>NC_140499.1:26659117-27259117 GCF_964271855.1 Acomys minous | reverse complement strand
AGGCAAGATTGGTTATTTAATGGTGCTACAGTTTGACTAAAAATGCCCCCCTCAGTCTTACATGTTGAACACTTGTTCCCTAGTTTATGGGATATGTAATGAGACCACGGAGCTTTTCTGCACATCTCTACTGTTTTGTTTGTAATAAAAAAGCTCCTGGTGCATCTGCTGTGGATGTACATCCAAGAGATGGTCTTTGCATGCCCTGGAGATGAGCCACATGTCTCTGTTTTTGTGACCAACAGATTAGAAACTCTGAAGAAGGAGATTAGATTTTACTTTTTAAAATTATTTTAATATGTTTATTTTTTAACATATACATTTATAGTACTACACTCTAATAAAATAAACTACATACAGCAGGAAGAATCATGAGACAATTATGAGTTTTTATATTTACATTCATAGTGATTTGGCTATTGGTATTTGTCAAACTTGAAGTAAACATCTTTCCTATCTAGTTGGGTCTATGTTTCTGAATGAAAATCAATATCTATCATATCTCAACTCTATTAACTTACACCATCTATCTTGATCTAAAAAGATCTTATCCCCTAACCAACTAAACTTGACTGTAAGACTAAACTATCTCGTCTTCAACCCCAATCAGAGACTTGAGAAGGAATAAAACTTAAATGCCTGAGTGAACCGGGGAAGATTAAGATTTTCTAAGAATTAGAAACAATGATCTATATTGCTACTAATTTCTCATATTTAAAAGTATCAATTTCTATACGAGAGCAGGATAATTTACAAAAATTCTAATCACTCTTTTAGTTAATATTATTTTTCACTATATTTTATTGGTTGCAATAAGAGGAGAATCAGAAGAAAACTGACTTTGTAAAAACTGCTTTATATAATAAAAATGAAGACAAATTCATTCTCATTATATTTTAAAACATGTATACATTTATACATTTGTTTTGTACGCTGAACTTCACAAGTTTTATTTCAGAGACTTGAATACATATGGACGAATCATTTACATAGAAGTAATATTTGCGACTTATGAAAGAGCTCCTGCTTCTAGATTGTCAGCAGTTAATTAATTTATTTTTTGTAATTAAAACTGTATTTTATTATGCTAAGGGTCTTCATACAAGGTTCTCACTTGACGTTCCTGTCTCCCCATTGCTGCTCACCTGTTGGGTCTAGTCTTTTCATTTTTTTTATTAATTCATTCATTTTTACATCTCAATAGTTATCCCATCCCTTGTATCTTCCCATTCCTCCCTCTATTCTGCTTTGCCCCTACTTCCCTCCCCCTGTATATGCTCATAGGGTATCAAGTCTCTTCTTGGTAGCCTGCTATCCTTCCTTTGAGTGCTGCCAGGCCACAGCAGTTAATTTAAATCAAGTCAAAGCACTACATTAAATAAGAACACACCTTGCTAGTGGAGGGGGGAAGGAGCACTTCACAGGTAGCATGGTGAAGTTGGGACAGTTGCTTAACAGGAGAATCTCTCTTCACTGGAGAAGTGAGTCAGTTCTGCTGCCAATTAGCTGTAACAGTTAGACTTGAGAAGCACAGCTGAGCCACATGAACCCAACCAGCCCAACCCAGTAGTACAGGAAGCACCTAAGTTGGTTGCATATGCATTACCTAAGGCTTAACCTCACAGGTAGAATATAACATAAAGGACTTCACTGTATAGGAGAGTACAGAGGTCTAGGGGAGGGAATAGGGCAGAAGAGGGAGGGAGGGTGGGAATGGGAAGATACAAGCCAGGGGAAAACAATCAGGATGTTATCTGAATAAATTATAATAAATTATTTTTTTTTAAAGAGAGAGAAGGAAGGCACAAGGGAGGCATATCAGCTGGATGTGCCCACTTGTCCCTGCAGAACATGCACAGCCTTGCTAGGAAAAAGTAACAGTCTCTAGATATCCATAAGACTGAGTGACTCCTTTGTGAAAACATCTCAATGCTAGAGTTAATTTTTCCTTAATTATCTGTTTGTTGTTAACCATCTACTGGAGCCTTCTGTGTGACATCTCCGTGTCCACTCACAGGAGACACAACCTTTCCTTCTGCCTGGATTGCCGGTTCTTGACACTGGTGTGGCTGCTGGGAAAGTTTTGGTTAGAACTGATGGCCACCAGGCAGCCAAGGCACTGAGTGCTCCCAGAGTGGGCTGTGCTCCTTCTCACTTTCACTAAGCAGTCCTTCCTTAGCCCACATTCAGAAAGGTTTTCTTTTGTTATTAAAGATTTGTTTTATTTTTCATATGTTCATATGAACGTGTGTCTGTATCTGTATGTCACATGATTGGGAGAGTCTGCAGAGTTGAGACAAGGACACAGACACTCTGGAGGTGGAGTTATAGTTAACTGTGAGCTACCATGGGCTGCTAAGAACCACACCTGGGTCCTCTGCAAGAGCCCTGGTCTTCACCCTCCTGCCATCTGCCTAGTTCTTGTGCTGATTTTTCTATTGCTTGTACACGTTCCTATAACATCTATTTAAGGTATATTTTACTGCTGTTGACGCTGTGCACTCACAAGGGTGTGTGCACTTCCAGAGGTAGCCCTACTTTCTTTTTAAAAATTTTTTATTAATTTATTCTTGTTACATCTCAATGGTTATCCCATCCCTTGTATCCTCCCATTCTTCCCTCCCTCCCATTTTCCCCTTATTCCCCTCCCCTATGACTGTTCCAGAGGGGAATTTCCTCCCCCTGTATATGCTCATCCTACTTTCAAAGTAGACATCCCATAACGTTTTATTCACCTACTAATTATTGACAAAAGGGAATGCTATTCTCATCTTTGCCCTCTGAGCTTGATCTAGTTCCCTGACACTAAAATAATTTTAATAGTAATTGGCTCACCAACAGTATTAACTATCACAGGCAGGTATTTACTCTATATCAGACACTTTATATACTTTATATACACTTTAACTTTTGTAATATTCAACTTTACAAGGTCACTGCTCTTACTGGCACATTTTCAGAAGATGATAGATTTCTGTAAACAGAACAAAAATTGGGAAAACTGGTGCAATATAAATTGCCATGAATGCCTGCCATTAAATCCTGCATAACTGATGATATAAAATAAGTGTGCAATTATATTACTTATATTTGTCCAATGAGTTTATTTAAAGCTGCTCACAGTGAAGTTACAAATAATGTCATAACTCTACTAACAGAATGAAGGAAGGAAAGGAGGGTGAGAGGAGTTTCAAATTGAAAAATATCTTCATTTTCAGAGTAAAATCCTACATGGATCATGGTTTAAGTAAATTACTAAATATTTATCTATGCAAAAATATATTTTTAGAAAAAAGAAAATTTGAGGAGAACTATAGACAGGAAATTCAGAGATTACTTTTTTCCTGTGCACAGCAGGACAGGATATAATAACAAATAAAGGAAATACAGTTGCTTTTTATGTCAAGTAAAAACATCCCACTTTAGTCTATAAAAAGTTTTGTACATACTTGACCAAAATTTGAACATTCCATTCAGTTTTCCACAAGACTTTTCACTAAGATGGATGATTAACTGTTACCATAACAGGCCTTTTATTTCCTACTTGAGTGGATTAAAAAAAAGAAATATAACTGTCTTGAAACCCATAACTTCTCATTTTAGTTTCTTTGAAGCATTTAGCAATATCTCAAAAACTGACTTGCAACATCTTCAGTTTACATTATGGTTCAGTGAAAAATACCCCAGCACTCAACTTTGAAGTGGACTTCAGTAAGATGCCCAAGTGAGGATTTTCAAGCTAACTTCAAAGACTTTAATGAACACTGTTCCATGGATTAGTGGTTCTCAACCTTCCTAACACTGTGACTCTTTAACACAGCTCTTCATATTGTAGTGAACCCCACCCCTGAACCACAGAATTTTATCTGTTGCTACTTTATAACTGTAATGTTGCTACTGTTATGAATCATGATGTAAATATTTTTGAAGATAGAGGCTTGCCAAAGGGGTAACAATCTACACTCTCCCCTCCTTGCCTCTTCCTCCCCTCTTCTCTCTTCCCGCTGTGTGTCTTCTTTCTTTACCTCTTTTTGTGTTTCCACCTCTCTGCTCATTCTTTCTCTCTTCTCGTATCTCCCCCCCCCCCATTTCTCCTCTCTTGCCTGTTTGTTTCTCTGCACAGAGACCCACGTATTCTCTCTCTCTCTCTCTCTCTCTCTCTCTCTCTCTCTCTCTCTCTCTCTCTCTCACACACACACACACACACACACACACACGCACACACACACACACTTCAAAGTGACATCATTCTTTCACTTTCAAATATCTGCAGCAGTTTACTGTATACATGCCCTGAATATTAAACTGATCCTTGAAACTCCCAGTTCCTACTCACATTTCTGTGTAACACTGTACAACCTTTACCTACTGTCCTCTACAGAGCCACAGCAGTCCACCAGTCATCATATGAGCGTGCTTGAAAAGAAAACCTTATGAAATAAGACGGACTTTCAGTGAGAGCTTCAGGGCAGTTTTGAATTGGAATCAAGGGCTGACCCCTAAGGACCAAGAGCTTGATGTGGTTCACTTCCAAAGAGCTTCCAGTCACAGAGCCCAGATCTCTCACTACAGCTTTGTGAAGGCCGGAAATGGCCTAAACACAGAGCAGTACTACCGTGGCTGCCTTAGAAGTAGAACTGCGCCATCTGGGCATCACCTTGTGGCTTCTGAAGGGAACACTTCAAGATACAGTCAGACTTCATACCTGAGGCAAGAAGGTCATCGGGCATCAGAGAGCAGCCTTCAAGAGAAGGGTCAGAAAACGGGCAACAGCGTGAATAAAGTCATCATTTCTGTTAATTTCATTCCCATTTCTCTATACCATTCTAGAATGGAAGGAGTAACCCTGGCATTCTTCTAGGTTCCTTTGCTGGAAACTGTTCTAGTGTGAGGGAGAGCAAGGGCAGGCAAAGTTAGCATCCAGAGCTTGGGCTGGCATTTCAGAAGGTAGCCGAGAGCAGAGAGAAGAGATGGCCCTCAGCTTAGCAGCTGCAAGACTTAGTAATTAAAGTAATGCTGAGTTATGGAGCACTTTGTAAACTTTGGGCTGTACTATTAAATACAAGTTATTTGCATTTCAATGTCTGCAGTTTATTGTTCCTATGAGCACATACTTCTATATAGAAAAATCTCAGTGGTTCACCTGAATCCCTGCGCATGATATTTTGAAACAAAAATTATAGTTTTAATTGTCTGTTGGTCCAAAGGCCAATGCTTTCCCCCTCAAAGGGAGTAAGAAATAAACATACTGTAGCCTAGAAATATAGATTGTTGTTACCCCAAATATTGTGGGTCACTCCAATGCAGTAACAGGTTTATGAAGTTCTTTTATTTAATACCAGAACAAAGAATGTCATAAATCAGAGAATTTTCAAATACAATTGTGGGAACATCAGGGGAGCAGGTCATAGGTTGCCAGGAAAATATGTGATAAGGGCCTAAGATGATGTCTGATGACATCCTTAGCCTTTGGGTTAGTGAAGGTTAGTTGATTGTTTGTACATTCTCCCCCCCCAAAAAAGATTAGACTTAAATAGTAACAAGGCTGTGAAATCACACACTGATGTGGATGATGACTGCGTACTTAGGGGCTGAGGCAGCACTAGATCATTTGGATCTAGGCGTGCAGCATTCGAGTTCTCCACAATAACTGAAGTTCTGATCAGTCAATTAACCTTGTCGAATGTCTAGTCTGGGTAATATTTTTCCTGTGGAGTTCAGTTGATGGTCTTTACCAAGAATTGGCTGCACTCCTAGGATATAATCATAGGCAGTATATATTTGCTTAAACCCCTGACAGTAAAGACATTTACGGATGACACACACAAATACCCATAAAAGAAACTTCAAAAGAGGTGAGTTTGTGTAAGAAATAAATGAATCAAGGTTCTCAGAAACAGACCAAAGTGAAAATAAAGTTGACGCTTAGCAAAGTGAGAGGTCGAATGAAGCCCGAGCTGCATGTATGTGGCATAGTAGAGAAATGCAAGGTGGAGAAAAATCTTATTTATTTATTTAGTTAGTTTTATTTACCTCTGCAAAAGCCTTAATTGGAAAAAGTCAATAGATTAATATTATGTGTGTGTGTGTGTGTATACTACATATAACACACATTACCACTTTTTCAAATATTGTTTTATGTCATTATTTTTTCCGATGAATCCCTCACCTCTACTTAAAGTTAGCTAAATGTCACCTAACCTTTCCTAAATGGTAGAACAATGGCCTTTTCAATCATGTTATGTCTGATTTTATTAACATATTTTAAATATAATTATTTTGATTATCATTATAGCGCGAGAGTTTCTCTGTTTAGAAAATCACGAGTAGTATTGCTATACTCAGTCCAGCTATTCTTGTGAATGTTTGCTCTTTTGTTTTGTTAGAAAGGTGGGAACAGAAGGTAGCCATTCTCTATTTGTTCAACGTTTAGCACATAAAGCTGCTGCTGAGGGCATGTTCCATCTCTCCTGATCCCATCTCTTTAACTCGGCTCATCCATGGATTTCAATGGTATCTGCAGACTTGCATTCTTTCCCCAGCACTTCATACTCTTCCTTAAAACTATAAATGTACATAGTACTTCTAAAAATAAAACTTGACAAGAATCAGGTTTCAGGGCCATTTTGTCTGTCCCTCTCCCCTACCACCCTGCTAGGAGAATAATGAATTGTTTAACTTAATAGAAGTTATAATGGCAACATTGATATGTCCTGCCATTTAAATTACTTTAAATGAATAAGAAGAATGAACAACTCAAAGTTCTACTGAAGCTTTGTTGAATTTTTCTTCAAAGCAGCATTTATTGTCCTTCCTGGTAAATAATGTGCTACCCATAGAAATGCTGTGTAATCCATTTCTACGCCTCACTTGATCCAAGTGCTCAACTCCCTAATTAGGCATCTGTTAGACAATGAGGCTTTGTTTTTCTGCTCAGAATATTGCTCTCTTTACTAATGTAGCTTGGGTAATAACAACTTCTTGCTCATAAGAGACTAATTGGATGCTTAAAATGTCAAGAAGGAAGAGTCAACATTTACATTATATTAATTGTTAGGGTGTGACTAAGACCCTTATATGGAGTGTCGTGTATTTTAATAGATAATAATAGACAGGAAACTTTGAATACAGAAAATGCTGCATTAGCAGCATCATTTGACATAGCAATGATGGTTTCCATAAGTTTTCATTTATTTGCTTTCCTTTTAAATCAAACAATTTCATATGAATTATTCCTTGCTGTAGGTAGGGAAATCCAACATCTGTGTCCTATCATTGATATTATCTATGTAGTAGTCTATCTCTATCTATCTATCTATCTATCTATCTATCTATCTATCTATCTATCTATCACCTGTCTTATATCTATGTATCTATCTCTCAATCATCTATCATTTCATCTATAGATATATGCACTATATATTAAGAAGAACTTTCTAGGATCTGTTGATCTTCTTGTGGAGCTCCTGTCTCCTCTAGGTCCTTTTCTGTTTCTTCCCACTTTTCATCAAGACTCCATATGTAACACTCAATGTTTGGCTGTGAGTCTCAGCATCTTTTTTGAACTGGTGCTGGGTGGAGCCTCTCAGAGGACAACTCTGCTAGGCTCTTGTCTTCAAGCACAGCAGAATACCATTAATAGTGTCAGTGATTGGCCCTTTTCCATGGAGTGGGTCTTGGGTTGGGCCAGTCATTGGTTGAGAAGTCCCTCAGTCTCTGCTCTATCTTTATCCCTGCATATCTTGTAGGCAGTGTAAATTTTGGGTCAAAGTTTTTTGTGGGTGGGTTGGTGTTCTCCTCCCTCCACTAAAAGTCTTGTTTAGGTAGAGGGTGTCCTCTTGAGTCTCCATGACCCTGCTACTAGGAGTTTCAGCTAGAGTCCCTTTCATTTCCTCCCAGAAGCCTATCCTGACTTATGTCTCCAGCTTGGAGGGCTTGACAAGACTGAAGAGTCAATCAAAGACCATGTATGGACTGTATCTAGCCCCCCTATACAGATTATCTGATAGGTAGCTCAGGCTTCATGTGGGTCCTCTAATAACGGGCGTGGGCATTGTCTGTCATGGACTCTGTTGCCTGCTGTTTGATAACTTTGCTCTGGAGAGACTGCCTAACAGGGAAAGAAGATACACTCAGTCCTGATGTGACTTGATAGGGTGAGGTGGGTGTGTACAGAGGGGCTCCCCATTTCTGAGGATAAGGGAAGCAGGAAGGTGAACGGGTGGGACGAGGAGAACAGGAGGGAGGGGGCTATGATAGGGATGTAAAGTGAATAAATAAATCAACTGATAAAAAAAGAACTTTCTTTTCCATTAGGAAATTCCCAGGTATATAAATGTCTATTGACTTACCATTAGCCTATCTTTGCTGAAGAAATATGGTTAAGAGAAAAGTGAAATCATGAACCACCTTGAATTCTTATGCATCAATTAATACTGTTTGAAGTCTCAGGTGACTCTGAGGTCTTTATTGACCTACTGCAATAGGATTACAAGGCATGGAACTAGGCACTTGCTCATTTTGGTCCATTTCCTCTGGAAGAGTAGCACTGCTGCTGAGATAACACTTGCTTAAGGCAGAGGGGATTGCCTTAGCACTCAGGGGCCCTGAATGTATGCCTTTGCCCAGTTACAGACCCCAGGATGTTAAGGGAGAGAAATAGGAGAAAACAGAGTGAAGAAGAACTGACAAAAGTAGCTTAGTTATGAAAAAGTTCTTGACAGAGGCTCTAGAAGAGTATTTCAATGCAATTCCCTGATAGCAGCCTCCAGTTCTGCATGAGGAATAGCCATAAACACGCTTGTCTCAAGGGCCTGGTGATCTTTACTATAACCAACCCTTTCCAGAAAACAGTAGTGTATTGGCAGCAGTCTGGTATAGGGCTAGCAGCTTTCTCCGTGGACCTGACAGGTAAAACCTGTATAATTGTGCCTGGTCAAGCCTTAAAGATTGCACTTAGAATCTTCAATTCAGTGGCACTCCTCAATCTTAGTGTCAGATTCAACATACGCATCCCATAATTCTAGGGACCTGTATCCTTCATTAACAGCATAGCAAATATTTATATGGTCTCTTCCTCTTTTCCTTCCCTCCCTCCCTCCCTCCCTCCCTCCTTCCTTCTTTCCTTCCCCCCTTTTCTTTTTTCTTTGTTGTTTGTATGTGGTGTATGTGTATGCATGTATCATATAAAGGCCGGACCTGAATATCTTCCTCTATTGTTCTCCATCTTACTTTGTGAGACAGGGTGTCCCACTGGGCCTGGGGCTTGCAGTTCCAGGATTCACCACTTGTCTTTGCACGCAGTGCTGGGTCACAGACCTGTCCCAGTGCACCTCATTGTTACTTGGGTGCTGGAGTTCTAAACTCAGTCAGGGCTTTTGAACCATTGCTTCAGCCTTGATGTTGCTACTGTTCATCATTCTAATTGAGCTTACTTCTTCATCGGAACTTTCTAGTTCCACAGTAAGGATTGCCAATTTCATATACTGTTGAATTTTCAGTAATCACATTAAAGTGATATATAACTGTTATTTCAGTGTTTGTGGAATATTTGACCTTAGATGCTATAGCATGTGACATTTACATTGTAGAAGAAATACAGTGCTGTCTTGGGAATGATTGGTTTCTGGAGTTGAAATTTATTGTAGAAAGGGGGGATGGCTTCTCTGAGTTTAAAAAAAAAACAACCAAAACCCCAAAATTTTCAAAGATGAATCATGGTGAAACAAAAGTTTGGCTATAGCAAAATAGTTATACAGAAGCAATGGTGCATCTGAATTATTGTGGAACCGAATGGGTGTGAAATTAATAGTTAAATAATTATTCATTAAAGTATACTGAAATGTAATCAAGGAAAAATTTGACTGCTGTAATTTTCTCTTGATTATAGACATGATTCATACCACATTGACAAACCATGCAAATCCAATTGTCATCTTGTTCAACAGACAGTCTCATTAAAGAGTGTATGAAAAAGTAGTATAGAACTTATTCTAGCTATAAATCTAAGCAATTACTTTTGGACCAAGAAATCAAAGCATCTTATCAAATACAGTTCTAATCTGATTTTACCTTATCCCTTTGTATTTTAACCAGTGAAAAATATTATGAAGAATAACAAGAGTAAAATATGAAAATATATAGTATTTATATAGTTTATATATTCACACTTCAATATACAAAAACCTTTATCCTTGAAATATGCTATTAGAGTCATTTATTTGTTTGTTTGCTTATGAAGCAGGGTCTCATGTTAGCCCTGTCTAATAAGGAACCCACTCTATAACATATTCTGGTCTCAAACTTATGGCTCTATGGCTCTGTGACCTCCTGAGTGCTGTGATATAATTTTGAGCCAATAATTTCAGGTTTAAAGATAGCTTTTGGTTCAGCAATGTTTTTGTCTCAAATTTTAAAATATGTGGAGTGGTAATATTCTGGGCATATTTTGATAGATGATCTAAAACTTCCACAAAATTATTCTCACGCAAAGTGCAAGATATGGGAGTCTATTATGCATATTTTCTCATTTTACTTTCACAAGTCTGCATGATAGTAGCCTGGCATCCAGACATGTGTAACTGCTATTTTGAGCAGTCAGCATCTTTATCTAGCTTGTCAGGGGACCTAGAGCATTGACCTGTAAGATTGAACTAAGGAGATTGTTGCTAATAGTACAAGAATAATACATGAATAAGTTAAGAAGTAAGTAGGAATCTGATTACGTTTTGTAAATTGAGGTAAGAAATAATATTTTCCAAAGTAGAGATTACAAAATTAAAAAATGTAAGAAAATTTAGATTTAATTGGGCTGTTGTGGATAATATTCTTTTATTCTTCTGTTCTGAAACTAACTGGGAGGTACTCTGTATGATTGTCAGCATGTCTTACTTTGTAGCTTCTTCACACTGTACTTATGACACAATCACATTACTTATGGTTATAGTATCAACAAAGGCAAGCATCACAGACAATGTAATAATAACTTAATATCACAGAGAATCAAAAAAATTTATATATATATATATATATATCCCTTTGTACATCAATTTGAGTTACAATGAACACATTGAAAATACTAGAAATGTCGTTATTAGATAGAAGTAAATATGAATTTTTTGTCAAAGACAGCACAGATGTGCCAACGCAGACTCCAGCGAGCATAAGGAGAACCGTACTCTTGCCTTTCTACTTTATGAGTTTCCCTGAATTATCAGCCATGCTCCAAGGAAGCTGACTGTGCCTAACAAATTTTATTGTTGTTCAGCTAGTATGTCTTCGGTTTCCTAATCAGGTTAATGGCATCACAAATTTCAAGACTCTTCTTAATAGTGAGTCATAGCCAGTTTCTTGTTGGAATCAAATTATCTCTGATATTTGTACTGAAAATTCAATATAAGCAAGCATACAGTTCTAAAAATGATTGATAAAGTAAAATCCAATTAGATTTCCCCTCCCTCAGCTGTGTGTTCTCTACAGCTTAATCTAATCTGGGAAAGGTTTTAACTTTTGGAGCATTTAATACGTCACAAACTACTTTAAGAACGCCAGGGCACAGATAAGGCTGTGAACTGGAAATGAAACCTGCAAGGCCACTGCTGCTCCTTTGCTGAGAATGTCTTGTTTCTGTCTCATCGAGGAGCTGTCCTGCGAGGAAAACGGAGCCGTTATCTCAGCTGCGGGACTCTGGATCCGAAGATAGATGGAGGATTCCACAAGTAAACATGTGCATCATTCTCTCTCCTGTCTTTGTTTGTCTGGAGATGTCACCTTTACTTATGAGTATTTATAAATTAGACGCTGAGCTCTAATTATGCAAGTTTGAATTTATATTTTTTTGTATCCTTAACTGTGACTGTAACTAATATTCTTATTCATTATTAAAGTTATATCCCAGATCAAAGTATATGAAAAAATTTACTGGATTTGGTAATGTTGTGAAACTGATAACTTGGTCAGTCCTTGATACTGACTTCCAAAAACATGCTGACTCTATTGGAAATAACAAGGTGCAAGTTAGGAACCACCTGATGTATGTTTCTATATGAGTATCTATAGCTGCTGATTGTCTTGTTTGCTCATTTGTAGAGTTTTTTTTAATTCAGGTTGCTTTAAGCAAAATGATCTTTGAATTCCTATAGCAAGAAATTAAAAGAAGCACTCGCCTAAAGAGTAGTGGCAGCTGTGAGGTAACAGGAGAAGTCATGAGTTCTGGCTGAGTGAGCCTTAAAACAAAATACAAGCGAGCATACAATCCAGAGTTACAAAACATTACAAAGGGCTATTACAAGACAGAGTCCTGGCCATGACTAGCTTGGTAGACAAGATGTCTAAACTACAGCACATGATTCAAGTTGATAGACGCAATAAAGTGGCATGTTCAAAATTAGTGATAGGAGAGATTTCACAAGTCCCCACACTAGATGAAGAGCTACAGGAAATCAATGGCCACTGAGAGAAGAAGAAACAGTCACCCAAAGGCAGGATTATTAGATCCCAGGTGGTCAACCCTATACACTTATACATAAGAGCAACATTAAATGGGGTAAATAGAGTGTGTGTGTGTGCGTGTGTGCGTGTGTGTGTGTGTGTGCGCGTGAGTGTGTGTGAGTGTGTTTGTGCATGAGTGTGCGTGTGTGTGTGTGTGTGTGTGTGTGTGTGTGTGTGTGTGTGTAAAACAAAAGAAATCATAGAGGAGGCCATGAGCTTGAGAAGAAGTCGGGGAACACAGAACGACTTCAGGGAGGAGGATATAGGGGTGGAAATGATATAAATATGGTACTCAAATGTAAAATTCTCAAAACATTGAAATTTTAAATTAAGAAAAGTTGTCTGCCCTAGGATTTAGCCATGCCTAACTCTCGACACCCAACTGCCCTTTTGTGGTACTGGCGTCACACTCTCAGGTTATACTTATTATAGCTTCCTAAACCTTTCACTTGCCCCTTTCTCTGTTCTGCGTTCAGAGGTCCTGTGGTCACAGAGGGACACAAGAAATCATGCAAGGGGGGCTGGAGAGATGGCTCAGTGGTTAAGAGCACTGACTGCTCTTCCAAAGGTCCTGAGTTCAATTCCCAGCAACCATATGGTGGACATTCTCCACAATAGAGTGGAGAGTGGGATATTACTTTCTCACATACTCTGGTGCCTCACCTTTGACCATGTCCCCTGGAGGGGGAGACCTGGTGGCACTCAGAGGAAGGACAGCAGGTTACCAAGAAAAGACTTGAGACCCTATGAACATATACAGGGGGAGGTAATCCCCCTCAGGAACAGTCATAGGGGAGGGGAATAAGGGGAAAATGGGAGGGAGGGAAGAATGGGAGAATACAAGGGATGGGATAACCATTGAGATGTAACAAGAATAAATTAATAAAGGAAAAAAATGTAAAAAAAAAAAAAAAGGTGAGATCTGGTGCCCTCTTCTGGCCTGCAGGCAGAGCACTGTACACATAATACATAAATACTAAAAAAAAAAAAAAAAAAAAAAAAAAAAAAAAAAAAAAAAGAAAGAAAGAAAGAAAAAGAAAAAGAAAAAAGAAAAAAGAAAAAGAAATGAAGCCTGGTGGTTTATAAGTCACATAACTGCCATTGGGTTTTTGTTTTCATCACTTTCATTCATATCCTCTTATCACTGACACAATGGCATCCGCTGGGACACTGAGCATCTGCCTAGGATCTCCGTGGGCCATCCTACTACAGATATGATAGTATCTGCCATTGGCATTGGCATGAAACTCATATTTGTGTTTTTCTTACCCCTTTGACATCTACTTCCTTCAAAGATCATCTTGTTCCCGAGTCTTCCTTACCATTTTCCAAATCTGCTTTATCTTTCACTCAAGAGCTATTGCCATTATACAGGAAATAAATCTGTTTAATCGTATGCCTGTATCTCCTAGAAAGAACATTCCATGTATCGCTGCTGGTTGCTCAAAGCCTAGAAGAGGAAATGTGCTCAAACAGATCTCAGAGGCACAGGCAGGGTGTCTGAGTAGATGGCTTGACCTCCCAGGTCATCAGACACTTACCTTGCTTGTATTGTCAGGTCTTTCTTAGTGGTTACCATGACCACATGAGAATTCTTGGGACTAGTGAATTTTTACAAAAAGATGTAGCAGGTAAGTCAGTGATATTATCACTTTCATGTGGAAATCCGTCTCTTGCACACCTCATTTAGTAGTTCAGTTATGTGAAAATCCTTTCTCCGGATGGAATGTTTTAAATAATTGTGTTTGTCTGCTTGACTCCATGCTGATCTGTACTTAGTCCTGGGTGACAAACCAGTGGCTGAACGGTAGGAAACCCAGAAGAAATGCAAACAATTGGTTGAAGAAAAGAAAAAAAAAAAGCTGAAAGCTTCAGATTCTGGACTCACAGACTCGGTTTGGAACTCCATTAGCTGCCATGACTTTGGAAATTCACACACATCTGATTTGGGACCTAGGAAGGCACTTTAGATCTGCCTCCGTTGTCCTGAGCTCTCTTAGGGAGAGTTCCTCTAGACCCCTGCAGCCTGCACACGCTTGATATCGCACCTATAAGTTCTGCCTCAAAGCATGATCTCAAAGGTCTCAAAACATAAATATATGTTGTATGTTGGACTTCAAGATAGCAGTATAAATAGCCAATAAATAAATAAATAAATAAAAATAAAAAAGAAAGAAAATCTGCCACAATGTGTTGCATTACCTCGAAGGAGGCAGGCTTCATATAAAACTATTGTGGGAATTATTTCATTTCAATGTCATGTAACATGTCCAATCCATTTATCTTTAAAGCCTTTAGTGACCCTTGCCATTTTTAGCTACCCACAACCGTATCATAACATTCCACATAAATTGTTCTCCCTTTTGTATTGCCACTGTTTGTGAACAACTTTGATTTTTCCTCAATTACCCAAACTGTTCCATTAAAATTTTAAATCACGAAAGATTAACCCGCTGGTCCTGGTGAATTAACTTTTCAAATTCTCTTTTCTATAACGAAGCCTATTTTTATAGGATGTTAAAGAATAAGATGAATTTGGTCTGAGAAAGATGTGGTCATTTCCTTTTCTAGCCCAAGTAATTCTGCCCTGTTTGTTGTTGTTGTTGTTTGGTTCATTGGTTGTTTCTTGTTGTTGTTGTTGTTTTGTTTTGTTTTGTTTTTTGAGATAGGGTCATTTCATTGAGATTACAAGCACACTGGTTTAATTTCAGGTGAGAAAAGTAAACAAATTTCCATACTGAAATAGTCACTTAACTTTTTAAAATGCTATCTGTATTAAAAAAATAGTTAAATGGAAATAACAGAGTTGATACTTTGCATTACTCCTCTGTTTTTCCCTGTTTTAATCTGGATTTATGAAAAATAATACAGGCTCTTCACTGTCCTGGTTTCTGAGACCTCTGATACCGACTTCAGTGATGGGTCCCTCAAATAAGGTTTTAAGTTTTTCAGGAAGCCATTACTATTTGGTTAACAGATAAATTGTGGATAAATAGTAAAGAATTCTATGTAACTAGGGACAAGATTACAGGTGCAATGCAGTGATACTTTCTGAGATGACAAGATGCTGCCAGAAGAGGTGGTTGGTATATGAGAGGTGTGATTCTACACGCCTGTAATCCCAGGGATGTGGACCAGAAAGTAGGACAATTAGTAGTGTAAGGGTGTCTTTGGCTGGATTGTGAGTTGGAGAAAGTATATTTCATTAGTCAGAAGCAATTTGTTCTATTCTTTCAATGTTCCGGATGTTGCTTGTTTGGTGTGTGTGTGTGTGTGTGTGTGTGTGTGTGTGTGTGTTTCTTCCTTCATTTGTTTCTTTATTTTTTTTTAAGATAGAGTCTTGTGTAGCCCAAGCTGGTCTCCTTACCAAGTAGTCTCTCTCATCAGGACTGAGTCGCATCCCTTAAAACACTCTTGCTGAAGTCCTAACTCCAACTATCTCATATGTCAGAATGTTATCTTATTTGGAGGAAATATTTTTATTTTTCAATGTTTATTTTAATTTTTAATTATGGAGATGTGGGGTCCTGCACCTAAGTGTGGTACCTATAGGGGTTAAAAACAAAAAACAAAAAACTCAAAACCAAAAACCAAACCAGAAAAAAAAAACCCACCTAAAATCATTAAACAAACAAACAAAACCCCAAAAAATATCAGATCTCCTTTGGAGCTGGAGTTACAGTGGTTGTGAGATATTTAAGGTGGGTGCTGCAAACTGAACTCAGGTCCTCTGCAAAAGTACTATGAACTCTAAACCACTGAGAATGTCTTCAGGATAGATAATGGGACTTTAAAGAGACAATTAAGCCAAACTGAGGTCATTAGGGTGTGCCTTCCTTCTATAGGACCAGTTTTCTTTTAAAAAGACTAAATCTGGTTACAAACACACACACATATAGAAGACAATATAACACACATGGGAAAATTCAGTCATTTGTAAGGCAAGAAGAGACTGGAACTAATCCATCCCTTAGAGCTCTCAGCAGGGCCCACCCTGTCTCCAGGATGTGAAAATAAATGTCTTCACTGTAAGCCACCAAATCTGTAGCACTGTTGGCAAACTAATATACTCTTCTCCGTGATGCTAATGTAATCATCATTATGAATCCAAGAACGGCATTTACACCATTGGGACTGCAAAACAATATATGTCTAATTTTTTCATTATAACTTCACTCTAAGATTTTGTTAACTTAACCAAATAATAAAATGCTAATGGGTAATAGTCTTACATGCACACACGTTTAATTCTTTCATGAATAATCATGACAGGTAATTTCTAAATTTAATATCATTTTGTGGTTAAGGAATTCAGATAAGAAAATTACTACACTGCGAATCTCAGCAACAAGTCAATTCAAACCAAGCTATCTGGTTGCAAAGCCTCTGCCTCTCCTATTCTCTCTGGCCATGTGCAGTATTCTTAGTATTGTTTGAGTTGTGTGGAATATCCATATTTAAGGTCATCATTGTCCCGTGTTATTTGAATATTTTCATAATGCGTGGCAAATATTGACTTTAAAATTACCTCTGTTTCCTAGAAATCGAGACTATTTCTCCCCTCTTTAAGTTAAGTGGGATATTGTGGTGACTCTGTAAGTAGGTCTTGGGAGAGTTTATGCCCTCTAACTGGCTCTCCACAGCACATGCTGGTCCAGGAGACTGCCCTACCTCGTTTGTGATACTCAGAGAAAATGAACGAGGTGTTTAAAAGTCGCTTACAATTAAGCATGGTGACAGAATATCAGAACAAGAGCAAAGTGTGGAAAGAGTTTGTACATCAGAGACCTGAGAAGGCTGCCTACTCATGGACCACAGGCAGGACTGGCTGGGTGTGCTGCTTTAGTGAGTTAAGGCATATGAATTTGTTTCTGAGGATGCTGACTTTTTATTTTAATTGTATCCACAAAATAGGAAGGATTCAGCATAAGAATATATAATTTGATTGCTTCCTCATTTTAATGATTATTCTCCTTAGCTCAGTCATAATATATGCTGTTTCCTCTGAGGATGCTAAACACTTGCCAAGAATGTTTTGAAGTAAAAACATTATGTCAACACACTGGTAGACATTTACTTTGGATGCAGGATATTCAATTTCCCTCATTTATAAAATAGAAATAATGAGTTGATTTTATTGAATGGAACAGAAAATTCTCATTTAAAAATTCATTAATTATAAGTGAAATAAATTAAAATAATATTTAAAAGTGGTTAACATTATTATACAGCTTTGGCTACTCTAAAATTGACATCTAATAAACATTTTGATTTTCTTTTTATACTTCTTTTTTTGGTAATTTGTTCTTTGGTCATCAGGTGACTGAGAGAGAAGAATAGCAAGGTGCAGGTGATATGAATGGAGCAATGTGAAAATTGAAGAGGGGGATTTAATTGGAGAGGGGAAGTGAAGTCAGTACAAAAAGAGAAAAGGAGAAGTGAGACAGTGATAAAGATGGTGACAAAGAGAGCTTTAAGGAATATTATTTAAATTTTGTCTAAAATTACACACATACAAATTAATACTTACTAATGAACACATACGTATATGTACATACACACATATAGATATGCACATATACATGCACATACATATATATGCATTTAAAAATATAGACACATATATGCACATGTACATATACATATTATGGACAGAGATAAGGAAAAATAGAATTATATATATCATGTATACATATATATTTGTACATACATATTATGTACATTATCAGCCCAAGTGACATAATGTCACGTGTGTGTGTGTGTGTGTGTGTGTGTGTGTGTGTGTGAAATATAAAATGTTCCACACAAAAAAGAGAGTAACAAATATCTTAGCATCAAGCATGAGAATCCTCTATTTTAGTGATTGGTCAGGCATGTCCATGGAACTTGTACAACAATATGGACTATTGCTCTTGCTCTCTGTTGCCTCCTAGAGGTTGAAAGTAAGTCCTGTTGCTGAAGTCAGCAGACACATGATTCAGGAGATTTGTGCTGGATCTGACCTGGAACCTTTCTCCCTGGGGTCTGGCTTTTAATATGCCGCAAGTTGCTGTGCACAATGTCGAGCAAGGAAGAGAGGAAGAGATCAATAGTCTCACCCAGCTTTGATGACTAGGATCTACAACAATGTTGGTCATGGCAAGATATCAATAAACGTACGTGGTGGTACTCACATCTTGGCAGTAATAAACAACAGTCTAATTGGATTTGAAATCCTGTCCAATTAGAAGGAAATTCAGTATTCGAAATGCTCAATGTCCCTAGTTTCAGTGAAATGCAAATCAAAACAACTCTGAGATTCCATCTTACACCCACCAGAATGGCTAAGATCAAAGTTTCAAGTGACAGCACATGCTGGCGAGGATGTGGAGAAAGGGAAACATTCCTCCATTGCTGATGGGAGTGCAAACTTTTAGGACCACATTGGAAATCGATCTGGCACTTTATCAGAAAATTGGAACTAGTTCTATCTCAAGACCCGGCTATACCACTCCTGGGCACAAGGACATTTGCTCAACTATATTCATACCACCTTTATTCATAATAGCCAGAATCTGGAAACAACCTTGATGTCCCTCAGCTGAAGAACGGAAAGCGAAATTGTGGTACATACACACAATGGAATACCACTCAACTATTAACAACCAGAAAATCTTGAAATCTGCAGGCAAATGGATGGAACTAGAGAAGATCATCCCGAGTGAGCTAACCCAGATCCAGAAAGACATGCATGGTAGATACTCACTCATAAGTGGGCATTAACCCAACATAGATTTCCTCTTAGAGGCTTCAACCAGCAGAACAACAAGACACTCACAGCCAGACTCCGGGAGGAGCACGAGAGTACTATGGAAGACTGTGGAGGGGCACAAAATGGAAGAACACATAGGGTTCAGAAACCCCACAAGGAGATGATCAAAGTCTGTGGTTCTGGACACAGGAGGGCATGCACAAACTGCTGTACCAAACAAGGACAATGCATGCAGTGAACCTAGAATCTAGCCAGTGGACAGCTCATTCTTCATGGTTGTGGGGAGATCAGGGACTGCCTCTGGCCCAAACTCTGGTGCGCCCAATTTGATTACTTCACTTTGGTGGGGAGCCCCAGAGGGCACACAGAGGAAGGGGATACAGGCTATCTTGATGAGACCTGATAGGCTCTGGTCATAAGGAAAAGGAGGAGGTCCCCTTCTGTCAGAGGTCTAGGGCAGAAGAGAGAGGGAGGGAGGGGTTAGGAATATACAAACAAGGGGATATCTATCAGATGTAATCTGAATAAATTGTAATAAACTAAAAAAAGGAAAAGACAACCTAGTCAAAGGCCTCCCCTATCTTATTGTGCAGGCAGCAAGAGCCAACCGGGATTCAAGCTGTAGGATGAACCAATATGAGATGGATGGGTGGGTCAGTTAAAAAGTGGAATTGTTTGTGTGCCATGGAGAAAGACAGAACTGGAGACCTGAATGCAGGGAGGACCAGGTTGAAGACTATGATCTATGCTTCCGCTGACTGTACAGATAAAAAAAGAAGCTACTTTTGCAGTGATATCAATTGTGGGTCATGTGGACTGCATGACTAGGGAAACTGGATTAGCGCTAGAGTTAGGTCAAGAGGCCCAAACCAGAAAATCTCAATCTCGAGACCAGAAGAAGTAAGGATGGTCCCTCCTTGTTCTGTGCCTGCATGCCATAGAAGAAAACTTATACCCCACAATTCTCAAGATAGTCATGTATCTAGCACCCGGAATTATTCTCTATTCAAATAAAGCATCCATAGCACCTCAGCCCCAACCAATAATGTATATTTATCCTGAGAACACTGCCCCACTTCCCCAAGGTTTGTTTAGCCCTCATTTCCCCCAATAAAGCAGAGCTGTATCACTGGAAGAACTGTCATGCTAAAAGGGCTGTTCCAATTAAGGAACTGTTTCAGAGATGGCTTTCTCCCTCCTGGCATTCACCGCTGGCTGGACTGGGATCCTGAAAATCTGCAGGTTCAGGTAAGCATCATTCCTTTGGATCCAGCGCCTGCAAGATTTGGTGCCTGGGCTCACCAAGGGAAAGAAGCAAGACCCAGGCTCTAGACTTACAATGGATGATTGCAGACCCATAGTTGAAAAGAAGGGACGTAGAAGTTTTCTGTGACAATCTTTATCTCCCCCACCAATAACCCCCACCCAAAAAAAATTAGCAGCCTAAACAGTAAAGCATCAAAGGAAACTCCTAAAAAGTGTGATGAGGATGCTGAAGTTAGCTTTTCACAATTGATGGCTCCTGGAGGGAGGGTGTTGGGGAGGAGAACGACTCGGCTCTATTTAAGGGGCAGGCCACTGAGAGTTTGACCATGCTCCAGTGAGTATATAGACAGCACAAATTGAATCTTTTAAAAAATTTGGGTGTGATGTCAAAAGGGTGAGAGGGGAAGACAGGAATGAGTGTGATTGGGGTGAGTGATATGAAATTTCCAAAGAATCAATAAAAATATTATGTTGGAAAAAAGAAAAAGCAAACCTAGTAAAGAACCCAGGTCTAATGAGGTCATGGATCTTAGAGGAGGGCCTACTACCAACATTTCACTAGACCAGCACATTTCCTTAACTGTAGTCTAAATCTGACCCGTATACACACAGATAGGTGTAGCTCTCATCTTCCACTAAAGTATTTTTGCAAGAGGCTGAGAGCATTACAGAAAGCACAACTTTTCTCAATGTGGAGACCAGCTGATTCTGCTCAATACAGCTCTAGGAAATACATCTGCAATACAACTCCTGTACCAAGGACTCAGGAAACATCAATGAAGAGAAGGCAGAAAGACTGTAAGTGCCAGAGGAACCGGGAATCACCTTTGAGATTGTGTGTCCCAGAAATGACCGGAAAGCTACAACCAAGGTAGCTCAACAACATGGCTGCCTAAAAAAGACCTGAACAATGGCACCACCCATGGAACTGCTATGGTAGAAGAAGAAATATTATGGGGTCCCACTCACAGACAAATAGCTATAGTTAACTAATGATGGCCTAGAGTGGAAGAATTTGTCTTGCCTGGGGATCATTTTAGCTGGTCATTCAACACATAGTGGTCAGCCCTGACATCACATACACACAGACAACACAAAACAGACCCAGCAGGTTTTTTTGTCTCTGGCCTTTGGATTTTCCTTTAGCCATTGCTTTTGAAATTAGTACACCTGTGAGTTGCCATTTCTAGCCACTCTTAATATTGTTTTTCATATTTGGAACACAGAAAAACCAAAACACAACAAGAAATCCCACTTTAAGATGCAGGAGTTTGCTGCTGTTGGCGCTGTTGCTTGGACTTCAGTATCAGCGTTATCATTTAGCCAGTTTTCTCCTCAGCAGTTGTGGGACCACGGTCTGTTCTTTTCTGGGAAGACAGGAACCGTGAGTATGTTTAAGATGTATGTTCTCTAGAACAGATGGAATGTGAAGCGAGGTTAAAAAAAAAAAGCAAGAGTTCCCTTTTGAATTTATGTCATAATTCAGTTCTGCCTTCTTGATTCATGATTTCTGTGGCGTGCTCAACAGCAATGATGGTTTTATTCATCATGAGGCAAGTGAACGCAGTGTTACTGAAATCATAGAGGATCACAGGATCGGCGAGTATTGATTCTTTTTCCCCCTTCACTTCTAATGAAAACCTTTGCAACAAGTCAGTGCTGGCTTGAAGTTTCTAAAGTTGAAAGTGGTAGAGTGTGAACATTTTTCTTTCTCAAGGCTATCACTTTATTTTTGCTCATCCAATTCAAGAGGGAAGTTTGAGAGAAAATGGGGCAGGCAGTCAAACCTCGGTCTTTTCTGCAGTTATTCACAGAGCCTGTGGGTGATCCAGCTGTTCATGCCATAGCCTTAACAAAAGACTTTGCCTAAAGGCAAACGTCCACAGAAGCCACATTTTCCTGGCTTGCCTGGCAGCTCTGCTTGAGGCTAAACTTATGGCTTTCATTTACCTTAAAAAATCTGTAGTTTTAACAATTTTATTTAATATAAAGTCCAACGTCATATTTCCTAGCTCATAAAAAGAAATTGTCACTAATAGGCTTCTGGATTTCTTACTCTCAAAAATTAAGTGCTAGTAAAATATGGCTCTATGCTCATGATGCTGGACCGCACCATGCAGAGCTCATGATGCTGGACCACATCATGCAGAGTTCACGACACTGGACCACACCATGTAGAGCTCATGTAGACTCAAGCAGAGCTCATGATGCTGCACCACACCATGCAGAGCTCATGATGCTGGGCCACACCATGCAGAGCTCATAACGCTGCACCACACCATGCAGAGCTCATAATGCTGGACCATACCATGCAGAACTCATGATGCTGGACCACACTATGCAGAGCCCATGAGGCTGAACCACACCATACAGAGCTCATGATGCTGGACCACACCATCCAGAGTTCATGATGCTGGACCACACCATCCAGAGCTCATGATGCTGGACCACACCATGCAGAGTTAATGATGCTGGACCACATCATGCAGAGCTCATAACGCTGCACCACACCATGCAGAGCTCATGATGCTGGACCACACCATGGAGAGCTCATGGTGTTGGACTGCACTATACAGAGCTCATCTGCATAGTGTCTGAGACTTCTAAACTGCAAGAGGAAGAGCCAGTGTTCTATAATTCTTACAAGGCTAATATCTGGAACAGAGTCAAGTGTACATTAATAACAGAACTTCCTGATGAAACATAAGGCTTTGGCTAGAACTCCTGTTGGCTATAGTGGTTGCTTTGTCCTAGTTTACGAGTTAACATACAAAGGCTTTCTCTTCCCCACTTCTTCACCAACCCTTGTTTTTCTTAATTATGGCTTTTCTAAATGGGCAAGATGATACCTCTTTGTGCTTTGATCCAAACTGCCTCAAGGATTAGTGACATTGAACTTATTTATTTATTTTTATTTCTTCATTTTGGAACACTCTGGCAATGCAGCATCTGAAGAAAGGAGTCACTCACTGGTAGGGACACCTTGGACCCTGCTATAGACTATCCTGGAAATAGGAGCTTTTTTAGTGACAGTCCTGTGGCTGATGGACTACTAACCCTAGGGCATCCTCCACTTGCCTTGGGTAATGTCCTATGCCTTGGGGAACCACGTCACCCCAAATCTCAGCTTTCTCTATTTGCTACCTGTCTGTGATTAATAAACCTGTTGGTCATAGCTTGTGTGAGTGCGTTGAAATGATGGAAATATCAGCCCCTGGAACAGTGAGCTGAAGTGGTGGTAATGTCCATGAGTCCATTTAGCACCGGTCCTTCTATCACCGATGATAAGGATTTTGTACTAACACCGTGATCCCTACTGTACACATCATAGGCAAATATTAAACCTTGATTGTTTTACTCCCCTCCTCCATACTTATTAATGTGGTAGCTGTTTGCCATTCATCCATTTTAACATTTCTGTTACTTCTTGTGCTCTTTGGGGAATCAGAACTCTCAGATTTTGTGATGAGAATTGTCCTGTAAAATTTATTTTCACTGTAAAGAATGTGCAAATAGAACGAATCAAATGTTGAAATTTGAAATCAGCCAGACTCCACACTTCAATTTCTAGCTTTATACTGGTGATCTCTGAATTTTTTTCATAAACTTGAAATGGTATAATTTGATTTTTTTCAGTTTAATTTGACTCTTGAATAAGAGGAGATGACAAAATTCATTCAGAACACTTTTTTCCCCAAAGTGCAAGAATATTGTTTAAAATAATTTTAGTGATTCCCCCTTAGCACAGTATGGATTCTATTAAATTGTTAATATAGATAGACATTTTTACTCTTACTACATAAACATTTTAAAGCATTTCTGCTTTATTTTCTTTATAAAAACTAGTTACATGTCACTTTTCTTTTCTTTTTTTTTTTTTTTTTTTGAGGTTTCATCTTCTCACACGTCTTTATTTATTTTTTTACTTTATTAACTTATTCTTGTTACATCTCAATGGTTATCCCATCCCTTGTATCCTCCCATTCTTCCCTCCCTCCCATTTTCCCCTTATTCCCCTCCCCTATGACTGTTCCTGAGGGGGATTACCTCCCCTTGTATATGCTCATAGGGTATCAAGTCTCTTCTTGGTAACCTGCTGTCCTTCCTCTGAGTGCCACCAGGTCTCCCCCTCCAGGGGACATGGTCAAAGGTGAGGCACCAGAGTATGTGAGAAAGTAATATCCCACTCTCCACTCTACTGTGGAGAGTGTTCTGTCCATTGTCTAGATCTGGGTAGGGGTTTAAGGTTTACCGCCTGTATTGTCCTTGGCTGGTGCCTTAGTTTGAGCGGGACCCCTGGGCCCAAATCTGCCTATCATAATGTTCTACTTGTAGGCTTCTAGGACCCTCTGGATCCTTCTACTTTGCCATTCTCCCATGCTTCTCTCATCTAGAGTCCCACTAGAATGTCCTCCCCTCTGTCTCAGTTTCCTCGTAAGTGAAGGCTTTCGTGGGACATGCCCCTTCAGCTAATGTGTAGATATAAGTGAGTATATACCATTTGAGTCTTTCTGCTTCTGGGTTAACTCACTCATTATTATCATTTCTAGCTCAATCCATTTGTCCACAAATTTCGGGAATTCCTTGTTTTTAATAGCTGAGTAGTATTCCATAGTGTATATGTACCACAGTTTCTTTATCCATTTTTCTACTGATGGACACTTAGGCTGTTTCCATGTTTTGGCTATTATGAATAAGGCTGCTAGGAACATGGTTGAGCATATTTTCTTGTTGTGTGCTGGAGCATCTTCTGGGTATATTCCAAGGAATGGAATAGCTGGGTCTTGAGGAAGCCCTATTCCCATTTTTCTGAGATAGCACCAGATAGATTTCCAAAGTGGTTGTACTAGTTTGCATTCCCACCAGCAATGAAGGAGTGTTCCTCTCTCCCCACATCCTCGCCAGCATGTGGTGTCGCTTGAATTTTTGATCTTAGCCATTCTGATGGGTGTAAGATGGAATCTCAGAGTTGTTTTGATTTGCATTTCCCTGATGACTAAGGAGGTTGAGCATTTCTTTAAGTGTTTCTCAGCCATTTGATATTCCTCTGTTGAGAATTCTCTGTTTAGTTCCAAGCCCCATTTCTCAATTGGGTTATTTGGTTTGGTGGTGTTTAATTTCTTGAGCTCTTTATATATTTTGGATATTAGACCTTTGTCAGATGCAGGGTTGGTGAAGATCTTTTCCCAGTCTGTTGGCTGTCGCTTTGTTCTCTTGACAGTGTCTCCTGCCTTACAGAAGCTTCTCAGCCTCATGAGGTCCCATTTATTAATTGTTGACATTAATGTCTGGGCTGTTGGTGTTCTGTTCAGGAAGTTGTCTCCTGTGCCAATATGTTCCAGGCTCTTCCCCACTTTTTCTTCTAAGTGACTTGCAAAACGAATACAAGAGCACATCAAAGATATCATTCATCATGACCAAGTAGGCTTCATTCCAGGCATGCAGGGATGGTTTAATATATGGAAATCCATCAGTGTAATCCACCACATAAACAAAATGAAAATAAAAAACCACAAGATCATCTCTTTAGACGCAGAGAAAGCATTTGATAAAATCCAACACCCATTCATGTTTAAAGTTTTAGAGAGATCGGGAATACAAGGCACTTTCCTCAACATAATAAAGGCTATATATAGAAAACCAATAGTCAAAATCAAAGTAAATGGTGAGATATTCAAGGAAATTCCTTTAAAATCAGGAACAAGGCAAGGCTGCCCACTCTCTCCATATCTCTTCAATATAGTACTCGAAGTTCTAGCCAGAGCAATAAGACAACAAAAGGAGATCAAGGGTATTCAAATGGGAAAGGAGGAAGTCAAATTATCCCTATTTGCAGATGATATGATAGTCTACATAAGTGACCCTCAAAATTCCACCAGAGAACTCCTACAGCTGATAAACACCTTCAGCAAATTGGCTGGATACAAAATTAACTCCAAAAAGTCTGTAGCCTTCCTATACACAAATGACAAGCTTGCAGAGGAAGAAATTAGGAAAACTACACCCTTCACATTAGCCACAAGCAATATAAAGTACTTAGGAGTTACTCTAACTAAGCAAGTGAAGGACTTGTTTGAAAAAAATTTCAAAACTCTAAAGAAAGAGATTGAAGATGACATGAGAAGATGGAAGGATCTTCCTTGCTCATGGATCGGGAGAATTAACATAATAAAAATGGCCATCCTACCAAAAGCAATCTACAGATTCAGTGCAATCCCTATCAAAATACCTACACAATTTTTTAAAGACATTGAAAGTTCAATTCTGAACTTCATATGGAAAAACAAAAAACCCAGAATAGCTAAAACAATCTTGTACAATAAAAGGTGCTCTGGAGGAGTCTCCATACCTAATCTCAAACTGTACTATAAAGCAATAGTAATTAAAACAGCATGGTACTGGCACAGCAACAGGCTGGTTGATCAGTGGAATCGAATCGAAGACCCAGATATGAATCCACACACATATGGTCACTTGATTTTCGACAAAGAAGCCAATTCCATTCGATGGAAAAGGGATAGCATCTTCAACAAATGGTGCTGGTCTAACTGGATGTCTATGTGTAAAAAAATGCAACTGGACCCATATTTGTCACCTTGTACAAAACTCAAATCCAAGTGAATTAAAGACCTCAACATGTCACTTTTCATACTCTATTGTCATTTATTTCTTTATGCTTTATTTACAATATGATTTTCTATACTTTTAACTGTCTTACAAATGATCCCTATTTGGGCTAATACTGACTAAATTTTCATTACCTCATTTGATGGTTTGAATTCTGATTAGTTTTTATATTGTTTCACAGATTTTTCATCAGTTATTTCCAAGAATCCCTATTTTTGGTTGTCTTTGCTTCCACTGTTGGTTTAAAAATAAAATTAGCAATTTAGCTATACCCTAGCACAGGCCTGCTGGACAGGCTCACTTGAGTGCATATATCCATGAATGGATGCTGTTCCCTCCCCTGGATGGATCCTGTTGCCTCTCCTGGATGCATCCTGTTCCCCTCCCCTGGATTGACGCTGTTCCCTCCCCTGGATGGATGCTGTTCCCTCCCCTGGATGGATCCTGTTCCCACCCCTGGATGGATGCTCTTCCCATCCCTGGATGGATGCTCTTCCCACCCCTGGATGGATGCTCTTCCCATCCCTGGATGGTTCCTGTTCTTTCCCCCTGGATGGATGCTCTTCCCATCCCTGGATGTTTCCTGTTCCTTCCCTTGGATGGATGCTGTTCCCTCCCCTATATGCATCCTATTCCCCTCCCTGGATAGATCCTGTTCCCACCCTTGGATGGATGCTGTTCCCTCCCCTTGGTGGATACTGTTCCTATCCCTAGATGGATGTTGTTCCCTCCCCTGGATGGATGTTGTTCCCTCCCTTGGATGGATGCTGTTCCCTCCCTTGGATGGATGCTGTTCCCTCTCCTGGATGGATGCTGTTCCCTCCCCTGGATGGATGCTGTTCCCTCACTTGGATGGATGCTGTTCCCGCCTCTGGATGGATGCTGTTCCCTCCCTTGGATGGATGCTGTTCCCTCCCCTGGATGGATGCTGTTCCCTCCCCTGGATGGATGCTGTTCCCTCCCCTGGATGGATGCTGTTCCCTCCCCTGGATGGATGCTGTTCCCTCCCCTGGATGGATGCTGTTCCCACCCCTGGATGGATGCTGTTCCCACCCCTGGATGGATGTTGTTTCCCTTGCCCAGGTGGATGCTGTTTTCTGTGCATCTTCTCTTTGCAGAAGCATCCAAAAGCTGGAAATAATCAGTGGCATACCATCACATCTGTAGTTTCCAAATTCCTCTGTCACCTAGACAATAACCAGGGTTGTAGGTCCTCAGTATTCACAGGTTTGTCTGTGATGCTTCGCGTTTTCTTAGCAGTGAAATTTGAAGTTACACACGTGGCCCTTCATCTTGCTTCTTCCCTGCATGATTGTTGTACGGTTGGAATGTTTGTGGAGTTTCCACTCTAGCTCATTTGAGTTTCTGAGTCTCTCTGCTTCTGTTTTTCTGGGCTAGACACACAAAGACTGTTTCCTCTCTTGTTTCCTTTTATTCCTCTGTCCAGGAGGTTCTTTTGTTGGCAAGCCTATCCTACAGTGTCTTATTTTTAAATGTAATGTCTCCATTTTATATGCAAGTGGACCTTCTCTATTTCTAATTTTCCCATCTTGGAGAACTGGCTGCAGAAGAGTGGGCAGGGTAACCTTAGAGGCGTCTTCGAGGGGAGCCACACACAGACTTCAACATGTCTAACAAACTGGCTGAGACACAGAGTAATTAAAAGACAAAATGAATTTGATGTGCCAGTGAAGGCTGAATGCATTGAGATATTTGTAATTCTATCCTTTTCCAAAGAAGTTAGGCTCACGTTTTTGCCCACAGATGACATTATCAGATGTTATTATTTGGTATAAAGTATTACACTATATTACCCTCCTCTAATTCTATATTAAACTTTGTTAATTACAATCCCAATGGCATATTAATCCATTCCAAGATATATTATGTAAATCCAAAACAAGGAAAAACCCATGCATTAAACAAAAGAAATAATATAATGAATTCTTGCAATAGCCATAGCATATATTACCATAATATAGTTTAGACCTAAGAAAAATAGCTTATTAGTGTTTCTAGGTAGTTTTCATGAAAAGAAAATACCTGGTCAAGTTTTGTTCTCATTTACAAAGCTATACAGCCTTTAATAAAATATTTTGAGCCCTTTCACATTTGTTTCCAATGGTTGCTTCTGCCAGCTACTGTCCATAGCTCTTTGTGTGTGCTCACAGCATTGCTTCTCTTTTGCTGTTGTTGTTTGTTTTGGTTTTTTGACATATGGGTTCTTTGTGTAACCTTGGATGTCCTGGATCCACTTTGTAGACCAGACTGGCACTCACAGCAATCCACATACCTTCCTGAGTGCTGGGATTATAGGTGTGTGCAGCCATGCCCAGCGCACAGCATTGCTTCTTAAAGCGGTACGTAGTTTTGCCTAGGTGGAGGATGTACAAATGGATACATGCAAACACCCAAGAGTCACAGTGTTGTCTAACACAGGAATGGTGTACTTCTGCTGTTACTATTTCTGTTAGCAGAGACTGGACAAATCCATGCCACACAGAGAATTGTATGGGTACTGGAATGGAAGGGATCACTCCTCCCAAACTAGGAGTCCATCTATTTTACTTTGTAAACTACTGTGCAGATGGCCTGAAAACATTTACTTTAACACATCCTATTATTTCTATTGTTTTACTTGTTACTAGCTTTCTATCTTTCAAAATGGATCATTTTAAAATAAAGTAGATGCTAGCCAGCCATGTTTTGTCACATACCAATGACCTCAGCTTTCAGCAGTGCAAGGCTGGAAGGGTGCGATGGTTCATATTTATAACCCAGAACATGGAAAATGGAGGCAGGAGATTCAGAAATTCAAGCTCATCAAGGTACATGTGAGTTTGAGATCAGCCTAGGCTATATAAAAAGATCATGTCTGAAAAAGCAAAACGATAGCAAGAGAAATGAGAGGCATATTAGTTAGAAGGGAGCTAAGATTGTCTCTCTTTATAAATTTTAGGCCATAGACAATGGAACTGTGCCTTTGTTGGAGTGGGTGTGGCCTTGTTGGAAGAAGTGCATCACTATGGGATGGGCTTTGAGGTCCTGGACCATAAGCTTGGCCAATGTGTCACTGTCACTTTCTGCTGTGTACTGATCCAGATGTAGAATTCTAGCTACCTGCCCATCATCATATCTTCCGTAAGCTGCCATACTTCTCACCATGACAATAATGGTCTAACCCTCTGAACTGTAAATCATCCTCATTTAAATATTTTCCTTTATGAGAGTTGACAAGGTCATAGTGTCTCTTCACAGTAATAGAAACCCCAAGACAGCACGATATAAATGAAACTGTTAAAATTGGTAAACTGAGTAAAGCCATATAATATAACATCAATATCACATAATACTTGCACTGTGTCTGCTGATAAAAACCTGTAATCACAGCTCTTGAACAGGCCGAGGCTGGAAGTCTACAAATTCAAAACCTGACTGGAAGCTAGCATGAGTTCAAGACCACTAATGCCGCCTCCCCCCCCCCAGCAACAAAAATTTTGTGATTTGTATAGTAAAGAAGTAAAAAAAATGGAATAAATCTCACGAGGGGTTCCTGCAAGAGTCCTTGTTGACAGGGAACTGATCTGCCTGAAGTAAGAAGAAACCTCAGTTCAGAATGACCTAGTTTAGCCAGGCCGATTCGAAGTTCTGAAGTCTGACAACAAGTGGTTTACGATTTTTTAAAACATATTTAAACACACTAAAACTTGGGGAATGTTTTATTGTAATAATTATTACAACAAAATTTAAGACAAGACTATGTCAAAACTCCCTTGCTACGTGTGTGTCTTTTGAGGAGCACCTGTGACCTCTTCCAGAGGAATGGGTTCTATTGACTGAGAAACTGTGCTCAGAAAAAGGATCTAGGGAGGAAAAGCTTATAATAGGCATAAGGATGGATTCTATTGGCTAAGAAATGATGCTCAGGAGTCTGGGGGATCCAAGTGATGAGTGGATCCGTTGAATAACAAAATGACAGGGTCATTAAACAACACCCACTCCAGCCTTCAGGGTGAACAGGTGTTGATTTCTTCTATTGAAGAAAAAAACCTTGTGGGAGGAAAAGTATTGGCTTAGGACCCCCAACATCAAGTTCTCAGACCAAATTCTCAACACAAAGGAGATTTATTTGCTCCAGAGGGACAGAAAGCAGGCATAAGGGAAAAAGACAGGAGATAGAAGAAGAGGAAGAAGGAAAGAAGGAGGGGAGAAAAGGGGCAAGAGAGAATGTAAGGGGTATTTATTTGTCTAAGAGGGGAACAAAGGACTGCTTCTAGATGGAAATGAGACAAAAGCCACACATAGGCAAATGGCAGTTTTTTTTTAAAGTTACAAAGTATTCAACTTTTGTTTTAATGAGTACATGTTAGATGCACTAATAAAAATCAGGGAAATCATTCAAATGTCTTTTGTTAAAACAGCCCTGGAAAAGTCTCACTGTAGTTTAATATTTAATCACAACTTTATTAACTTAAAATAATTAAATTAAAATTAACTATGAACACCTATATTTCCTAGTTAAGTATCTTGCAAATGGCAGTTTTTAAAGGTAGAAGGGGAAACCCTGTGTTGGGATGAGGTGTTTACCTTTAATTAGTATGTTAATTAGGTGAGCCAAAAAAGCGTTTGATTGGTGGACTTCAATACCTTGAATGTTTGGTAATCAGCCTCAGGAGGAAGTGACCAAATAAGGGAATAGATCATAGGGGTTAGCTTTAGGAATGTACTCTAATTGTTTTAGCAAGGAGGAATGAAGGAGAAGGAAAGTCTTGGCAGAGCCATATTTACCATGCTTAGAGCTGCTTGAGTCCCCGCAGCCAGTATATTTAACAATTCTGGCTTCACTAGTGCTATTTGTAAGCATGTGGACCTTATGTCCTTCTACGTCTCCCATTTTTAAGTTTTAAAAAGAGGTTGCTGTAATGGAGGCCATGGATGAATGCCTCTATGGATAATCTAATTAATATAGGCAGAATTATACTAAGAGAATTACAATAGCCAACAGAAGACAAGGAAAAGGGAAAGACATCTTCGCTATTATGGCCATTCAAAGCTCACACTTGAGGAGCTTTATCTCTCTCTCTATGGACCACAAATAATATGGAGATAATTTGACACACTAAATCAACCCATGTGAAAAAAATTGTTAACAAGCAAGATTATGCTTGAGTAACAAATAATCTATAGTCTATTTTGTAAAACTGTGGTCCTTATTTCACCCATCTCTTAATTAATGTTTACTTATGATTCTGCTGTAATATGTGTAGTATCATACAGGGCATCTTGAGACCTCTGTTTGTATTTCAGTAAGTACTCTTGGTTTAGGCAATAAAAACAAAACAATAAGCATAAACAAAAATATCATGGCTGGAACAATTATAGGATCCAATAGATGCAAAGAATCTTCACAATGCTTGGGTAGAGCTTTCTTAATCCTCTTGGTTGATTGCAAAGAGAAAAATGGATGGAACATAGCCTATCCTACTTAACCTCTATAACCTGCAGGAAGGGCAACATAAGTAGAATTTTCACAAGTACTGGCCAGAGAGTTGTTTACTAGAGGAGAGGGTATGGTGGAGATGGAATTGCAAAAAGGAAGAATGTAAGTTCATCTGGAGCATAAACAATGTGATAGAAAACACCACTGACAGGAATATCATTGGAAGCCTTATGAATATGAGTGCGAGTAGATTCCGGGTTTTTCCACTGTTATTTGTGCACAATGTATATCCATATCCATACTTTCCTACGCCATCTAAATTTCTTTTTACGATTCCAGGAACACCTGAACTCTGACTAATGTTTGGCTGTAGGTCTCTGTGTGTGCTCCCATCCGCTGCCAGAGAAAGTCTCTCCAACTGCGACTAGGCTAGGCCCTGATCCATGAGTATGCAGAACATCATTAGGAATCATTTTGTTGACTTTTTTTTGTCAGTTCTGTTTGGTTCTACTCCAGGTCCAGCCCCTACATCCTGGCTGTCTAGGGAAGCCTGTGGAGGCACGGGAGAACGATTGTAGAACCAGGGTGGTTGAGGAGAACATGGTCCACAGAATAAACTAAGCAAGGCTCATAGGGCTCACAGAGACTGAAGAAGCAACCAGAGTCTACCTGGGTCTACACAGACCTTCTGCATGTATGCCGTGGTTCATCAGCTTGAGGTGTTTGTAGGGCTCTTGACACTCCTAGCAGGCATGTCTCTGACTCTTTTGTCTACTATTGGGAACTTTGTCCTCCCACTGGGTTGACTCCTCCTGCCTCTCTTGGAGGGTTTATGCCTGGTCTTATTGCGTCTTGTTATGCCATGTTCATTCAATATCCCTGGGTGGACTGCTCTTTTCTAAAAGGAAATGGAGGAGCTATGGGTTTGGGGAGAGGATTGGTGGTGATAGGGATTGGGAGGAGGAGAGGCAGGTGAGGCTATTTTTGGGATGTACGAAAGAAAAAAAAAAAAGAGCCCAGGAATTGATGGATTTCCTTGGATACAAAAGGATTCTTCTTTTTGATTACCATGTGCTGAATGAAGCAAGAGGTTATTCTAGGTACAATGATATCGACTTTGGTAAGCAATACATCAGGTACTTTTTATCCTCACACATCTATAGTCTCCACAGTCAGAACAACCTCTAGTAAGCTGTAATATAAAAGTCCCAACTGAGAGAGCTGTCCCATTGCAGTGTTGTGTCATGTTTGAGAAAATAGTGACAATTGAGCTTAAAACTGGCATTCTAATTAAAACAAGAGCCGTGCTTAGTTTAACTCTGAATCTGTTGTTTATGATTGTTTTCTCTGATAACATACTTCAATTTGCACATTGAAGATGTCCTCCCTCATGCTCACTCACCTTACATCCACTTTGAAGGAAAAACATGTGGTCAACGAATATTGAACTTGGACAGTATCACCGTGGACCCCAAATGTCATTGTAGCAGATTGACTCTCAGGGAAGAGTCACACATATTAAGCAGAAGAACCACGTACACAACAAAAATGTCACTGAAGGCTAAGAAAACTAAAAAGCCCAGTCACAGCATCAACACTAGGAAGTTATGTATGTGTGGTATTTTCTGTAGGTATTTTTTAAAAATTCCATTTTAGAATACCACACACAGAAAAAAAATTCTCCATCTTATTATACCATACTTACAAATGAATTTTCCTTTTCCATCTCTGATTACCACAACTCATCCTGGAGCTTAGATTATTTTACATCTGGATAATAATGCCTGTAGTCTATTTATCTTTGTGTTACTATGTAGAATCATGTTGAAGATATTTGCTGTCACCTCAAATAGTGACAGCAGTTATGATGTAGTAAACATAACATATTGACAGTCACCGCAGATGCTTTTAGAGACCTTTCTTTTAATGGTCAATGAGTCAAATTCCTGGCATAGGCTTGACCAGATAAGACATTAACAAAACATAACCAAGGTTAGTGCCTAAAAATAAATAAAAGCTTAGCCACAACGCTTTCAAATTGATGTCCTTCACCTTCGGCATCACCTTATTGGTGTCTCCACTTACTCCACTGGTGTACTCTGAGTCGAGTCTGTACTCATCCTTCTGTTTTACTTTTATGAGTTCTAACATCTAATGGATATTTGAATTATTAATATGCAAAGCAGTTTCAATGAAAAAATTCAAAATTGCAGCTCATCTTTAGTTTTTATTTTGTTACACCTTATTTCTGACACAATCCTGTAAATTATGGTCATGATTTCAACACAGGTAAGTATTACAAATACTACAATAATTATTTACTGTTAGACCTCAATGTCTTTCTTATGCTAATAAACACAGTAGGAAGTCAATCTAAGATAGTGTTTTCATAGCTAGTTATTTTCATTGGTAACTATAATAGATTAAATCCAAGCAATACACTTAACTTACAACTAATGTAAAAAAACAGATTTGTTCTATGAACCATATTCTACTGAAAAAGTTCAATTTAATGTCAGTGCACATATTTATATTAATGACAGTTACAAAGAGATATTTTATGTCAAAGTCAATGCAAAAAGATTGTTCATATATTAACTTATATGTGCAATATATATTATTAAACAATATTTATTTGTCCTTTCATGAGTCCATGGAGAATACTAACATTTTAATCAGGTCAACATATCTGAGTGACATTTGCATAGCATCTATTACAGCAATATTCACAATATCTAAGTTATAGAAGCAAAATAGATACCCAAAATAGAGGAATGGGTACAGGAAATGTGCTATAAATACACAATGGAACTTTTTTGTAACTAAAAAGATGATGTTATATTGCCTAACAAAGTAGTTGTAGCTGGAGATTGTCATATTCCTCAAATTATTCCCATGTCAGAAAGACAAATGTGGTGTTTTGTCCCATTTGTCATTCTAAATTTTATTCACAGACTTAAAGTCACACACACACACACACACACACACACACACACACACACACATACATGAGACATGAAAGTTTAAGTGAAAGTGGAACAAAGGGGAAATGAGATGATGAAAGGAAAAAGGGGGTAAGGGATGTGGGAGAATGTATTGGATTTCTAGAAAAAAACATAAAAAAGAACTACAGTGAGGGAGTGAATGGGTGTTTTTACATGAATGGAGAACTGTATCTTAGCTTTGTGTGTGGAAGAAGAGGTTTATCGTATTGGAAGATTCAGGAATGCCACACTATGTCCATATGTTCTGGATCTTACCATACTCCTATATGGTGTGTTGGGTGTGTATGTGTGTGCTATGTGTGAATGCATGTTCATGTGTGCACATGGGGATACATGTGTGCCTGGGGTGGGGGTGGGGCACATGGTCTTTTGGAGTCCCAACACTGCTACCAGGTGTCTTCCTTGAGCGTTTTCCACCTTAGTCAATGGGGTCTCATGACTGAGTCATAGTGAGCTTAGTTGTACCCAGAGCTCACCAAGTGGCTAGTCTAATTACCCATCATGCTTTAGGAATCCAGCACTTTTGCTTTCTGAGGTCAGGCATTGCAGGCTTGTCCCACACCTACCTGGCTTTTCATGGGGCTCTGGAGATCAAAATCACTTCCTTTGCCATCCTCCCAGCCAGCTTTGCCCTGACACAGCTCAGACCTTAAGCAGTCCACTTAAAAACTTATGCTAGCTAAGTTAACACAAACATAATTTATTTGAAGTAGAAGATGCTCTGCACAGCGTCAAAGAGGTCATTGGTCTTTCCAGACTCAGAAAGACGTAGGAATCAGGCCGTGTCCAGAATTCTAAGTCGCCTAAGTCGAGGGACTCAGATCCCAGCCCCTGGGAATTCTACACAACAACAAAATTTTAGGAGCAAGGGGTTCAGTTGGTCACAGGTAAGCACCCACCTTTAGAGGGAAGGGGACAGGGCACCCAAATTACATCATTTCCCAATGGCAACCTTTACTACATGAACACACAGTGCAGGCAGTCCCATGTGGACTAAGGTATCTTCGCAAGTGCATGGGTGAAGCAAGGACAGGCACGTAGAGTATTAGTAATTTTTCACAACAGCAGAGGGCTGCGTTTTCATTCCTAAAGAGTTTTTTTTTTCAGATTTATTTTGTATTTGGAAAACAAATATGCAAAGGTATGAATTGAGAAGCTATTTCTCATGGAAGTCAATAAGGGAGCATATTTAGAAACCCATGGAAAACAGAAGTGAATGGTTTGTATTTGAAGGCCCAAACTAGTGTTTTTGTAGTAGGCAGGATTCAGACGGCCTCCGTCCTCCCTTGTTTAACTTTGCTTCATTATACTTTCCCTGTGCTTGCACACACTCGGTAGCCTTCCATCATCATGTCAGGGCAGTACCTCACAATATTTTTCACATTTTCTGCCTCATACATCAAACTATAGAATTTTATCCATAAGGCAGAGCTGTCACTCTGTAAAATTTTTAGCAATGTTCTCATTTTTATCTGACATCTAGAAATACCTAAAGTAATAAAAAATCATTTTTACCTCATATTTGCTTTGGTTTTTATTCTGTCCCTGTCAGTCTATATGCAGTACAGCAGGGGAAGATTTATATAACATCATTTGGCTGTTCCAAAACCAGACAAAGCCCTCACCTTAGCTGTTTTTCCACTACAGAATTTGATACAAAAACATAAATCTTACACTTAAAATTATATGCTCTTTCTCTGGGAACTTTACTTTTTGACATAAATACTTTGTTTAAGAGTCTGTCTGTCTGTCTGTCTGTCTATCTATCCATCTATCTATCTATCTATCTATCTATCTATGTAATTTATCATTCATCTATCTACTTCTACTTACCCATCATCATCATCATCATCATCATCGAATTATGTGTATATAAAGTTATTTCACAAGCTCAAGGAAGAACCATTTCACTTCCCCAGGGAAATAGCTATATGGGACAAGTGACTAGACACATTTGGAAATTTTGGTCAGTGTTAATTCATCATAATTTCAGTGTCAGGGTAACCATGAACTATGATTTTACTAAACAGCTACTTTTCACTTCAACTTTGTGAATGAATATTCAGTATTGACACACATCCTTATTTTTATCTTTTTTATAATTTACTTTATCTTTAGTTATGTGTATGCCTTTATGTGGGTGTGTGCATGTGAGTGAAGGTGCCTACACAGCCTAGTAGTGTGTGGTTTGCCTGAAACTGGAGTTACTGATGTTTGTAAACTGCCTGATGTGGGTCCTGGGGACTGAGCCTGGATCCTCTGGAAGGACAGTATGCATCCTTAACCACAGAGCCATCTCCCCAGAGATAGTGTTGTATCTCAACATTTAGAAAGCTAAGGTATTATAAGAGCAATTACATATTCTGGGGGAAAGTGGGAAGTCAGGATGATGCATAGTACTTGATAATGATATAGGCTCCACGTACACTGGTGTATCAATCAGTTAATCTGTCTTCTCCATCGACTTTACTGTGTTAATAGCAGGACACTGAAGATCTTTATTTCAGTGCTTCTCAAACTTATTTGAAATAATCAATGAGTAAATGCATAATTTAGGAGTCATTACTAAAGTCTAAGTGAGAAATCAAAAGTGTGCGCTCATTGTGAAATGTTTGCTTTGAACATGATAATTAGGGGCACTAGATACTCAGAAGCAGTTTTGGCCATGGCATGGGATGGTGTGATTCATTTTCCTCAAGGACTGCTGAAGGGTGTAAGTGATTGCATCTGACCACTCAAGATAAGATTGTGGTTGTTAAGTCCAGCCAAACACTGTCAAAGTACTGTCTTCTTAGAATGACACCTTTTCCTGCTCCTGTTCTGATTGTCTGATTATTCCACATGGGAAACTAGAGGCAGGAAAAACAAAAACAAAAAACCAAAAACATTCGAAGTAGCTTGGTAAAACTTGCAGAAATATTTCTGAGGATTCCTGCTGTATGCTTATCTGAATGTCTGAAATAGTCATACCTGAGTCATTGTCACCAATAGCATGTATTTTAAGTTTTGACCTAACCTGTTAAGGAAAAGGTGAGAATCAAGTGTGTTCACTTCTTATTTTTGATAACAATTACATTGCGATGTTCTTCATTTTCTAAGATTTTTGAAATTATTGATGTGTTGTATTTTATATACTTTATTTTTAAATTATATCAATATTTATGTGACAGAATTTTTAAAATATCTGAAAAAAAATCTGCTTCTCTTTCCAGACCTGATTCTGTAATTTAGATAACTGACCACCAGGGGACAGTCGTGTCACCACAGTCAAATAGACTTTTTTCTAACAGTCAATTAATGATTGTTCTATTTATAAAAATAAGGCCTTTTTGAAGATTGCTAATATGTTAGCAAAGTACACATATTCCTTTGAAATTCTGCATATATATATATATATATATATATATATATATATATATATATGATTTAATCAATCTTGGATCTTTAATTCCTACAAACACTGTACCTTGTCAAAAAAAATTTGAACTTGGTCATATATCTTTTCTTGTCAAACTTCATATTTCTCTAGCTTTTTGCTCTATGTTTATTGATCTTTCCCACCATAGATTTGGATGTGAATAGTGAACAATAATCAGAATTATAGCCTGTGTCAAAATTTTCTTCACCAAGAAATTAATTCCCTAATTCTGTCATTAGCCTTAGTTAATGTGGTGGCTAATTCTGGATGTCAACTTGATTGGATATGAAATGAACTAAGAGATATGTCTCTGGTAAAATGAGTTTTTGTTGTTATTGTTGTCTTGGTTTGATTTTGTTTGGTTTAGTTAGGTTAATCCTAACTGTGAGGGTAAATATGAAAGAGAAAATGAACCAAGTCCCAACATTCAATCTAAAATAAGCACTTCCTCCCTAAAGATGCTTCAGTCAAATATTTTTTTCACAGCAACAAGAAATTAACTAATACATCCAAATTCTAAGGATACCAGGATAACAAGGTCAATTGCTTTGCCAGAAGATTGCATAAATGACCCTTAGCCCAATGGCTGAAACCCTCCCTCCTGAAACCTCATGAGCTAGGCTGCCATTTAATACATTTATTTTAGCTTCTTGGTTTTGTCAGCATCCACCCTCATGCACTGTTAAGTTCTGCTTGTAGTACTGCAGGAATTTTCTAGTCTGTGTTCTAAACTTTTCCCAATTCCCCTTTATACCACCTGTAAAGTCTTAAGAATACTCACTTACAACAAGGGCTCCATTTCTTGGAACCAATATTTTGTGTTAGTTATTTTTCTGCTGTAATAAAATACCTGACATTAGCAACTTGAGGAATGAAGGGTTTATTTTTACTGTGGTTCAAGAGGATCCCATGGTGGTGGGGGAGGCGTGGTGATAGCCAGGGAAGACGTGGTGGCAGAAGTAGGTGTGTGTGTTTGTGTGTGTGTGTGTGTGTGTGTGTGTTTCAACCTGATACAAGCAAGAGTCAGCAGAGAGAAAAGAGCCTCACTTGTGGAAATGCCTCCATGAGATCCAGCTGTAAGGCATTTTCCCAATTAATGATCAATAGGAGAGGGCCCAGCCCATATCAGGTGGTACCACATCTCAGATGGTAGCCCTGGGTTCTATAAGTAGCAGCCTGAGTAAGCCATTTGAAGCAAGCCAGTAAGCAGCATCCCTCCATGGCCTCTGCATCAGTTCCTGCCTCCAGGACCCTGCTCTGTGTGTTCCAGCAATAGTAACCTAACCAAGACAGAGTTCATTACTGAAGGAAAGTCAGGGCAGAAACTCAAAGCAGGAACACAGAGGCAGGAACTGAAGCAGAATCATTGAGGACCACTGCTTACCGTCTTGCTCACCCATGGCTTGCACAGGTTGCCTTTCTCTATGACCCAGGATCACCTCCCACATCAGTCATCAGTCAAGAACATGCCTCCAGAGTCTTGACTACAGGCCAACCTGAAGGAGGCATTTCCTCAATTGACTTCCACTCCTCCTAGATGACTTGACATTGTGCCAAGTTGACAAACAGAAGCATTTAACTGGCACACAACTTTTCATGCTAAAAATCAGAGAAAAGCAAGAAGTAATTATAGTTATAAGAATGGATTTCTGAATTTAGAATAGGAAATGAATGTACATGCTTTTTTATTTTTTAAACTTACTGAAAGATATGATCTCTAGTAAAGGAGAGCTGAAGTCAGAAAATCTAAATAGAATCGAAACAAAGATAGAAAGACAATTAACATTTAAGAGGTTTTTTTTTTTAAGGCTTTCAAATATAAATTAGGGACAAATATCAGATTGGAAACTAATGGGCAATCCAATCAAGTGTTTAAAGCATATACTTGAAATAATAGTACAAGACTAAGCAAGACTTTAAAGGGACAATCAGACCTGTTTGGGGTGTTGAGTGGATTGAATATCAGGGAAGACAGTAGCCTCCAAGGAAGAGCTTTCTAGCTGTTCTTCCTCTGTGAGATAGAGGCTTTTTGGATGAGCAAACTGAGCCAGTGTGTCGTCTGAAGGGTTCATACAGATCCCGTCACCCAGTGAGGGCACAGGCTGGATGAGAACGGAGGAGGAGTTACTATGAAGATGCAAACGTGTTCTACTAAGGATTTCATTTTATCATGGTGAAAATAAAAATATTAAAGAATGTTTGATACTACCATGATAGGGGACTTTTTACTTTTTTAAATTAAGAATGTACTAAGATTTGTTACAGGGGAATCATGGGAAGTTACCACTGCCCGTTTAGTTTAAACATTAATTTTGAATACTATTGTCTTCAGGGTTCTTAAATATGTGCTAGGCAGACATCTTTAAAATTGCACTGTACAAATATCATGCTTAATTAAACATGAATTTTAAAGTAATTAAACAATCCTACATTAGTCTGGTATTTATACATATTTCTGGAAAATATTCTACGCTACTTACCAGCTTTAAATTTTTGTTTAATTTGGGACTGGAGAAATTGGTCAGCAGTTAAAGGTACCAGATACTCTTTCAGAGGGTTCAAGTCGCAGCACCTGCATGGCAGCTGAAATCCTTCTGTAAATCCAGTTCCAAGGAATCCAACTTCCTCTTCTGGCTTTTACAGGGTTTAGACATACATATCCATTGGCATACATGTAGGTAAAATATTAATACACACAAAATAAAGTAACACACACACACACAAACCTTGGCTTATCCAGGAACTCATATCTAAGGGGAACACTGAAAACAAACAAACAAACAAACAAACAAGCACAGCTACAAAGAATATTAACTACTCCACTTCTGATCTGTAATTTGTAAGCAGCTAAATACACTATAATAGAAAACTACCTTCCAGACTGGAGAGTCTACCACAATCATCTGAAGAGGCTCTAACTAGAGTCACAGACTTGGACCTTCCTGAAGGGCCATGGACGATTTGCTTCACAGTGAAAATTAAATACATTATTGTTAAATGATGAGATTTATTTTATCCGTTAAAATCATAGGTTTGGAAAGTGTCTAGAAATACTATACAAAGCAATTGTGTGTGGTAGTTCATAACTGCAATCTCAGCATTGGGAGATGAAGCAGGGTGGCCAGAAGATAAAGTCCCACTCAGGCTACAAAAGGAGTTGGAGGCTAGCCTGGCTACTGAGACTGTGTCCCAAAGAACCAATAAAGAAAATAATGCACAGCAAAATATTTGTAATTTTCCAATGTGTGTAACCAACATGATTTTACGTTGTAAATGAGTGAATATATTATTAGCATGTACTAAACAAATATGCCAATAAAATATTTTCATTTAGAAATTTAAAAGATTATGAATTTTGTTCAGGACTCTTCTGGTAGGGCTTAATTAATTCAATTTGATGTCATGGACAAGAAGCTGCCATTTTACCATGTGCAAGATCTTTATCATCGCTTCTGAAACTCTAACTCTTAGCAAACTGTCTTGAGATAGTTGGCTCTCAAAAGTGAATGAATTAATGATATTGAAGAAATGTACAGATATGAAACATTTTATAGAAAGTATTAAATAAGGATGTGTTTTCATGCCATGTACATTCTAATCCAAAATGTAAATTAGCATTTTCCTACTCTTTACCTTCTTAGGGAGCAAATATGTGATGTTTCTTTGTTTGGTTTTTTTTCACTGCCTTCTATTCTACTTTTTTGTAGATTAGAGTTTATGGTCAGAATTCTTGGTCAAATATTAGAATTGCAAATAAGGTCTTCTTGCTTTCTTGCACTACAGCAAAAGAACAGGAGCTGCCAGTGTCTGAAAAGTTAATTAGACAAAACAGACAATTAATTACATCTTATTAACGTGTAAAAGGCCTGTGACAAATTGCCCTAATTGCATGCTCTTATATATCTGAAGAGGTCAGGCTACTTTAAAAAGTACGTCGTTAATGGAAGACAAATGTATTTTCATGTGCTTGATAAGAATATTATAAACTGCATTATTTATGACTCTATTGGAATACTTAATAATTTTAAGCTTTAAATTAAACTGCTCATTAAACAAGAGAGCTAGCACCAAGTTCTTAAAATAGGGGATAAAAGCTTACTTCAGCGTAAGATAAATTTGGAGGTCTAACTTTCCCTGAGAGTGTCTCTCTATGTGTATTTTTTAAATGTCTGAGTCTCAGAGATGTAAACTTATCTTAATGTAGCCTCAATAGAAGAGAATCCTTCCACTGAAGGCATTCACCCAAAGAAATGCAGGGGGTTCATTTTAAAGAGCCCTCAGTCACTCAGACTCCTGTGTATTCAGATGAACACTTTCATTAGTGCTACACTTTTCTTCCCCCAAACCAAAGGATAAGAGGTAAAGGAAATAAAAGCAAAGCACATCCACCATTTACTGGGCATCAAGAAAATATCAGGGCTCAGTGTATTAGAGGCAAATAGTAATGGGACATGGATGTGTGAGAAGAGTGGACCGAACATTCAACAAAAGCTAAGAGGAACAAACAGTAGCAGATACAAGCAATTTATACTGAGGAATGAGTCAGAGTGGGTCTCCCAGGCAAATACATTATCACATGAGTGTTTCTGAGTAAGGACCTGTCTCTGAGAGAGAGAAACGCAGCTGTGTTATAGAAGATGGCTCTTATCTCAGTGAACACAGCCTGGTGATCACCTGTGGCTCACAGGCTTCACCAGTTTGGGAGATTATGCCTCTTCTTTTCCCTAAAACCCAAGGCCTCTCAGAAGGATTCTTCCCAGCCTTTGCTTTAAATGAATATGGCTGGTGAGCTCAGGACACCAAAGCCCCATGTCCAGAAACTGTAAAGGCTGATGGCTATAGGGAGCCAACTGTTGAAAGTCAGCTCCCAGCTTCTGCTGCCTGCAGAATGATCCCAGCAGTGACGGGCTGTGTGCATGTGCACCCTCAGAGCCGCTCTTCCTGTGTAAACAGGTTCAAAGGAGCTGATCACATACCTGAATGGCTGTGTTCATTTCAACTTAATGTTCACAGAACTAATTTCCTTTTCAAAAATACTTTTCTATATCATGCCCCCTTTCTTCTGCCGGTAAATTGAACTCGTGCCAGACGACAGGATTTATATAATGTCTCCAGGAAGGTACTAGGCCTGCTGAAGGTTAATATACAATAATCATTAAAACAATGGTAATTCTTTTTTCTTCTTTTATTTATTTATTATTTTATTTTTTTATTAATTTATTCTTGTTACATCTGAATGGTTATCCCATCCCTTGTATCCTCCCATTCTTCCCTCCCTCTCATTTTCCCCTTATTCCCCTCCCCTATGATTGTTCCTGAGGGGGATTACCTCCCCCTGTATTCTTGAACCCAAACTTTGACAAATCCCAGGAGATTTCACCCCAAGCATTAATAAACCCCAAGGTTTATTAAAAAGTACCTAGACAATGGCTTCTGAGATTAGGAAAGTAAGTAGAAAGGGCTATTATATCGTATTCCTGAGAATGGCCATTTCAACAGTACAGCTAAATGACTTTGGAGAGCCAAGAAATCATTCATTACAGGAACATAGATTGAATTACTTGTCTAAAGGTACAGAGCATTATTATAAATGATTAAATCCTAAACAGACTTTCTTCAGAAAACCTTCAAATTTATTGTGAATTAAGCACTTGGCTAAGATATATTTCTAGTACATTTTAAAAAATGGCGTGTGGAGACAGGATTTCTCTGTGTAGCCTTGGCTGTCCTGGACTCACTTTGTAGACCAGGCTGTCCTAGAACGCACAGGGATCCACCTGCCTCTGCCCCCCAACCCGTGAGTGTTGGGATTAAAGGTGTGCTCCACCACTGCTGGGCTTGTTGTCATGTCATTCATATTTGCATAAACTTTCATTTTAGGGAAAATGTCACTTTTTTTGTTAGGGAGTATAAGAACATTTTAAAGTTTAGATACTAAGTTTTGGATAAGTTAATATTGTTTTGTTTTACTGTATGGAGTGTTGATCGTAATACCCACCACTTCAGTGCTTTACCACTGAACTACACAGAGCCCCTAACACTTCTTAGGTTCAGTTTCAGGCAGGACTTTATTAGATCAATCAGCCTGGCCTTGCATTTCTTCTCTAGCCTAGTCAGACTTTGAACCTAGGATTCTCTTGTCCCAGCTTCCTAAGTATCTAGGATTATAGGCTCGTGCCCCGAGGCCTGGCTAAGAGCATCCCTTTTGCAGAGCCGAAGTTACGTGTAAGTTGAAGGCAGATTCTGATTTGATGTAACTGATGTGGTTCATTTAAGTCAGGACTATCTTCTCTCTTTGGTCGTGACAGCTATAAGCAAGGTTGCATGCAAACCAGGAAAGAATACAGTTCAGTGAAAGTAATGCAAGCTGTGCATAGCTGGGATGTGGAACGAAGAATCCCAACATGAAGTTTAAATGAACTAAGTCATTTGGTGGTAGTCTCGTTGGCACAATCATATGCTTGTAAACAAATACTGCCAGTGGCTTTCCTTAAAACCACAGACTCAACTGAATTTATTTTAAAGAAACCGTCAGCCAAAAGTTGAAATCTGAGTAGTGGTAACCCTGAGAATCATTTCTGATAAAGAATATTTTTGTATGGAGAAAGTGTGGAACTGACCCTGGTAATTAGACTATACAAAAGTGTTCTCTCTTTGGCTAGGCAACAGGTCGCTCACTAGGGTTAAGTGTCCTGTGGTATTATAGTGTTATGATACAGAATGTCAAAAAATAAATAGCCATAGATTGAGATTTAATAATTTTGTGATTCAACAAGAAAGACTTAGGTAAATTTTTTCATTTTTATTCTTTTTTTTTTTTTTTTTTACTTCTTCTTAGTCTGCAAATGTATGCAGATTTGTATGCAGGATCACATAAGTACTGTGTAGCTTCATTTCACAGCCTTGTTTCAAACTGAAGCAACAGTAGATAGCTTTTAGTATAAAACCAAGGACAACCATCAGTAGAATGGACGAACAATGGCACCTTAATAGTTTTAAGAAAGATACTTTTGCATCGCAGGTTTCCCCCAAATAATTTAGGAACTATTACGAGTCCACTGAACTGCATTTTGAGCCCTGTTTTTACTTGACAGTTATACTGAATGCCATTTAGGAACGGAGTTATCTCTAGTTGCTACAGCAACAGGATGATGATGGTTACACTTCGTAAGGATATACTTAATATTCCTTTTCTAGTTACTGGGGCCGAGCCAATCATTTCAAAATGAGACCTTCTATATTTATGTCCCCAAAGAAGAAAAACATTATAAAAATTGCATTTATTTAATTTGTTTGTGCATTTATGTGTGTTATGCATATGCATGTATACTGTATCAAAAGCATATTTTTGAAACAGGAGGAAAATGTGTAGGAACTGATTCTCCCTTCCTTTCATATAAATGTCAAGGGTGGAACTCAGATCACAGGCTTTGTAGCAAGTGCCATCCCACCAGCCTGGAATGATAGACAAATATTACTAGAGGTAAAACAGAAGTGGTTATTTCCTGGACTACTCTTTCCATTCTAATTTGAAATGAAATGGAAATTTAGGTACAACAGGAGGAATTCTTGATATGAGAAGCCTTGAATTATAGTGTCCTTGAGTTATGATTTTCAGTGAGCCCACTGAAGAAACAAGGTACTTATAAATAAATAGACAAAAGCTGTTATGTGTATGAACTAAGTATAAGGAGTTAGGGAATATAATGAAAAAACTAACCATCTAACAACCTAATAAAAATGTAATATTTCTAGTAATAATCTTAACAGGAGCATGCAAGACTTCTCTGAAGGAAACAGTGGATTTACCAAGAGTCATAAAAGGAGAGCTGGGAACAGGAAGAAAAAGGCCCTGCTATTAGCCAGAAAAAATAAACAACAGTGCGACCTCTGGTAATTAACTCATTTATTTAAACCAATTGCAATAATAATAATGATAATTTTTTGTTTTTAATTTCACAATATGAGTTTAAGTTTGTTAAAGAGAATAATTATTTAAAAAAACTAGCCAGAATATGTTTGACTAACTAGAAATTTTACAGTCTTTAAAGATATGTTTGTTAAAGTTATATGTCCATTGAAAAAATAAAAAGTGGGACATATTTAGACAAGGTTTCCAATGTCATAGAGCACAAAATCAAGAAACTGACTTGAGTGGTGTAATTTGGTGCTGGCAAGATTACTAATGTTCAGAGTTACTCAGGTATTAGCAGTTCTAAGTGCCTTATTTTATAGACCATGGCACCATGGGAATTTATGTCATTGTTCCCTCATTTTAGAACTGGGTTTCCTGTGTTAGGTAAATCAAAAATTGATAACTAATTTGGAAAATGTTTGACAACAGAGAAAATGAAACTCTATTGCCAAACTTTTATCAAATAGTATACAATACAATAACAACTAAATGAGGCTTCAGTTGGTTATCCAATTTCAAATGGCCATCCCTAAGAACATATACATGTAGGTAACATTATACAGATTGAATTTATGTATTGGGGATATCTATCTCTTAAGTATCTCTGTATATAATTATAATATATACCTATGTTATGGGTTAGAGAAAAGGGATCACAGATGTAAGGGCTTACAAGGAAGAGGTTGGAAGGAGAGAGGGGAAGGAGGGAAAGTGTGTAATTATATCAAAAAATTAAAAATCATTATAAAACAAGACAAAACAAAACACCAGTGTTCTATCTATTACACCAAAAATATAACACAAACAACTGATAGATATGGGGACTGAAGTGATTCAGAGCACATAACACGTTTGCGGAGGATTTGGGTTCTGATTGCAGCACCCATGTTAACTTAGTTAATTAATCACCTGTAATTCCAGCTCTAAAAGATGCCAACACCCTCAGTCATGAGCCCCAGGGACCTGCACTCATGTGCACATAGATTCTCCCACATACACATAATTATAAAATAAGGAACAATAAATCTGAAAAATGTAGATCACTTAGAAAATTATATCTTTGTTTCTACCTTGAAGAAAAGATTTAAATAAGACAGAGAGACAAACCAGAAAAGATTATCTCTATTATGGTTTCTTGGCTTTTGAAAAGCACAGAACAAGGTCACAGAAACCAAGAAAAATGACCCCGTCAGAGGTCATAAACTTAGCTGACCTTTCCTTCAAAGTAGGGCATAAGACTCTCATTCATAGCCATCAAAGAAAATGCTAAATCAGAAAAGTTCCTAACACAGAACATCCAAGAAATCAAGGACACCATGAAAAGAAGAAACCTGAGAATAATAGGCATTGAGGATAGAGAAGACGCCCGACTCCATGGCCCAGAAAATATCTTCAACCAAATTATAGAAGAAAATTTTCCCAATCTGAAGAAGGAGATGCATATGAACATACAAGAGGCCTATAGAACACCAAATAGAATAGATCAGAACAGAAAATCTTCCCGCCACATAATAATCAAAACACAAAACATACAGACTAAAGAAAAAATTTTAAAAGCTGCAAGGGAAAAAGACAGAGTAACATACAATGGCAAACCTATCAGAGTTACACCCGACTTCTCAGCTGAGACCATGAAAGCCAGAAGGGCGTGGACAGAGGTCCTGCAAACCCTAAGAGACCACAGATGCCGGGCTAGACTACTGTACCCAGCAAAACTTTCAATAACGGTTGATGGAGAAAACAAAATATTCCATGACAGGAACAAATTCAAACAATACCTATCCACAAATCCAGCATTACAGAAGCTACTAGAAGGAAAACTCCACCACATAGGAATGAGTTACAACCAAAACTACACAGGAAATAGATAACTATACCATCGCAAAATCACAACCTCACAAACTTTCAACTTGAACAAACATCAAAATGAAAGGACTTAGAAATCTCTGGTCATTAATATTGCTGAACATCAATGGTCTCAATTCTCCAATAAAGAGACATAGACTAACAGAATGGGTGTATAAACAAAACCCAACATTCTTCTGCATCCAAGAAACACATCTCACCCACAAGGACAGACATTACCTCAGGGTAAAAGGGTGGGAAAAATATTTCAAGCTAATGGCCACAGGAAGCAAGCAGGTGTAGCCATCCTAATATCCAACAAAATAGACTTTCAACCAAAATTAATCAAAAGAGACGAGGAAGGACACTTCATACTCATCAAGGGTAAAATCAACCAAGATGACATCACAATTCTGAACAACTGTGCTCCAAATACAAAAGCACCCACATTTGTAAAAAAACTATTAACAAAGCTTAAACCATTCATTGATTCCAACACATTGATAGTGGGAGACTTCAACACTCCACTCTCACTGAAGGATAAGTCTTGGAAACAGAAACTAAGCCGAGAAATAACATCACTAACCAACACCATGAATCAAATGGATCTAACAGATGTGTACAGAACTTTTCACCCAAACACAAAAGACTATACTTTCTTCTCAGCACCACATGGAACCTTCTCCAAAATCGACCACATTGTAGGCCACAAAGAAAGCCTCAACAGATACAAGAATATTGAAATAATACCTTGTATCTTATCAGATCACCATGGTCTAAGGCTGGATTTCAACAACAACAGAAACAACAAAAAGCCTACTCACACATGGAAACTAAACAGCTTTCTACTTAATGACACGTGGGTCATACAAGAAATAAAGGAAGAAATAAAAGACTTCCTGAAATTCAATGAAAAGGAGGGAACAACATACCCAAATTTATGGGACACATTGAAAGCAGTGCTAAGAGGTAAATTCATAGCGCTAAGTGCCTTTAAAAAGAAGTTGGAAACATCCCACGTAAGTAACTTAACATCACATCTGGAAGCACTAGAAAAGAAAGAAGCAGAATCATTCAAGAGGAGTAGACGTATGGAAATAATCAAAATCAGGGCTGAAATCAATAAATTAGAAACAAAAAGAACAATTCAAAGAATCAACAAAACCAGGAGCTGGTTTTTTGAGAAAATCAACAAAATAGACAAACCGTTAGCCAAACTAACTAAAAGGCAGAGGGACAGTATCCAAATCAACAAAATCAGAAATGAAAAGGGAGACATAACAACAGACACTGAAGAAATACAAAGAATCATAAGATCCTACTTTAAAGGCATATATGCCACAAAATTTGAAAATCTAAGGGAAATGGACATTTTTCTTGACAGATTCCACTTGCCAAAATTGAATCAAGAGCAGATAAACAACTTAAATAGGCCTATTTCTCCTATAGAAATAGAAGCAATCATTGATAGTCTCCCAACCAAAAAAAGCCCAGGGCCAGATGGATTCAGTGCAGAATTCTATCAGTCCTTCAAAGAGGAGCTAATACCAATACTCTTCAAGCTACTCCAAAAGATAGAATTGGATGGAACATTACCAAATTCTTTCTATGAGGCCACAGTCACATTGATACCTAAACCTCACAAAAACCCAACAAAAAAGGAGAACTTCAGACCAATTTCTCTAATGAACATAGACGCAAAGATACTCAATAAAATACTCGCAAAACGAATACAAGATCATATCAAAGATATCATTCATCATGACCAGGTAGGCTTCATTCCAGGAATGCAGGGATGGTTTAATATATGGAAATCCATCAATGTAATCCACCATATAAACAAACTAAGGAAAAAAAACCACATGATCATCTTCTTAGATGCAGAAAAAGCATTTGACAAAATCCAACACCCATTCATGTTTAAAGTATTGGAGAGATCGGGGATACAAGGTACATTCCTAAACATAATAAAGGCAATATACAGCAAGCCAATAGCCAGAATCAAATTAAATGGAGAGATACTCAAGGAAATTCCTCTAAAATCAGGGACCAGACAAGGCTGCCCACTCTCTCCATATCTCTTCAATATAGTCCTTGAAGTCCTAGCCAGAGCAATAAGACAACACAAGGAGATGAAGGGCATCCAAATGGGAAAGGAAGAAGTCAAACTATCCCTATTTGCAGATGATATGATAGTGTACATAAGTGACCCCCAAAATTCCACCAGAGAACTCCTTCAGTTGATAAGCACGTTCAGCAAACTGGCTGGGTACAAAATTAACTCAAAAAATCAGTAGCCTTCCTATATACAAATGACAATCATACAGAGGAAGAAATTAGGAAATCTACACCCTTCATATTAGCCACAAGCAAGTTAAAATATCTAGGAGTAACTCTAACCAAACAAGTGAAAGACTTGTTAGAAAAAAACTTTAAGTCCCTAAAGAAAGAGATTGAAGGTGACTTGAGAAGATGGAGGGATCTCCCCTGTTCGTAGATCAGGAGAATCAACATAGTAAAAATGGCCATTTTACCAAAAGCAATTTACAGATTCAATGCAATCCCTATCAAAATACGTACACAATTTTTTAAAGACATTGAAAGGTCAATTCTCAACTTTATATGGAAAAACAAAAAACCCAGAATAGCTAAAACAATCTTATACAATAAAAGATCCTCAGGAAGAATCTCCATACCTGATCTCAAGCTGTACTATAGAGCAATAGTACTTAAAACAGCATGGTACTGGCACAGCAATAGGCTGGTTGATCAATGGAATCGAATTGAAGACCCAGATATGAATCCACACACATATAGTCACCTGATTTTTGACAAAGAAGCCACATCTATTCAATGGAAAAAGGATAGCATCTTCAACAAATGATGCTGGTCTAACTGGATTTCTACATGTAAAAAAATGCAATTGGACCCATACTTGTCACCATGCACAAAACTCAAGTCCAAATGGATTAAATACCTCAATATAAAACCAGAGACACTAAATCAGTTAGAAGAAAAAGTGGGGAAGAGCCTGGAACACATCGGCACAGGAGACAACTTCCTGAACAGAACACCAACAGCCCAGGCCTTAAGGTCAACAACTAATAAATGGGACCTCATGAGGCTGAGAAGCTTCTGTAAGGCAGGAGACACTGTCAAAAGAACAAAGCGACAGCCTACAAACTGGGAAAAGATCTTCACCAACCCTGCATCTGACAAAGGTCTAATATCCAAACTTTATAAAGAACTCAAGAAATTAAATGCCACCAAACCAAATAACCCAATTGAGAAATGGGGCTCAGAATTAAACAGAGAATTCTCAATAAAGGAATATCAAATGGCTGAGACACACTTAAAGAAATGCTCAACATCTCTAGTCATCAGAGAAATGCAAATCAAAACAACTCTGAGATTCCATCTTACACCCATCAGAATGGCTAAAATCAAACATTCAAGTGACAACACATGCTGGCGAGGATGTGGAGAGAGAGGAACACTCCTTCATTGCTGGTGGGAATGCAAACTAGTATAACCACTTTGGAAATCTATCTGGTGCTATCTCAGAAAAATGGGAATAGGGCTTCCTCAAGACCCAGCTATTCCACTCCTAGGAGTATACCCAGAAGATGCTCCAGCACACAACAAGAAAATTTGCTCAACCATGTTCATAGCAGCCTTATTCATAATCGCCAGAACATGGAAACAGCCTAAGTGCCCCTCAGTAGAAGAATGGATAAAGAAACTGTGGTACATATACACTATGGAATACTACTCAGCTATTAAAAACAAGGATTTTCCAAAATTTGTGGACAAATGGATTGAACTAGAAATGATCATATTGAGTGAGCTAACCCAGAAGCAGAAAGAGTCAAATGGTATATACTCACTTATTACCGGACACTAGCCCAAGGGACAGGTCCCATGAAAGTCTGCACCTACCAGGAAATGGGGATAGAGGTGAGGACATCCTATTGAGACTCTAGATGAGGAAAATATAGAGGATAGGCAAGTAGGGGGACCCAGAGGGTCCTAGAAACCTACAAGAAGAACATTATGATGGCTAGATCTGAGCCCAGCGATTCTGCTTGATCTAAGGCACCATCCATGGACAAAACGGGCAGTCATCATCAAACCCCTACCCAGATCTAGCCAAGGGACAGAACATTCTCCACAGCTAAGTGAAGACTGGGGACTGACTTTCAAAGGATCTCTGGTGCCCCATATTTGGCCATGTCCCTTTGTTGGGGAGGCCCAATGGCACTCGGAGGAAGGATAGCGGTCTACCAAGAAAAGACTTGATACCCTAGCACCATATTCAGGGGGAGGAGGTCCCCCACAGCCACCGTCATAGGGAAGGGGGATTGGGGTGAAAGTGGGAGGGAGGGAGGAATGGGAGGATGCATGGGATGGGATAGAAAATGAGATGTAATAGGAATTATTTTTAATTTTCAATAAAAATGTGTTATTATTAAAAAAAAAAAAGGAAAAAAAAAGACTCTCATTCATACACCCAGAAAAAAAAATCTCTCTTCTACAGGATCATATGAAGACACCAAGAAGAATCTGCACAGAAGATCAAGTGTGCCAACGGTCTGATACCTGGACCAGATACAGAATTGGGCTCTACCTTCCTGTGTGGAGGGAAAGTACCCTTGAGACTTGTCCTTGCAATACCTCAACAGATCAATACTGTCTTCATGGTGCCAGAACTTCCGTTGTCGTCAGCTGCTTTCAACACCGCTACCTCTTTAGGGAGTGTGTAGAGCCTTAGGTTTCCATTTTCCATTTTCCTACCAGAGGCAGTTTCTGGGAGCCCTTGCTACCATTACTTTTTTCATAGTAAATTTGGGTGCTTGGGGGGATTTATTTGTTTATTTTACCTTGAATGCTACTCAAGCTCAAGTGTTTAAATGTTTGAGCCCCATGTGGGGTGCTACTTTGGACAAATGTGGGACTGCAGAAAGTGATGATGTAAGTAGTGGATGAACACTGTGTAAGTGTTGAGGGCGTGGTTTGAGAGTTACATTAGTTAAGTGTTTTGTTGCTGCAAGAAAATGCTTTTAAAAAAGCAAGTCAAGAAAAGGTTCTTTTAGTACACAGTTTGAAGATAAATTTTAGCATGTTTGGGCAAGGTATGGCTAGGAGCTTGAGGTAGGTGGGCCATATTGTATCTGAAGTCAGGAAGCAGAGATAGTCTGAAACCTCAGGGGATGAAATGGTATCACATACATTTAGGATATGTCTTTCCACCTCAGTTCACCTCCTCTAGATAGTCCTTCACGGACATGCCTAGAGGCTTGTCAGTTCGGTGATTCTTGGACCTGTCAAATTTAGCCCTCACAAGGTTATATTATTCCTGCTATGTCCTTCACTGCTCTTTGATTCTAAGTCCTTTGTGGTGGAAATATCTTTTCTCCACACTCCTGTCACTGTGATGTTTTGCTTAAGTGCAAGTGAGAGAGCAGTCAAGACTAACTTGTGTGAAACCATGAGCCAAAATAATGTCTTCTCTGTGTAAGTGTTTCTTCTAAATCAAAGCATCCCTTTATTGTATAAAGAGAACTCATAAGACTTAGGAAGCTCAGGGGATTTATAAGTCCCCAAAGGATCCCAGGACACTGCACCAAAGTTATACAAGCATCAAAATCTTGGTTTAACTACCTAAATATTGGGCATGGAACTGTTGTAACACAGCTTTCACAAGTTATTACTCACCTTAATCTGGGCCTTTCACTGATACAACAGGCCGTGTGGCCCATCATCCTGTAAGTAGTCGTCAGCCATGCTCCTTTAAGCATCTCCATTGTTCTCTTTGGGTCACATTGGTAGACTCATTCCTTGGCCTGACATTGGTGCCTTATTTGGGGAGAATAGATGTTTGCTTATGTCTCTTTAGAAAAAAATCATGGCATAAAATTCTTTACCTATGTCTTAATTATAGTCATGTGTTGTTTCTACTACTTTTTATGAGTGAAATATTTTATATTGACTATTAATAATTATTTGTTAAATTTTTGAGATATATGAATATGATTTCATAATTAAAGTCATAACAAGCATAGACTTCTCTATAATCCTTCATAAATGCATAATGAGTGATCTTAAATAAAAATCTTTTGACTAGTCATCATTTTAATAGGTCTATATTAATTGTTGGCAAATTATGCCCTGTGAGCTAAGTCCTCCTTTTGTGTCTGAACTTTTGTTGGAACATAGCCATACTCACTTATTTATATATTGTCTGTAGCTGCTTTTTGTGCTCCAAGAAGGAAGTTGAATGGTTGTGACAGAGACCATATGGCCTGCAAAACATAAAATATTTATGATGTGAACCTTTGTAGAAAAAGTTTGCAAGCCTGACCTGTGCTGCTACATTGAGCTGGAATTCTTGAGATCTTTGAAGGTGACTATAACTACAAAAAAAGGGGAATAATAACACATTGCTTAGATATTGGAAAAAAGGTTAAAGATAAGAGCTGGCAGGATGAAAGACTTACCAAACATTTGCTATTCATTATAGAGCCTGCCATGTATATTATGTGTCTTCACTCACAGCCTCTTAGTAACTCTGATTTCTTTTATATTTTCAGAGGTGGATTTTCTCTGATGTATTTTGGATGTAACAAGAATTACTTTTTGCATGATCTTTTCTGCATGCAGATGAATCCCAGTGTTTCCCCAAACCTCACTTCTGAGAGTTTTGACTTTGCTAAAGAGCATTGTTTTATTGAAGACAAAAGTATGACTCTTGAGAAAATAAGATAAACACATTATGTATTTAACTTAAAAACTGAAGAACCAGTAAGATGTTACCACTGATTTGAGGGTGACTCATACCTAGCAGAGAGTGCTATAAGGTGCCAAGAAGGCTGCAGCCCATCTGGCCACAGGAAATAATCAACTGCATTTTACTATAGATAACAAAATTGGATGCTTACTTATTATCATTTTTCTGTAACTTACAGTTATAAAATAGCCTAGACATGATGAAGAGTGGATATAATCCAGATAAATGGTCTAGACAAAGCCCCTCACTAAGAGTTTTGTTTCATTTCCAAGTCTTAGTTTTTCCTGAAAGCACAAATGGTCCTTTTTGCTTCTTACTTGTATCATTATTAATGTGAAACCTTGACCTGTTTTATTTGCTTCTGCAATATTTCTGTTTTAAGGGTGATGGGGGCTTACTTTGAGGACCAACATCTTTGTTGTTATAAAGCCAAGGCACATTAAAACCAGAATTAGATACTATTGTCCAAGGTACTATAACACTCCATAGTAAATAGTCGGTTTTTTTTTCCAGTTGTTCATATTCTCAACTCTCACTTCACATCCAAGGTCAACAGAAATTCAATACTTCCCATCTCTATTATAAAAAGCAATTGGTCTTAAAAGTAATCTTTACTCGTGTGCACCCTGCTTTTCCTTTCCGTTTAGTGTGGGCCCTGTGAAATGGTAACACACACCCTTCCCAAAGGCTTCACTAGCGTCTCAAAGAGTACTAGCAGCTAGTGACCAAGCATCTGGACATCTGATCCCATGAACACATTTTACCTTCAAATCAAACTGTGGTCATCTCCCTCAACAGCCATTATTTGAACTTATTCTGCCTAGAGGATAACGAACTAAATATTATTAATTTCTTGTTCTTTTTTCTTTTTTTTTTTGAAATGTTTGTTTTCAAGGCACTCTGATCTTTTTTTATTATTATTAATTTATTCTTGTTACATCTCAATGGTTATCCCTTCCCTTGTATCCTCCCATTCTTCCCTCCCTCCCATTTTCCCCTTACTCCCCTCCCCAATGACTGTTCCTGAGGGGGATTTCCTCCCCCTGTATATGTTCATAGGATATCAAGTCTCTTCTTGGTAATCTGCTATCCTTCCTCTGAGTGCCACCAGGTCTCCCCCTCCAGGGGACATGGTCAAATATGAGGCACCAGAGTATGTGTTTGTGGAAACTAATTTTTAAAAAATGAATCACATTATGATAAGAAACCTGACTCAAGGGAGAAAGTGCTTGCCTCACAAACATGAGGATTGGAGTTTGGGGTCTCTGTACCCACACAAGGGCCAGAGAAACCCAGTGGCCCACCAGTAATTGCAATGCTTGAGAAGCAGAGAGGGGACCACTAGGGTAAGATGACTAGGGATACTAGCCAAACTGAGGGCTTGAGGTTAATATGAGACCCTTCCTCAGTAATTAAAAATAGAGCAACTAAGGGAAACACTCTCTGATGTCAAGATGGCATCTATATGTACATGCATGCATGTTCATATTCACATGCCAATATACATATGGACACACATATACTCATGCACACACACCACATACACATACAAAATCTTTATGTAACAAAAGAAATGGTAGGGATGTGAAGGTTATAAAAGTTGAGCTTTTGACATGTTTACCTTTACATGTTTTTACATTTTTACAATAAATAAGTTCCGAATGAAACAATAAAAAGTTTACATAAGTGAAATCAACTTCAATCATTCCTGCTTAAAGACCTTAATAATGACCAAAATTTTATGTCTAGACACAAGTATTCTGGAAACACTAAGACAATTTGAATCAAACTGGAAAAGCTTATTCCTAAATCATCCTTGACCACAAGCAGCCAGGAGAAAATGATCTACGAGGTCTTTTGCTATTATCGGTATGCAAGTAAGTTGTGGTCTCTGATACTCCCTGTGTCCTGTGGCTATTGTCCTGAGATGCCAGGGGATCTGAGGAAGTTATGAACTGTGGAGCAGGATCCTTTTCTTTAAGACGTTCTTCAGTAATAAATCTCGGGCTTTCCAATCAATCTGATGCAGAGGCTGCAGAGGGCAGCTCATTGTTAAAGAGGTCAGGGAATGAGCAATGTTACACCTGTCGGTCAGATTATATTAAGTTACCAAAACTTGAGACTTGAGAGCAAGCAGTGAAGTTGCCTGGAAAAACTGGCCTGATGGAGAAAACTTTGTGTGGCTCTTCTGTTTGTATCTGACCATCCCACCAGTCATCTGCATGAGTTCCTGTAGACCTTCCCATCCCTGCCTGCTCCAGCAGCTATAATGACAGCCACCCGTGCCTTCACCGCTCTCTAATTTTGGCCTTCCCACTGACTGGGCCATTTGCTAATGATTTGCTTTTGCCACTTGGAGCTCATTCTTCAGCACTGCATCTCACACAGATTTCTTCTTGTTTATTTCCAATGGAACGGAATGAAAAGACTAATGTTTCTGAAAATGTATTCAAGCAATCCCTCGCTTTTCTTTTATTTCCTATGGGAAGGAGGCTTGTTGACTCTGCCAGGCAGTCTGTCGTTTTCATTAGGCGCCTCTCGCTGATAAGTAGAAAGAAAATGTTGTATCGCGTTGTAAAGAGAAGCATCTCTTGCGAATTCTCCCACTGTTAGTCTTAGGTTATTCCGACCTCACAGAGGCAAAGGGAAGAACTGTCTATCAAGTTATCTAGCCAAGCCACTGCCTAATTTTCAACTCATATTACAATAAGAATTCAGTGAAGTGCCAGAGGAAGCAGAAATATAGACTGTGTATTCAGTGTCAGCGGCGATTTGTGGCAGACAATTGTAAAAATACAATTTTAAAAAGGCAATTTTATCTGTTATACTGTGGCAACAGTAAAAGCTTTTATACATAGGAGAGGAAATGTGATTTCTAGAAAAATCCTTCCTTCCTTCATTTTTTCCTTCTTCCATTTCTTCCTTCCTTGCTTAATTCCTTTATTCCCTCCTTTATTCCTCCTTCTTTATTTTCATACTAGCAGCCTTCCACAGAATAGCTGAGATTTTGCAACATTCTCCACGCTAATATGATGGGCAATTTTAAGTATATTACTTCAACTAAATCATGTGGCCCTCTATGTGACAGTTAGAAATTGTATGCCTGTCTTGTTGTTGGATAAAGGGTGTGTCCTTGGCCACATATTCACGACCATCTCTTTTTTGATGCTATGTGGTCTCAAGACAACAGAGGAAACGCTAAAAACCAAGGGTTTGAACACCACACTATAGGGAAGGATTTGTGAGAAAAAAATAGTTAGATTGGCTTTCACTGGTTTTTGGAAGAGAAGATGAATTGTTATAAAATAGCTTGCTGTAAGACAAATTCTATTTTTTTTTGACAAATTCTAAATTGTACTGTAACTGAATATTCTTTTGGATGTCCACCTTCTACTATGTGAAAATAGGTACATGAAATGATGACTGACAGAAACAAAACCTGACAGAAACAGACACAGGACTTAAGTTTAGAATTGTTTTAATAAAAATTTGGATACATGGAAAACTATAAGCAAAGGAAATAGATAACATATCTAAAAACCTTGTCCATGTCAAGTATTATGGTATCTATCTATCTATCTATCTATCTATCTATCTATCTATCTATCATCTATATACCTAAATTGATTACTCATTTCTATGTATGTACATTTGTATTTTCTTTTTCAATTTCCCTTCATAAAACTGTGTCTTACATATGTATGTTCAAATCTGCATATTCAGTTGTAATCTCCCTCTGATCTGTTTTACAGTTCAATATCCTTACATTTTTTCAGACATATTTCAAAATATGTTTCATATCTTAAGCTCACCTTTATTACTGTCCATATTTCCAACCAATCAGCCATCAATGCCCATGGCTGCTTTTCCTTTTAGGCCTTATTGCAGTGCTGTCTGTGAAGCTCACAGTCCTTCCTTTGCCTCAGTCTGCATCTTCATCTCCTCTTTCCTCTATTTTCACTATGGACGTCAAAATAGTGCATGATTTAATGCTTTTCCTTCTATAAAACCCATCTCTCATACATTAGGCACATGTTGAAGAACAAAGGAACACATTACAATCAACACATAAAGTGCTTCAAAGCTTGTGAATCTTCATCACATTCACATTATGGCATAAATATTGAGGGTAGGATTCCTGCATTAGTTTTATAATAAATAATTGTGCTCCTTAGATAATGGGGTAATGAAAAGCATGCCATGTGAATATAGGTGGTCTACTGAAATAATTGTAATTATTGTCACTATATGTAAAATGCCATCAGAGTGAAACTTCCATTTCAGAATAGGGGGCTACTTGACCACATTAAAAATGCAGTGTGTGTGTGTGTGTGTGTGTGTGTGTGTGTGTGTGTGTGTGTTATTTAGTCTTATTTTGGTAGAATTTGTATTTTGGTAATTTTTATTTTTCAAATTATTTTTATTTTATTTTATTTGTTGACTTAGAGGGTGTATAGGTGTGTGCATGTGTGTGGGGGGTGGGTGCATGGGTGTGGAGGGTGTGTGTGTGTCAGGGTGTGTGTATATGTGTGCATGTACCCGCGGAACCCTGAGGACAACTTGTGGAACTCTGTCCTTTCCTTCCACAAGATGCATTCCAGGGATAGAGCCCAGGTGGCCAGGCCTGATGGCCAGTACCCTTACCCCCTGGGCCAGCTCACTGGCTCAGTTTCAGTGTTCTCAACACACTCTGCCTGCACCACTGGGTTCTTCTCACTTGTTAATCTATGGACTGTTTCACAGTCCCTCTGCCTTGTTTTCTATCATTCTTTTTAACAACTTTATTTTTTATTTAAAAAAAAACCTCTGCACATAAATAAAAATATCACACACTAAAACTAACCCGACACAGTGTCTGTAGAACTTCCTAGGTTTCTACAAAGCATGACTTGGCCCTCGGAATGGAGGCCGAGGAGTTTCCCATTACATTTCACACTCCCAGGACTGAATGTGTTTTATGCACTTATCCAATTCCAACATAGAAAAGTCAATGACAGAATTAAAACTGGAGGGACAGTCTGCTTTATTTCCTCAGTCATAGCTGGTGCATAGGAAGGGACCATTAAGTAAAGAATAGGCACAGCCTCTGGAAAATGGAGTCGCCAGAAATCACACTGCTCTGGAGTCTTCAGTAGGTCAAGCCTTTTCAACACCTCTGCCAGTAGCCCAGGAGGCTAATTCACACTCAATCAGGACAACTCAGTTTACATTGTTTTAGCTGATTATGTTTTTTGTTTGTTTGTTTTTGTTTTAAAAAAAACATAGTAATGTCACAAAACACATAGTCCCTAATATACATTAATTTTGTAAAAGCACTTCTCAACTTTTGATGAAGATCTGAGGTTTTTTTTTTTTTTCTGTCAAGGCACATGAAAAGAAGATGCTTGCTCAGTTTAAGATTTCCACGAATATTTGACTTGTGTCCATGCTACCTGATCTACTACACAGCCTGCACTGAATGTCAGTTGGTCACAGGTGAATCACACGGGAGGCAGGCCCTGCTGCCTCACCCATTTTATCTCTCATATTCCCTTCTTACTGGAGACATAACTATCCCACGTAGTATTTTCTTCCCCGTCTCCCCCTTTACTCTCTATCTCCTTTGGTATGAAAACTGCATTTGCATAAATGTTCAATACTCAACCTTCTAGCACCATGCAGGCATCTAGCAGGTGAGTCATCACTTGGGCCCTTAAGTACCTAAAACCAAGACCCGGTGTCCGGTGTCTCACGTTCATGTGGCACACTCAAGGAGGGGTCAGTCCAGCTAATCCACCCTAGCCCTTGGAGCACTAAGATGCCATTAACCTCTATCTGCAGTCACATCAGATTCCAAGATCAGCAGAACCTTCGGGAAAGCTCACCTGGAGACGAGAGCGTTGGCCTGTGGTACAGGCCTCTCTCTGGAGCAGACTCTCTTCTAGGAACCTGATTGATCCCTTTGGTCGATAACAATTCACGACTTACAGATATATAATTTATTGGTAATTGATAGGACCACCTTGCAAGAACAGGACTGAGATGATGACGGGCCGGACCCTACCTTGAGCAAGATTGTTTCCTAACGCAAACCTGTTGCCTCCTGGCTTCATTTTCCTGTATTACACACAAAGCTCACACAACGCTATCCCGCACGCTGGCCCCTTCTGCCCCGCTTCTCAACAGAACACTTTAATGATGGTACTCGGACAGGACAGGTCTCCACCTCTAGCATGTTGGAGATGCTGGAGACTGAACGACTGCCCTTGCCTAAATTGGGTACTTCTCCTTTGTCCTTCCTTTGGCCGTATCACTTACCTTTAAGCCGGACATGATTGTCTAATCCTGTGTGCAACCCTCTAACGTTTGCGTTCCCCACCAGATTGAGTACAGCAATTATGGCACTATGGAGGCTGCAGGCACTCAGTAAAATTCAGGGACTAGGGACCTTTTTTTTTTTTTTTTTTTTTGAGACAGGGTCTCTCTGTGTAGCCTTTGCTGTCCTGGACTCGCTTTGTAGACCAGGCTGGCCTCAAACTCACAGTGATACGCCTGCCTCTGCCTCCTGAGTGCTGGGATTAAAGGCGTGCACCACCACCGCACCCGGGCTGGGGAACTTCTTAAGTGTCTTCCCAGAGCAGTTTCAGGTTCTGTCCCACCATTTGTTATCCAGTGCCACCTCTGCCTTTGAGTTTCTCCTCCTTTAAGTTCTATATTGGCGACAACTGTGTTTTCCTTTTCTCCTTATTGCCTACTCCTGAAACAAGTAACCTATACCTGGGCCATAGCTTCTACTCATTTCCATTTTAATCCCTTGCAAATCCAGCTTGGGAAAACCCCCTGCTACTGAAATCATTCTGTTAATATCACCACCTGCCTACCTGAAATTCAATAACCTTCTCTCAATTGGCACTTAGTAAATCTTGCTAATGCTTCAGACTCCCTTGATCTAGAAGCTTCTTTATTCTACTTCTGCTCTATCTTGCTACTTTGTTCTTCTTAGGAGTTATAAGCTGCCTACTACCCCATGGCCTTTTACAGTTCAGTGGAATTAGATACCGCTAACAATATTACTGTATAAACAACAAGGGGCACACTGCTAAGCCATCTCTACTCCTTCATGTCTCCCCGTCACGCACTGCTATTTGCTGAGTACCATGGTCAGACTTTCACTCCGGATTAACATTTTATGCGATACTTTATTTCCCTCTTTTTCAATTTCGAATGTTCCATAAACATTTCTCCTCGATTCATAAACCTAGTTTAAACTTAAATTCTGGTCCTACTTCTGATTTTCTTCTAAGGTGTTCACATGAGCAGTCTATTCTTCTCCTGCCTTCTGATAGAGCTGCCCTTACAGACCTTACATTACATTATAGATTTACTACCCTCCTATTATTTGAAGTCAAACATTTCCCAACAAATATTGTATTGGCAGAAACAAGGCAGGCTCACATCCATTGTATTCTCTGAGGTTTTAGTTCCTTGTAGTTGAGAACTAAGAAAATAAGTAGTTTTTAAATCAATGAATAATTCAGGGATTTTTTTCTTATATGCACGATAGAAATTGTGTTAATATTCAGTGATTTTGACTTCAAATGATTATTCAGTTGCTCATTATTTTCTCTCTGTTTTAAAAACATATTTGGTCAGACTAATAGTCTCAGCTCCACATTTAGCTGCATAGTCAAGGGCAGATTGCTAACTTTTGTGTCTCTCGTACGTAGAAATGCTACATTACTCGTACCATTTAAACTTCATAAAGACAAAATGAATGTACATATAGTATTTAGTAGTCCAATTCTTAACAAGAAAACACACTCTATGACTGTGTCTCATCTGTTAAATAATTTTACTTTCACGTTTGAACAACTCAGAGATCAGACTTGAATCAACAACAGTGTGTGAGTGTGGGACAGGGCTTATTCACTCTTTACAAGCGGATTACTTTCCAGGGGCATTTTAGAGTTCGATGACATTAGGCATTGCTAACAATGTTACTGTGTAAATGGCGAGGGGTGTGCTGCTATGTGATATTTCTTCCTTTATCTTTGTCTGCAATGCATTGCTATTTGCTACATCACTGTCATCTGTTCACTTCAGGTTAACATTTTATATGATGCTTTCTTCCTGTTTTTCAATTTTGAATATTCCATAAACACTTAAAAAAACACATGCAATACTTGGTGCCACCTGCCACGTCTTCCCTCTCCCGTCCTCTGCCTACAAGGTTCTTCTTATCATAGCCACTGACAAGTCTCTGTCCACCCCACCCCCTTCCATTCCAATCTCGAAATTCCTAATGTATGTGAGTCTTTCTTTCACTCACTGTTGACATTCTACTCATGCTAATGCATAGTTAACACTCAATAAGTGGTTCTATTAAAATATAATTTTTACTTTGAGTTAAATTCACAAAAGGAATGCCAGAGTTGCCTCAAATAGGTATTTTGAAAAAATTTAACATCAAATTCATATCAGGATTCAAAATTTTCAGTTTCTGTTCATAATATTTAATGTATTTAACCATGTATATAATATATTTTGCCCCTACTGTACATATATGATAATTTTTATATAATTATATTTATATAATATAGATATATTAGCATAAAAATTTATCATTTATTTATGTTTATTTATAAATATATTTTTACTATATATTTATAATATAAATACAATTATATATAATTTACCATATGTATGTATGGTAAAATACATTATAATGACATACAACTCACATTTTGATTTATCTGGAGTACTCTTTTGGGTTTTTCTGCATAATAAGAGGACGGAATCATGACCTGTCACCTTTCATAGTTATCAGACACAGTGAACATTTCCCCAGAAGTTATTTACTTCTCCTTCTCTTCTTTCCCTCCTCTCCCCACTCTCCTTTTATCTCTTCCCATTCCCCCTTCCTCTTCTTTTTGCTTCCTTCTATGTCCCAGATCAATAAATATAAAGAGGAAATCTGGTCAAATGTAAGGTATAAGAACAAACAAACCAACAAAACATCCTAAACAAAGCAACCCAGACCTAGGAGGACAAACATGGCATGTGAATGGAAAAAAAAGTGAAAAGAAAGGAAAGATGACTATTCCTGGACATGATGGCAGAGGTTTACTGTAGGTATGGGGAGAGCAAAGCCAGAGGTAGTGTTGTCTAGGAGAGTCCAGGGTGTACAAGACACTGAGCTGGGACCTGCAGGGAGAGGGGAAGTCAAAGGAACCAGACACAGCAGCCAGGAGACCCAAAGGTACAAAAGAGTGGGTAACCAAAATGTCTGGATTATATAAGGAATAGCAGCCAAGCCCCCGTCCCCCACCCCATACACCCCAGACTACAGAGTTCAGAGTAGGGGGTTGGGGTATGCCAGCCAGGAGGGCCTTGTAAGTGGTAGGGATACAGGGAGAACCTGGCAGGCAGGTCAGCTTTGATGTGTTAAATAGGCACCTTGGTCATTTGTCCCAGGTTTGAAATCTAACAATATATACTCCCTTATAAGTGAATGTTAGCTGTTAAGTAAAGGATAATCATGCTACAATTCACAAACCCAGATAAGATAAGATACAAGGAGGGCTCAAGAGGGGACACATAGACTTTCCTGGGAAGAGGAAGTAGAATAGATTTTGCAGATAAACTGGAAGCAGGCAGTGATGGGAAAAGGAAGGGACAGACATGGGGCAGGGGAGGAAGAGAATACTGAAAGAGACAACCTAATACAGTGGAAACTCCCTGGAACCCATGAGAGTGACCCTAGCAAAGACTCCTCGTAAGGACGGATATGGAGCTTGAACAGGCCGTCTTCTGTTACAGTAATGGGTCTAGGACATCAACCCGGCCAAAAAAGCTTCGACTTACATTTTTCCTACCTGCAAGATGTGTTGGGGTAACAGTGGCTAACCAATGGCTGGTCCAACTTGAGGCCCAAGCTACAAGAAGGAGCCCACTATTGACACTGCCTGGATGGCTAGGAGTCAGAACGGCCTAGAGACCTAGGATAGAACTAAACTGTGAAAAGAAAAGGGTTGATGAAATGATTCCCAATGATAGTCTGCTATACTCATAGATTGGTGCCTAGCCCAATTGTAGTCAGAGAGTTATCATCCAACAACTGATGGGAAGAGACGTAGAGACCCACAGTCAAATACAGGGTGGAGCTCTGGGAACCCTGCAGAAGAGGAAGAGGAAGGATTGTGGGAGGCAGAGGAGTCAAGGACACCACAAGGACACTACCCACAGAATGGACTAAGCAGGGCTCATGGAGGCTCACAGAGACTGAAGTGACAAGCGCAGAGCCTGCATGGGTCTGAGCTAGGCCCTCTGCATAGATGCTATGGGCCTGTAGCTTTGTGTTCTTGGAGTTCTATTAACAGTGGGAGTGAGGGGTATGTGACCATTCTGCTTGCTTTTCGGATACTTTTCCTGTTACTGGGTTGCCTCACTTAATGAGGTTTTTTTTTTTTTGTGCCTAGGCTATTGTGTTTTGTTATACCCTGTTTGGTTGATATTCCTGAGAGGCCTGTTCTTTTCTAAAGGAAAATGAAGGAGGAGGGGACCTCGGGGAGATGGGAGAGGGGGCAAATATCAGTCAAGATTTAATGTATGAGAGAAGGATTTTATAAAAAGTGAGGACAGACATAAGCCAGGGGCACGTGTACATAGCTAATAGCTCTGCCTACAGCTCTGGGCTTGGCAGTGGGCAGAACACTGGCAGAGACAGCTGAGCACACACCTGTTCCCTCTGTGGTTTGTTCCCTGTTAAGCAGAGAGGACTGGGCACAGGCCTGGCTGGCATAGTCTCTCTGTGCACATAATGAGGTGATGTTCAAGCTTGCCGAAAAATAGAACGGGATTCTTTCTGTGTCTGTCAATGATGTTGCATATTTTAACATGAACCATATAAATATATATCAAGAACTAGGGTGAAGCTACACTTCTTATAGTATTTTTAAAGAAAAAAAAACACATTTTGAGAGTTAAAAATTAATTGTGTTGCAATCTTCAGACATGTTTTAAACTTTAGTAGGACAGGAGAAGGAACAGTGCAAATTTGAAGTTATTTTGAACGTTATGTTTATGCATGATGATTATTTATGCATGTGATATTTAGTAATGCAAAATTGGTAAGAAATTAGAATGCTATAAATTTAAATTTATGTCAGTCATGTCAAGGACCCCTGAAAGAGACAGATAGATTGAAATCTATTTTCAGCATCTGTATATTAAAGTAAATACATGCACATCTTTATGTTGCCTAAGATCACAGTGTTTTGCCACTGCTGAACTGTGTAAATCACTGTTAAGTGGCTGAGTGTCTCCATATATGGTTCATTTTTGCTTTTGCTTTTGCGCGCACACACACCTGCACTATCTTAGACAGAAGGTTCTGCCAAGCTTTTGCCGTCTGATAATTTAGATACATTTGAAATCTCTTTGCCTTCTCTCAATCACGAAATTCTCAGAAATGGCTTGAAAAATGTTTCAAAATTACTCCTTAAAAGCTCAGGTGAATCTGCCAAAATTTACTCATTGTGTGTGCTGGGGAATGAATTTACTTTGTTACAATTTAGAGTCACTATACTGCTGCCCTTGCACTCAGAATCTATGATCTTCTGCGCGTGATGTGCTTTTCAAGATTAAAGATTCAAACTGATCACTCCAGCCAGGGAATCTAATCCCCCAGTCTTACTCTCAACTCTGTAGCAGATGACCGGCCGCAGCCTCCCCCGTCTTCTTTGTCCCCATCTCCAGCTGATTACAGATCATCAAGTTCTTGCCCCCTTGCCTTCCTCTTCGCCTGTCCTGTTTTCCCAGCCCCCACCTGCAGCAGGCATTCCCAGGGAACCCACCAGCCAAAGCCTGCCAGAGAAGCCAGGAGAACAGGAAAGCAGGTAGACACACTTCAGATCTCTAGTTCCTTTCTTCTCCTCCACATCAGCTTCCCAAGTCTCACCCTAGCACTGTGGTGGAACACCTGTTGTGGCCTCTCCTTATTCTGTACACTCATCCGCAGGTGACTCATAAGGCCTTGGTGACCAGCCTGCTTTCCTTCCTCCTCTGGACTTCCGTAACCACCCTCCAAACCCATGCCAATTTCTCAGTTTCAACTAGAAACACATTTTGCTCAGAACCACAAGATAAACAAACAACAAAAGCAAAAGCAAAAAAAAAAAAAACAACAAAAAAAACCCCAAAAACATCCCAAAACCCAACCCCCCCAAAAAACCAACCAAACAAACAAAACCCCTCAAAACAACAACAACAACAAAACAACAAATAAACACACACATACACACACACACACATACACACACACACACACACACACACACACACACACACACACACACCTACCAAGATCCAAACAGGGTTTCCTATGAGAAAACACATAGCCATCATGCCCTCCTAAAGAAACAAAAAGCAACAAGCAGGTTACCAAGATGAGACTTGATAGGCTGTGACCATATGGTGGAGGAGGGGACCTAGGGGAGGGGAATAGAGTGAAAGAGGGAATGGAAGGAGAGATAGGAGGATACAAGTGAGGGGATAGTAATTGAGATGTAATCTGAATAAATTAATTAAATGAAATTTAAAAAGGGTACAGAGCAAAACATAGAGAATTCTCAGCATAAGAATGTCAAATGTCCAAGAAACAACTAAAGAAATGCTCAATATCCTTAGTCATCAGAGAAATGCAAATAAAAATAACTCTGAGATTCCATCCTATGGCCTTCAGAATGGCTAAGATGAAAAACTCAAATGACAGCACATGCTGGCAAGGATGTGGCAAAAGAGGAACCCTTCTCTATTGCTGGTGTGAGTGCAAACTTATACAATCACTTTGGAAAACAATCTGGCACTTTTCTCAGAAAAATTGCTAATAGTGCTACCTCAAGATTCACCTATACCACTCCTGGGCATATACCTGAAAGATGTTCTACCATACAACAAGGGCATTTGCTCAACTATGTTTATAGCAACTTTCTTTGTAATAGCTATAACCTGCAAACCTGCAAAAAATTTCTCTCAACTGAAGAATGAATAAAGAAAATTGTGGTACATTTACACAATGGAATACTATCAATCTATTAAAAACATATTTTAAAACATATTTTAAGAATTTAAATTTAAGAGTGTAGCATAGGCTGGTCTACAGCTTATTTTTTTAAAGATTTATTTATTATTTATACAGTATTCTGCCCATATGTGTGTGCCTGCCCACCACAAGAAGGCACTAGATCTCATTACAGGTGGTTATGAGCCACCATGTGGTTGCTGGGAATCGAACTCGGGACCTTCGGGAGACCAGATAGTCCTCTTAACCTCTGAGTCAGCTCTCCAACCCTACAGCTTATTTTTTATTTTATTCTTTTTATTTTATTTATTTATGTTTTATTTTATTTATTTATCTCTATTTTTTTCTCCCTTTTTGACTCTATGGGTTCTTTGAGCACACACTGGGCTTGCAGCCCAGTGCTTTTATGGGATTCCTTAGTGTGTGTACTTGCAATTTTCTGTGTCTACATCTGTCTCTTGTTCCTTTTCTTGGGCTCTTTCTCTTCTTCTTCTTCTTCTTCTTCTTCTTCTTCTTCTTCTTCTTCTTCTTCTTTTTCTTCTTCTTCTTCTTTTCTATTTAGATATATTAGTTTTTGTCTTATCTTATTCTTAGGATTCTGTTTGTTTTCTAGTGAAAGGCAAAAAGGGGGTGGCTCTGGATGGGCAAGGTGGGGAGGAACTGGTAGGAAGAGAAGGCTGGGAAACTATAATCAGGATATATGAGTGAGAAAACATATTTTCAATAAAACAGACAGGATCACAATTCACAAGTACAGAGGAGTCTACAATGACTGCTATGCTTAACGGGATACACTGATATATTCACTCCAGGATGGCTATCGGACGTTGGAGCTCCTCCTCTGTTAACACTTACATTGAATAAAATATAGAATGAACAAAATCGAAAGGGGCTATAAACAATGCATATGCTTTTCCATACTTTATTAATAGTAATGTACATGCATTGTAAGTAATGTACAAAAATTGTTTTCATTTTAAAGATTAAGCAAGGTAGCACAAATGACATGGGTCCGTGTCCTCACAGGCCTGTCTGTGGTGGAAGTCTGAAGTGGAGCTAAAGCCAGAGAGTCAGGCAACAGCCATTTGCCAGTCTCTCTGCATGGGCAGATCTTAATTTTAATGGGGGCTTTGTGTATGGCACAATGCACCCGAGAAGCAATGTAATTGTGGGTTATACTATAATCTCCAAGTATAAAGATTTTTTTCTCTGCATGTGCTTGTAAATGTAGGAGGGATCAATTCCGCTCACACTGCTTACACAGTGGCATCAAGGTGACATTTACACCTCAGACGGGCATGCATTTCCATGACAATTTTCTTTGTGTGGGGGGAGAATATTCACACGAGGTGAAGCTCGTAGAGTGTAGACACACTCTTTTTTCTGTTCTAGGCTTTCTTTTTCAATTCACATATTGAATTGAAATATCCAAAATATATTTTTATGAGTCAGTTGCTTATAACGAGAGGAGAAAATGGAATATATATGTACATCATCCATATTTGTATATATGTATATATACACATCATAATACATGTATGTGTACATATATACACATCATACACATCACACACACACACACACACACACACACACACACACATATATGTATATCTTCTGTGTATCTGTATGATGGATAGACAAGCTTCCAGTCCTACCAAGAAAAGTGAGTATAATTTATAGGCTTTTATGGTATATAATATAATCTAAGAACATGCCTCCCTTACTCTATTTTACTGATGGGAAAAATTCTTTTTTTTTCTTTTTTTTTCTTTTTTTTCCCCAAGATATATATTATTTTTTTTAATTGTTCTTGTTGCATCTCAATGGTTATCCCATCCCTTGTCTCCTCCCATCTTCTCTCCCTCCCATTTTCCCCTTATTCTCCCCCTACCCAGATCTAGCCAATGGTCAGAACATTCTCCGCAGTAGAGTGGAGAGTTGGATATGACTTTCTCCCGTGTTCTGGTGCCTCATATTTGACCATTTTCCCTGGAGGGGGAGACCTGGTGGCACTCAGAGGAAGGACAGCAGGTTACCAAGAAGAGACTTGATACCCTATGAGCATATACAGGGGGAGGTAATCCCCCTCAGGAGCAGTCATAGGGGAGGGGAATAAGGGGAAAAATTCTTAAAGCTGCACTTCATAAAGCAACCAGAACAGAGCATCGGGCACCACTATAAGAGAAATCTTTTCTTTCCATTGAAATATCTTGAGACTTTCCACTCCTAGTAACTGGAAAAAAATGTTTTGAAGGTTAAACAAAGTTATGAGAAGAATAACCCCAGGTACCTTTGATCCAATGCACAGTCCCTACAACAAGAGGAAATTGAGTCGTTGAGAAAGTATAAGAAGACATGTAGAGAAGAGACGACCCTACTGCAGTGGAGGTATGCCTCTATATTTCAAAAAGCTCTAAGAATTGCTGTAAACCTTACAATCTAGAAGACATGAAAAATTGTTTTATCTAGAATCTCAGAATGATCTTAGGTCTGATACCTTCTTGATTTTCTGTTATTTCAAGCCACTTAGATTGTGGCATTTTCTTACAGTATTCCTGGAAGCTGACCTAACCTAACCTCGGTTGGCCTCACCACCCACTTGCTGACTTTCCTGGTCTCTGAACGTTTCACTTCACCCTCCTCTAGGTAGCACAGAGAGCCTTGCGTTCTTGAATTTCAAAATGTAGTTTGTGTTTGTATCAACATCAAGTCAGGGGATAGACTTGTGTATTATGTAAGTTTAAAAAACACATTGGAGTAGATATAATTGTTTCTAGTAAAAGTAAGGTTTTAGACAATTGAGGACGTTTGGCAGTTCTGTACTAAACACTGATCTAAAAATCAAAATCTGATGTTAGTGACCAAGTGAGGCCTGTGTTCCAATTCAAACATAACCTATTATTGTAATATAATGTATTAACAAAGAAGGGGGAAATTGGTGTAATTATCTCAATATGGAAGAAAAAAATCTTTGATCTTGGTTATACTCCTCTACTATAAATTAGGATAATGAATTTTATCTGGGTTTCAAATTTTCATTAAACTAATAGTTTATCTTTACTCCCTCCTAAAAAAAACCCACAACCATCAAAAACTTGTTCAAAGAAGGCAAATTCCAGAGTAATGTGCTGGATCTAAAAGGGGAGTCTTAGACACATTTCAAGGAACATGGGACAGAGGGAGTGCTGCTATCTGAGGGAGGAGAGCGCTCTCAAAAGACAGTGTAGGTAAACACGCTCCCTGCCTATCCTTGAAGCAGGCAGTGCTGTGGACATAGCCAGCTAGTGTCTGTAACCTGTGTTTTCCGGGGGCCCAAGAGTCCTCCTAGTCTGCAGTTTATTTCTGCATGCAGTTTTTCCAGTCATGACCACTAGGAGGCGCTGCTTCACTTGCTCATCTTGTCCCTTTAATAGGTTTTTGTTTGCCCATTCCCTAGGGTCAGTACTTTGTTAGAAAATGTTTGACAAAAGGATTTTCAACTGCAGCTTAACATGTGGATGAATTCTATTTCCTTATATTAGCAATAATAAATTTATTATATATATTTTAAAGGGAGAAACAACGACAAATGAACAGTTAAAGAAAATTTAGTATATATACACAATGGAGTTTTATTAAGCATCAAAAAGGATAAAATTATGGCACTTTTATGAAAAAGTGAATGCAACTGGATATCATCATATTTACTTAAACACATAAGACTCGAAAGTACAAGTGATATATTTTTCCTCAAGTGTGGATCCTCAGCTATACACTTGTAACAGACACACACGCATGCATGCGCGCACACACACACATATATGCAAGCACAAAGCACATACACAATACACAACACAACACACAACACACATGGCAAGAAAGTAAAGAGAGGCTAAGGGAAGGAAGGAGATTTAGGGGTGGAGGAAAGGGAAGAGCTGTGGAAGAGAAGAGTATAGGTGTAATCCAAGTTTGTGATATATGCAAGAGAAATTGTCCTTATAAAATGCATGCTATGTGCAATGATTACGTTCCAATAAGAACCAGGTGTCAAACCTTCAGCCGTTGGCCAGTTTTGCCAAATGAGAGAATAGTGAAATTCCGGGAGCTTACGTTTGCAGTTGTCTGTGATCTTCAGGATGGGAAGGTCACCAGCACAACACATTTATTATTTAGCCTACACTTCAACATTTAGCCCACATTTCAAACATTCTATTTATTAGTATTTTAGCTCTAGGTAATTGGAAGAAATAAGCTGAGCTTTGACTTACAGCATTTGCTGATTCTGATTTTTCAAATGGGCTATTACGCTCTGGACATGTTAAAATATGTTCACCATGACCACACAGAACAGTGAACTGGACAGAGTGGTATTTACACTATATAGAGACAAGAAATGTGACCACAGATATGATTAAAATGTACTAAAACAGGAAACAAAATGGTCTCCATGCTTGTCTTACTTTAAAATGCAACTTATAAACTTTACATGGCTTACATGAAAATATCACTTGCAATTAACAATCAACTTGCAAAATTATTTAAAAATCTAATAACCTTGTAAACCAGTAGAAGCCACTAGCTCTTGTACCTCATTACGTGGGAGATACCTACAGTCTTTACTCACAAGGCTGAACCATATTCAAATACCTCATCTTAGCTCTGCTATGTAGGAAAGCCAGACAGCTTGCGTGTATCATTTCTGTTTATAGTGTGCTGGCGACAGTCTAGACCACAGGGTCTCAACCTGTGGGTTGTGACCCCTTTGGCAAACCTCTACCTCCAAAAATATTTGCATTGCAATTTATAACACTAGCAAAAGTACAGTTATGAAATAGCAAGGAAAAATGTATTGTTGGGGCTCACCACAACATGAGGTATTGTACTACATTGTGAAGGTTGAGCACCGCTGGTCTAGACCCAGGGAATTGCAGGAAAACTAGGAAATTTTTGATACCATCTCTGTCAAATTATTTAAAAGAGAAAACGTAGACTAGACCCTGATAAACAGGTGACTACTTCTATCATCTGTTTCTCTCTGAACAGTCCCATGCCAACACACCCTGTCTTACACATATGCATACTCGCACATTAAAATAAATATCATTTCATTTTTACTAATACTAATTTACTATTTAAGAAAGTAACTCATGTCATTAAACTACCATCTGTAACCTTAACTACAGCTGAAAGACTCTTTCTTACTCTATAGGACAGTGTGGATGTCTTTAGGAGCTATTCTCCTGTGACGTAAAAAAGGTTTTCTTAGTAATTTCTGACCACTTGTTAGATTGTCTGGAGAGACCCACTGTAAAGGAGGGCGGCACCATGGAAGAGGGGTCCTGAGCAAGAACAACCATTGCTCTTACTTCATGATCATGTACACAAATGAGCAGCAGCTGCTTCAAACTTCTGCTGACTTGATTTACCCACAAGGTTAAATTGTTTCTTGAGCTGTGAGGCAAAACAAACCCTTTCTTTTTAAAGTTACTTTTGTAACAGTATGCTTTCACAACAACAGGAAAATAACTGAGACAATGGATATATAAAATACATTTGTAAGTCAAACATATAAGTTTGTTTGTAGGTAAAAATTATAAAGGAATTTATTATTCAGAAATTATTTTATAAGCATTTGCTTTTCTCAATCACTAAGGAGGAAAGCAAACTTGCATACTACTTAGATAAAAAGTTTGCTTAATTTTTCATACAGAATAAAATTTTAGCTGAATATTTGATATTGGAGAACATAAGTCATCTTCAATGTTTCTCAGTTATCAGTAATTTAATATTTTAAATTGTATTTAATCACTTTACAGCCTGATCCCAGCCCCCTCCTTCCTCTCCTCCTAGTCCCACCATCACATCCCCTCCCCCATAAGTCCCCCTCAGAGAAGTGGGAGCCCCCTAAAGGGTACCACCTCAAGTTAAGGGCGCTTTCTTGCACTGAGGCCAGAAAGACAGAAAAGTGAGGGGAAATGGATCCAAAGGCAGGCAACAGAGTCAAAGGCAGCCCTATTCCCTATTCCCATTGTTAGAGGGCCCACATGATGACCACATGAATCTCAGAGTCATTTTGATTTGCATTTCCACGATGACTAATGATGCTAAACATTTTTTTAAAGTTCTTCTCAGCCATCAGAAATGCCTCTGTTGAGAATTTTCTGTTTGGCTCAGTACTCCACTTTAAATTGGGTTATTTGGTTTGTTGGCACTTAATTTCTTGAAATCTCTATACATTTTGATTAATAGCCCTCTGTTGGATGCAGGGTTGGTGAAGATCTTTCCCCATTAGTAGGCTGCCATATTGTACTACTGATTGTTTTAGCTCAGAATTCTATCAAACATGATCATGTGTTTTTTTCCAGCTCATTTATATGGTGGGTAACACTGATTGATTTTTGTATATTGAACAATCCCTACATCCCTGGCATGAAGCCTACTTGATCATGGTGGATGATGTTTTTGATGGGTTCTTGGATTCTTTTTGTGAGCATTTTATTGAGTATTTGTGCATCAATGAACATGAAGGAGATTGGTCTGAAATTCTCATTCTTTGTTGGGTCTTTATGTTTTTTAGGTAGCAGGGTGACTACGGCCTCATTGAGTGAGTTTGGCAATGTTCCTTCTGTTTTTATTTTGGGGAAATAGTTTGAAGAGTACTGGTATTAGCTCTTCTTTGACCGTTTGATAGAATTCTGAGCTAAAACAATCAAGCCCTGAGCTTTTGCTGGTTAGAAAACTTTTAATGACTGCTTTGATTTCTTTAGGGATTATATCTCTATTTACATTATTTACCTGATCTTGATTTAACATTGGAAAGTAGTATTTATCAAGAAAATCATTCATTTCACTTACATTTTCCAATTTTGTGGAGTGCAGGTATTTTAAAGTGAGACCTAATGATTCTTTGTATTTCCTCAATATCTGTTGTTGCAGCCCTCTATTTATTTCATTTCTGATTTTGTTAATTTGGATACTGTCTCTCTGCTTTTTGATTGGTTTGGCTAAGTTTGTATGACTTGTTGATTTTCTCAAAGAGTCAGCTCTTGGTTTTGTTGATTATTTGTATTGCTCTCTTTATTTCTAATTTGTTGATTTCACGTCTGAGTTTGATTATTTCCTACCATCTACTCCTCTTGGGTGTGTTTGATTCTTTTTGTTCTAGAGCTTTCAGGTGTGATTTAAAATTGCTCATAAGAGACCTCTCCAATTTCTTTATGAAAGCACTTTGTGCTACAAACTTTCCTCATAGCACTGCTTTCATTGTGTCCTATAAGTCTGGGAATGTTGTGCCTTCTGATTTAATATTTTAATTGTTAATGCTGTTAATGTTAATGTTAATGATGTTTTGAGTAAGTAAATGTATCAAATGTCAGGAAAATGTTTAGGGCTGTTTCAGAAATTATTGAAAATTCTGTCGTACTAAAATCAAATTCACTGAGTGATCTTTTTTAGAAACTCAAGATAAATTAAACAGCAATGCCAAAAATCTAACATTTGAATATAATCAGCCTAAGAAATATTAATTTTATTATGCTGAGAAGTGATAGTAGGAAATATTAAAAGTCTTCTTTCCATAATTAAAATAACACATGTTTATAAGAGTGAAAAAGCCTGTAAACACAGTGAAATCACAGGCATTCATATGTGCTAGTCTTGAATCTGAGCTGTGGTGTCTAGAATTCTCTTTTTAAAGCTTTATCATTTTTATTAAATAGAAACTTGATACCCTATGAGCATATACAGGGGGAGGTAATCCCCCTCAGGAACAGTCATAGGGGAGGGGAATAAGGGGAAAATGGGAGGAAGGGAAGAATGGGAGGATACAAGGGATGGGATAACCATTGAGATGTAACAAGAATAAATTAATAATAAAAAATTTAAAAAATAGATTTTTTATATTTTACATATACATTTATATTATTATACATATGTACAATAAACTACTTATAGCATGACACTGTGTGATGTATTATCCTCTGCGTTTTGAATTGCCCATGTGTGTTCAGAGTCAAGACTGCAGTGAGGTGACTTCATGCAGGATGGGCTGGCTCCGTCACACTCATTATGTCTTTGAATTGCTTGTTTTGCATACAGAAAACTTTTCACTGTTGGAAGATGTTTTATAATATTCACATTCCTCTGTGTGACGCCATATGGGGGTCTCTACTCATACTTTAAAATGGGCATTATATTTGTAGAAGCATTTTGTATGTTTATTTTTAGATAGCTTACACTTGGCATAATGCCCGGCAAGGTGTGTTTTCTATTTAAAAACATCAATTGAGGTAGTATGGGATAAGAGTAAAAATCCATTCCTAATATAGGTTCTAGTTTGAATTTTGATTTTTCTGCCACTTGCTTTGTGACCTCATAGAATCCTTTACGCTTTTCCAATTTGTGATTTTTGCAACTCCAAATTAGTAACGATGACAAAATTGATTATACTTAGAAATTACAATATTCTTTATGAAGGCTTAAAGTCAGATGCTTATCCTACAATTAGTATTTTATATGCACTAAGTTATTTTTGATGAATTTGAGAGTTATTTTATGGTGATTCTGATTTATTTTCTTATACAGGACCATCTTGTACACCATGGAATGTGTTTGGTTTAATTAATACCAGAAATATCTCGTAACTGAAGAGTCTTATCATTTCTATGATAATCCTGTTAAAAGTGAATGCCTATACTTCATACCACTCCATGCTGCTAATAAGTAACAATGATTTACTATTATTGCATGTACTATGTTGAAGGAAAGACATTTTTAAATCTGAGTTAATAATACTGGTTGGTACTGTTTTGTTATGGGTGGGGCTTGTGTGGTCGTGTGGGACAAGTCTGGTGAGGCAGATGATGCTTTGCATGCTATGCTATCATGTGGGTAACTTTTGCTCTATGATTGATTTTAAATAGCATCTTATCATTTTTCCAGAAAGAAAGTAATTCTATTTTCCCCACGGTTGTTAGGCATTTGGAAAGGCTACCTTAACACGTAAAAATCGGTACAGCGCCCCCTGGGGAACTCCACTGGAAGACAAGAAGCAGCTAGCTCATGCACCAGGAACTCTAAGGCCTGAGGATGAAACACTGGCTTTTCTTATAGAGCTGTCTCATGGTGACCCTTTAAGAGAGCTCATTTGCCTCTGATCAGAGTTTCCACGTTAAACACTTTCTACTGGTGTAAATATATGGCTGGAACTATGGCCAGAGACATGTCCTGATTCGTATGGCTTGCTTGGAGCTTCCCCTGCAGCATTTGTTTTAGAATGCTGGGGAAAACTAATTAAATCAATCCACGATTTAATTTAGCAAAGCATACAAGCAAAACTAACTTGAATTGCCCAAGACCCAAAGTATCTTCTAATTGTATTTTAGTCTTAAATGCTCAAAAAAAAAAAAAAAAAAAAGTACATGGTCACAAAAATGAGAAGGGAGGCCTCTGTCTCCAGCTCTGAGCGTTGTTAGAGTGCCAGCTTACACTAAGCATCAGGGCACAGGGAGGACACTCGGTGAGCTCATATCTCCACCTGGACTCTCTTAGGCAAGAATGTTGCGGCCCACTATGATCCAGGAGACCATGCTTCAAAAGTGACAGGCAGACTCAGCTACCTAGGGTCTACAAAGGCAGCTGTCTCTTGAGGCCATCCTTTGAAATGCTTATGTGACCACAGTTATGAAAAGGACCAATGCTGGCAACAACACAAGAATGCTCTATTTTTTTTTTTGATTGTTAGTAAAACTATTCATGTGTTCAGGAGATTGATTCAGGAAAGAAGTATCATAGGCCATGTGAGGTTTCTTCATGGTTCAGGAAGATTTTGTGTCTCTAGTGTTGTTATTTGTCATACATTATATTGAAAATTCATAATTAAGGAAGGTATTTACTTGCTTCTAATTCAAGAGTATGTAAAGCATTCCTTTCCTTTCTTTATTTTTTCCTTCTTTCTTTCTTTCTTTCTTTCTTTACTTTTTTTTGGGGGGGGTCCTTTGTGTAGCCTTGGCTGTCCTGGACTTGATTTGGAGACCAGGCTGGTTTTGAACTCACAGAGATTTCTCTGTTTCTGCCTCCTTGAGTGCTGGGATTACAGGCACACCACACAGTGTCTTGATTGTAAAACATCTCTAAGAACATAAAATCTGATGTATCTCTACTGCTCAAATGTCTCAGAAAACTAGCCTGGAAACATGACTTGCTGTAGGTTTTAAAGATCTGTGGTGGGTGGGAGTGAGGCTGATTGTCTGTGTGTGTGTGTGTGTGCATATGCACATTGTGTGTGGTGTGTGTATGTGTTATGTGTGGAGAGCATGTATTGTGAGATGTGTGTATGTGTTATGTGTGGAGAGCATATATGTGTGAAGTGTGTCTGGAGTATGTGTATGCTAATGTTTATGTTTGTATGAGAGTTGGTATGGTTTGAATGCATGATGTTTATCTGTGTGATGCATACATGTGGAATTTTTATATGCAGTGCATCTATGTGTTGTGTGTAGAATGTATGAATGTGTTCTATCTGTGTGATATGAGCATGCTAGTAGTAATGATGTTTATCATATAAATTTTTAACTCAATGTTTGACTGGAGTGATAGAATTACAGAAGGAGCCACATGAAGAGGAATGCTTAGCCTCTGTTTTCCTCTCTTTCCAATTTTATAAAGTGACATTTATTTATGAAGAGAAACGTGTATACATATCCACCTGCTGTAGACATGTGTGTAGGAATTAAATGACACAGAGTAGGAACACGTGGGTAGGAAGAGGTCCAAGCGGAGAATCAGAATATCCACATGAGGAATATAAAGAGTGATGCATGAGTGCGGCTCCGTCTCACTAAGACAAGTGACAGGAACCATTTAAGGGTTCTTAAGTGATCTGCATTCACTTGACAATACCAACTTGCCCTACAACCAGATGACTGTAAGTGCTCAAGAGCTCTTTAAGTGACTTCAAGCCTTTCTTAAAAGATAAGGTTTAACATTCTAAGGAACTAAAAGTAAGGTTATTTTCTCATATTTATGTCAGAAAAAAATGCGACATCATATTAAAGTAATTATTGATAGGACTCATTGAAATTTTAATATGTCTTGGACACTCTGCTAACAATTTCCAATTCCATTTCTCTAATCGGTACTGTCATTCTCTCTGATCCAAACTAAAAGGATCTTCATTTTGGAGCCCAGAAAGTGGAGTTTTAGGAGGGAATGTGATGTGTGTGTGTGTGTGTGTGTGTGTGTGTGTGTGTGTGTGTGTGTGTTGAGGGTTCACATAATTAAATGACAGATTCAGGAATGTGTTCCAATTCTGTGTAAACCTCTCAATGTTTAGAAGTGCAGTTGTAACCAAGCACAGGGAAACAGGCAGAGAACATCTGTGAGAATTTCTGGCACAACTACACTGGCTTTGGGTAAATAATTTTATTCATAGAGAATAGAGTTTTATGGCACACTATAATTTCCATACGTTTCCCACATTCCAATTCTGAGACATAGAAACTATCTTTCCTGATTCAGAAGCAACGATTACTGTAATTTTCCCTGTGCTATGTCCAGAATTCTGGTGATATTTACAGTTTTACAATTTGTGTGATAGTTACTTGTAATAAAGACTATGGCAACATGAAATCTTCAAGAGATATTAATATGACTGAAACCCTTAATTGGTGATCACCAGCTAGTTTTAACTACTGGCAGTTGCTTTGCTAAATTATTTATGGGAAAACAGGATTTGTGAGAAGTTTGCATAGTCAAGACTATGACTACTTGAGCTATTTTTTCACTTTAAAACATTTATAAATAACTGGAACTGTTCCCAATGACATGCGGTGTTTCCATTAGACATAAAGCTTTGTGTGGACCCAGACTGAGCCATGCTTTGTGGGTACAACAGTGGGATATCTAATTAGACACTGCCAGTTGGGGGGAAAGACAAGTCTGTAATGACTTGCTGCTTTCGAAAATAAAGGACATGGAGAGATTGTGCTTAAAAAACGTGGACACTCTTCTTAGGGTACAGGAGCTAGGGCAGGGATGGTGGGTAGATAGTGACAAAAAGGATGCAAGGAGTAACTGGTGGGTAACATAAACACTTTTAACGCTGCATATTTCATAGAATATTTACTTCATCTAAAGAGCCAGCGTAGGAAATGATGGGTACGTTAGTTCCCTTAGTTATACTGATTACTTCAGGACATATACACAAACATACAATTATGAATGCAATGTGTCATAATATGCACATATGTACCAAATGTTTAAAGAAGAAATAAAATTCACCATGTTGCTTCGTGTGTGACACTTACTAGGTCATGAGGTGCCCAGATATCTGATTAAACATTATTTTGCTTGTATTTGGAGAGTCTTAGCACTGAAATTGGCATACCAAGGAAGACAAGTTGTCATCACTAATGTGAACAGACCTCGTTCACTCTAGTGTTGAATCAACTGGAAGCTTGGAAAGCTGCTGTGGACAAGAGTGAAACTGAATGCCTGAATAACTTCAAACAGGGGCACCAACTCTCCCTTGTTCTGGATCTTAGAGTCTCAGACATACAGTTCACTCAAGGCTGTGGACTTCCGTGTCATGTGAGAAAACTACTTCTTAAAATAACTACATATTACAACGTATACTTACATATATAGATATACATGTATAAATGCATGTTATCTGGGCATAGAGATGGCTCAGCAGCTAAGAGCAGTTGCTGGTTTTGTGGAGGACTTGCTCTCAGTTCCCAGCACCTTTCACACTGAGCTTCTCATAGCATCCACAGCTCCATTTCCAGAGGATCCGACACCCTCTTCTGGCCTTATTGTATATACGCACATGCATACACTTACAAGTGTATTAAAAAAAACAATAAGCTTTTATGAGCTTTTTGGATTAAAATAAATAAGTAAATGAATTTATATGCTTATGTACTAAATCTTTTGTTGGATCTGTCTCTTTTTCCATTTTTAATTTTATTAATTTATTCAAATTACAACTCAGTTGTTATCCCATCACTTGTATCCTCACATTCCTCCCTCCCTCCTGCTTTCACCCTATTCCCCTCCCCTGGGACTAAGATCGAGGGGGACCTCCTCCCCCACTATTGGATCTGTCTCTTAAGTGAATGTTCCTGTATTCAAATTGTAGACAGATTTCTTTTGTGTAAATCTCAATAATCTGTCATATATGGAGTGCTACACACCATAAGGACTTACTGGAAGTGGTGTATGTAAGCAGTGGGTGTCAGTAGGACCAGTCACTTAGCAGGGGCGTTAGCAGTAAATTCATGAGAAATCACCTGGAGTTTAAGAATTGCAAAAAGTGCTACAGACACATGTTTGTAAAGACTTACTTGGTTGGTAGGACTGAATTCAAACTATCTGTTGTAACACAGTCATCTGCATGTGTTTCCTTAAACTTTTTTTTTCCTATTATGTGGGCTCAGAGTCAAAGTCCAGGGTTTTAGAAGCTGTATTGGATCTCTTCAAAGGCCAGCTTCTCAAATGTGACACATCAGGAGTGGCCCTTCCCAAAATGTGGTCCTGTTAATCTAAGGACCAGGTGGTGACCTGTGCCAGGTGTATGGGGATCTTGCCAGAATGGACTCTATCAACATTCCTACACGAACTCCCAAGCTGAGAGAGAGAACGTGTTTGGGCTCACAAGTCTGTACCACCTGGGGAGGAGGGTTAGGAGGAAGGGAAGAGGGAAACATGCCAAGGAAGAAAAAAAGGGGGGGGGAGGAGAAGGAGGAGAAAAAAGAAGAAGAGGAGAAGGAAGAGGAAGAAAAAGCAATGGAGGAGGAGGAGGTGCAGGAGGAGAAGGAGGAGGTAGATGAGGAGGAGAAGGGGGAGGGGAAGGAGGTATAGGAGGAAGAGGAGGAGGAGGAGGAGGAGAGGAGAAGAAGGAGGAACATCCAGAGTTTTCCTCCAAAGAATGGATTGGGCTTTAGATGAATATAAGTAAAGTATTCTCTATCAGAAAGGAGCTATAGCATTTTTCTTTAAGTTCTACATTTATTAATTTGTATAAACGGGGACAAATGCATGCCACGGTGTATATGTGGAGGATGGAGGAAAACTTGCAGGGGTCGGTCCTCTTTTTCTTCAGTGCACGTACTGGGGTTCAAACTAGGGTTGTCAAGCTTGATGGCAAGCACCGTTACCCAGTGAACCATGTTATCACCCTGACATTTGTCCTTTAAAATTTCATCTTTTTATATTCTGTGTTCTCTGACACAGAGACTTTCAAAATGATTTAAGACTTTCAAAAATGATTTTATTAACATACTCAATGAATGAAGAATTGGCTTCAAATAGACATTTTCATAAAAGTATAAATGTACTTTTTCCATGTTGTCTCATATGCCCTCCTCTCTGCTTTTTCCCTTCCATTCATCCTTTGGGTCTCTGGGCAGTTTCACTTCTATTTTCATGGTATGTATGGATACATGATTTTATGAACTTATTAAACTAGAATAAAAATTCAGAGATAGACTTCCTTACCTTTCTTGGAATCAAGGTGCAGGTGGTACATAGAGAGAAGCTGTTACAAATGATGATGTCACTCTACCTACAGTTTCCCTGCTTTCCCTCCCCATGTACCCTTGAAACTGGGCAAGGAAGCTAACATCCATTGGATGAATCCTCTGAGGCCTGAAGTACAGCAATCAGAAATGGACATAGTTCTGAGGCAAAGGTAAAGTCATCAAGGAAGGCCACTGCTGAGCAGCAGAGCAGGCAGAGTGCTGGTAATGCCATCCTTTATGGAAAGGGTGTGGGTATCCTGCCTCTTTGCCAAAAGGGGGATTTTAGTGGGCATGCCAGTTTTCAAGGATTTCAAAATCTGCCGCTACTTGTGTGTTAGCTCTTCCCATGTTAGGTTTGAGTGTGTGAAGGTGTGAGGCTGAAGGCTGCCTTGCAGTCATATGTTTTTCGTGATCTTGATGGTCATTCTTCTTCATCTGTTTCTGGAAGTTTCTGTTTGTTTTTGTCTGGTGCATGTTCTCCATCTCAGATTCTCTAGTCTTTCTGGTAAGCCTTCTGTTAACCTGATTCCTTCTTAACAACAAGAGTCTCTGCCTGGAGTATAGGTACTTCAGTGGGGGAAAGATAGACATTGGGTGCTGGGAAATTATCATACATCCTGAATATTCCCTCTAATTCCTCTTTCTACCAATTTCCATGGATTATCATTTATTTGTTGCCTTGATGATTGATTTTATAGTAAGTGATCTTAGTTTATTATACTAATTACAGGTCTCTCTGTCTGTCTCTGTCTCTGTCTCTGTCTCTGTCTCTCTCTCTGTGTGTCTCTGTGAGATTGTGTGTGTGTGTGTGTGTGTGTGTGTGTGTGTGTGTGTGTGTGTGTGTGTGTTTCCTCCTAGAGCTTCTTGGCATTGCTATCAGCAGTGAGAAAACAGACAAAACTCTATACTGTCATCCTCAGCATCTAACCTGAAAACATTAGGATTCCTCTACTCTTTAACTCGTGTCAAATCAGAATTTACAACTTCAGAATGGAAAATAATTTCAGTTCTTGCCAGTGTGAAGCAGAATTGAGGATTTTTAAGTATGAAGGCAGAGACAGAGAAGCATGCAAAATGAAAGACATAACCAATAGATGGTTGTGGGCTTCTTGAAGAAAAATCAGAGACACATTTCCTCCTTTAAAACCTCAGGGATCATTGCAGAAGAGGAGGCAGAAAGCTTAGAGAAAAAAAATCAGTGTTTTATGGACCCAACAGGGCAAGTACACATGAGGACTGATGGCAACTGTGACTCTGTGTACAAGATCTATACAAGGTCAAGATAACAAAATTACACAGCGAAGTAGAAGGGAAGCAGGAGGTTGCACCCATAGCTGAAGAAGTATTGGCAACAGGCTACCCGCATGCTCCAAGAGATGGCCTGGCACCCATCTACGTGTTGGTAGCACAAAACTGACTGCATAAGTTTAAAAAGTGTGTTTTGAAAAATACTGTGTTGTGCTTGATGTACCTCTGAGACTTGGTTAGAGTGGCTCATCTGACCTATTCAGTCATCCTAAAGTTTGTGGTAATGAGGTACCTTAACTGCTTAAATTGCTGGGGAGAAGGCATTCCAGAAATTAAAATGATGAAACTCTGCTGATTGGAAACCTTAGTTTTACACTTCAGAAACTTCACTTTTATAACTTCACTTTGGTTCCTGGCAGTTTCCTGGAGAGGTCATCCTGGTGGTGGTGTCCAGGGTTTCTGTTTCAATTTTAGACACTTTTTGTAACAAAGAGAAATCACCTTTTAGTCATGGGTAGCTTTGAACCACTTGTTAATGAGTTATCTCTGCCACTTTAGCTTCTGGGCAGGTACCATGAGTCCTTCTCCCTCCAGCCACGTTGTTGAGTGTGGGAGGACTCTTAAGTGACTGACTCCCTCACGTGTGGGAGGACTCTTAAGTGACTGACTCCTTCATGTGTGGGAGGACTCTTAAGTGACTGACTCCTTCATGTGTGGGAGGACTCTTAAGTGACTGACTCCTTCATGTGTGGGAGGACTCTTAAGTGACTGACTCCTTCATGTGTGGGAGGACTCTTAAGTGACTGACTCCCTCACGTGTGGGAGGACTCTTAAGTGACTGACTCCTTCATGTGTGGGAGGACTCTTAAGTGACTGACTCCTTCATGTGTGGGAGGACTCTTAAGTGACTGACTCCTTCATGTGTGGGAGGACTCTTAAGTGACTGACTCCTTCATGTGTGGGAGGACTCTTAAGTGACTGACTCCCTCACGTGTGGGAGGATTCTTAAGTGACTGACTCCATCACGTGTGTAGCCTGTTGTGCCCCTGTGATACTCAACCCGACTCATTCCCCGTGCATACTGCTCTTGCTCTGTAATGCTTTTATACAAAGGTGTTTATTTTAATAACAAAATATTTTGTCCCGTGTCCCCCCCCAAAAAAAAAGAATACTTGCTGGGCAGTGGTGACACACAACTTTAATCCCAGCACTCAGGAGGCAGAGGCAAGTGGACCTCTCTGAGTTCTTGGCCAGCCTGGTCTATAGAATGAGTTCCAGGACAGCCAGGCCTGCACAGAGAAACTCTGTCTCGGAAAACAAAAGAACAAATAAAAGAATACTTAAAATTAGGAAGGAATGATGGTGAGAGGCATAGGGAAGTGGATGAATGAGGAAATGGAGGTGGACTTGATGAAAGTTCGTTACATGCATGCGTGATATTCTCCATAAGTAAAAGAAATAGAGTCACAGAAAGTCAGAATGACCTAAGTGTGAGTATGGAATCATCAAGGGATGCCTGAATCCATTTCCTTAGCATTAGCTGCGTACACAGTTCCGATAGCTCTCAGCTTACATCTCAACTGAGATGAGCCACTAGGGTTGCACAAATGATTTAGTACCCATACTTACCTTGTAAATAAAAATTCTGGTGAGATTCTTAGAGAGTTGCAGGACCTCAAAGGGGAATGGAGAAGGGGCTTAGGTGAGAGTAAATCTGCTAAACTTCTTGCTTCTGCATTAGTGAATTCTTGGGTGAGGGGTTCCTTTCCCCTCCCCATGTCCATAAAGAGCTAGCATTCTTGAAGGTAAAAACCAATACTTGCAAGTTGTCTTTACAACTCAACACATGTGCTGTGGCATGTACACACACACACACACACACACACACAAAAACACAGAGAGAGAGAGAGAGGGGGGGGGGAGGAAAGAATGAACTAATAGTCACAAAAATAAATATATGAATGCACAAGAAAAGTAGAACATTGCTTGCGTGTATATCTTATTCAAATTATATGGTTTATTGAAATGAAGCCTTCCAGGGTTTGAAATAAATTTAGACTTTTGTATCAAAAAATTCTTCTATGAAGATAACTTACAAAAAAGTCCCAGAGGTTAATTGTGCAACTACAGTAATAGACTATAAAGTTTCTGTCTTACTATAAAAGAAAACTTTACCATGCTAATATCATTTCTGGTTTGCTATCCCTGAAGGAAATTGACTTTTTAAGTTTCAAATGTGACTTAGGCGAATATTAAAAAAAAATGGTATGAACTTGTCAGATGAAAGGCTTAAAATTTATAGACAAATCAATTTCTACAAAACCTTTAATGATTGTGAGTAAATGAGAACAAAAGGGAAACCAAGGCAAAAGAAGGAACTGTAAATATATATGCTTGAGAAGAATGAAAAAGTGAGGACTTCCACCTTCCCTTTTACAGATGTGAATAGTTGTAAAATAGGCATTTTCTTACTAAAAAGAGCTTGCAAATTGAACGTTCTCTAGTCTATAAAGTACCATGTAGGATTAGACTGTCAGTGAACCCTTATCATAATTGCTTATGGCTACATAAGAATCACACTAGGGATTCAGAACATTGCAGAAGTTAATTTGCAAACATGCCTGTCTCTGCAGTGTGAACAGAGGTTATCTGCAGAATTGGGCTCTGTAGCAAGGCCCTGCAGACTTCTGCTGCCTGAGGACATGGGGTGTTGTAGGTGGAGGCAAATTATCCCAGGTCATCTTAACATCTCTAATGGTCATTTATCCTCATTTTGGTATGCAGTCTGGCATTTTCCTATCAGGCAAACTCAAAAGGTATTGCTATTATCAGCCGACCTCAAGATTCTACTGGGTCTAGAAAAGATCTAAAATGCTGCAAGATCAGATCTGAACTGTGCAAGAGATTTGCCCTCTCTGCCCTGGCCTTCCTGTCTGATACTCCTAGCAATCATGTGTCCTTGTGTTTATAGGTTAGTTATGTTTTGAATTTTTTGTTTTGTTATTTTGGGAAGGGCATGACTTTGTACAGCTCATTTAGGCACGTAAGATGGTGGGCATACTAGGGAAGTAAAGATGAACCTGTTACAGTGCCTCCCAAGTTCATGTGTCGCACCAACGGAGGTTAATGATACAGACTACCTTGAGAGTATCTGATGTGGATGCAAACTTTATTAAGCATCATTACAGAAAACTGAGAGCAATGGAAGAAATGTTCGAGAAACGCCTGGGGGTAGGAGGGAAAAGCCACTGATCTGTCATGTCTAGGGAGTTTAGAGACTTCAGTTTCCTAGCAGGAACAGGACAAACTGTCTGTACTGAAAACAGTTAATTTTCTGGGCTATTCCTTTGGCCATCCGAGGGATATGCTCACATGCTGTTCATGGCCTACCACCCGCACCACCTTTGTCTAACCTGTGACTTTTGTGCTGCTGACCTTCACTCTCTTGTTATTCACTTGCTGATGTTGCTACTTCCAACCTTGCAGGTGTTTCAAGTGCTGCTAATTACACCATGCTCTCTTCATTATCTTAGTCACATGAGCAGCCTGCACCTTTGCCGTGGCAGAGGTTTAACTTTATCTCAGGTACCAGTGTACAGCTGCAGTCTTTCCCACTTACCCCATACTTAGCTCTTTTGTCTGGGACGTGCTCTGAGGTAGTCTTCCAGGTAGAAGCCTATCATCAGCAGCCTTGTTTACTTACAGTTTATTATGTAGGTAGCTACATTAGGGCCACAAAGCCTTAGGATGACAGAGCCTCACAAATGTCCCTCAAGGGCTTTGGAGTGGGATGAGACAGCTAGGCTATCATTAAGGGCCTGGCGCTCTACTGTTGGCATAAGGTTATTGTGTAACTCAAATGCTGTAATTTGTATCCCCTCATATCTGGCTGCAAGTCTTCTTCTGAGAAACTCCTGTCTCAGTGTCGTATTAACACTACTTGCCTATTATCCCCTGATATGCCAATAGAGAAGCTTACAGCAATTGCTGAGCAGGGGCGAGAATGGGGCTGGACTTCCTGCCAGACACGAGAAGAGAAGTTAGAGAAAGAAGTAGGGGATTCAGCCAAGAGATTCAGCCACTGGAGAGGTGTTTTGTTGGTGGTCAGTCTCTGCAAACCCCTACTGGGCCCAGGTTAGTTGACTTTGCTGGTCTTATTGTGGAGCTCCCGTCCCCTCTTGGTCCTTCTCTCCTTCTTCACACTCTTCTACAAGACTCCCTGCACTGTGCCCAATGTTTGGCTATGGGTTTCAGCTTTTGTTTTGATGCCTTGCTGGTTTCAACCACTCAGAGGACAGCTATGCTGGGCTCCTGTATGTGAGCATAGCAGAGTATTGTTAATAGTGTCGGGGATTGGCTCACTCCCATTGGGTGGGGCTCAGGTTGGGCCAGGCATTGGTTGAACATTTCATCAATCTCTGCTTTTTCTTTTTAGCTTTATCCTTGTACATCTTGTAGACAGGATAAATTTGAGCTTGATTTGTGTGTGTGTGTGTGTGTGTGTGTGTGTGTGTGTGTGTGTGTGTGTGTGTGTGTGAGTTGGTGTTTCTCCCTGTCTAGTTAGAGGGTAGCTTGTTCAGTCTCCATGATCCTTGCTACTAGGAGTCTTAGCTAGAGTTGCCCCCATCTCCTCCAAGGAGCCTACCTTGTCCTAGGTCTTCAGCTTGTCACCGAGATATCCTCACCCACAGTGTTTGTTCTGTCTGCAAGCTCTCTTTGCTCCTGCCTCCTCTCTTCCCAGGTTGAACCTCCACATTCATTTCTCTCCATGCTCCCTCTTACATCGTTACCTCTCTTCAACTGGTTCTTCTGTCTATTCTATTACCCCTTCTGAGTGAGATTTAAACATCCTCCTTGTTACTTTTCTTTTTGGTGCTCTATGAATTGTAGTATGTTTATTCTATACTATATGACTAATACCTGCTTATAAGTGAATACATACCGTGTGTGTCTTTTTGGGTCTCAGTTACCTCACTCAGAATGATCTTTTCTAGTTCCATCCATTTGTCTGTAAATGTCATGATTTCCTTGTTTTTAATAGCTGAGTGATGTTGCATAGTATAAATGTACCACAGTTTCTTTATCTATTCTTTGATTGAGGGATGCCTAGGTTGTTTCCAGTTTCTGGCTATTAGGAACAAAGTTGCTATGAACATAGTTAAGGAAATGTCCTTGTATGGTAGAGCATCTTCTGGGTATATGCCAAGGAGTGGAATAGCTGGGTCTTGAGGTAGAACTATTCTCAATTTTCTGATAAGGTATCAGAAACTTGTACAAAGTAGTTGTCCAAATTTGTCCTCCCACCAGCAATGGAGGATTGTTCCCCTTTCTCCACATCCTCACCAACACATGTCACTTGAGTTTTTCTTTTAGCCATGCAATTCTGATGGTATAAGATAGAACTTCAGGGTCATTTTGATTTGCATTTCTCTGAAGACTTAGAGTGTTGAACAATTTTCTAAGTGCTTCTCAGTCATTCAAGATTCTTCTGTTGACAATAATCTGTTTAGCTTTGTACCCCATTTTTAATTGGATTATTTGGTTTGTTGGTGTTTAATTTCTTGACTTCTGTATATATATTGGTTATTAACCTTCTGTCAGATGGAGGCTTGGTGAAAAGTTTTTCCATTGTGTAGGCTGCTATTTTGTTCTATTGACAGTATCCTTTGCCTTACAGAAGCTTTTCAGTTTTATGAGGTCCTATTAGTTAATTGTTAATCTTAGAAGCTGAGTTGTTGGTGTTCTGTTAAGGAAGTTGTTTCCTATGCCAATGAGTTCAAATCTATTCCCCACTTTCTCTTCTATTAGATTTAGTGTATCTGATTTTATGCTGAGGTTTTTGCTCCACTTGGACATGAGTTTTGTGCAGGGTCGTGAATATGGATCTGCTTTCATTTTCTACATGCAGACATAACAGTTATATCTGCATTATTTGTTGAGGATGCTTTCTTTTTTCCAATGTATGATTTTGACTTCTTTGTCTAAAATCCAGTGTTGGTAGGTGTGTGGTTTTATTTCTGGATCTTTGATTCAATTCCACTGGTCCACTTGTCTGTTTTTATGCCAATACCATGTGATTTTTATTACTATTGATTTGTAGTGCAACTTGAAATCAGGGATGGTCATACCTCCAGACGTTCTGTTACTGTACAGAATCGTTTCAGCTAGTCTGGGTTTTTTTGATTTTCCATATGAAATTGAGGACTTCTCTTTCAAGATCTGTAAAGAATTGTGTTAGAATTTTGATAGGAATTGAATTGAATATGTAGAGTGCTTTTGGTGAGATAGACATTTTTACTATTTTAATAGTACTCATCCATTATTAGCATGGGTGGTCTTTCTGTCTTATAATGCCTTCTTCAATTTCTTTCTTCAGAGACTTGAGGTTCTTGTCATACATGTCTTTCACTTGCTTGGTTAGAGTTACAGTAAAATATTCTGTATTATTTGTAGCTATTGTGGAGGGTGTTGTTTTTTTAGCCTGCTTATTATTTGTATAAAGGGAATGACTGATAATTTTTAGTTACTTTTGTATCCAGCCACTTTGCTGAAGGTATTTATCAGCTGTAGACATTCTCTTGTACAATTTTTGGGTTTGTTTATGTATACTATCATATCATCTACAAATAGCAATACTTTGACTTCTTGTATTCTAATTTGTATTCCTTTGATCTCCTTTAGTTGTCTTATTGTAATACTAGTACTATGCTGAATAAATATGGAGAGAATAGACATCCTTGTTTTGGCCCTGATTTTAGCAGAATCGCTATAAGGTTCTCTTCATTTAATTTGATGTTGGCCATAGGCTTGCTGTATATTGCCTTTATTTTGTTTAGGTATAGGCCTTGTATCCTTGATCTCTCTAAGATTTTTAACATGAAAGGGTGCTAGATTTTGTCAAAGTCTTTTTCAGCATTTTTAATGAGATGAACATGTGATTTTTCTTTCAGTTTGTTTATGTGGTGGATTACATTGATGGATTTTCATATGTTGATCTGTTGATGTTATATTAATAAACAGTGCTTATTTCTCAGTTTCTCAACTCATCTATCACACAAATAATTGAGACTATTTTATATGTGTTTAATAATATGCTTCATAACATAATAATGAAGCAGTTGTTACTCTACTCTTTTTTTTACTTTTATATATACATTTATATTATTACACACACATATATATATATATAAAACAAAGTACATACAGCAAGATGGACTGCAAAACAATTAGGAGTTATATAAACATTACATTCTAAGTGTTTTGCCTACTTGTATTTGGCAACCTTGGAGATAACATCTTCCTATCTAAGTGAGTCAACAACTCTGAATGTAAATCAATATCTATGATATCTCATCTCTATCAAACTAAAAACTTCTATCTATACTTAAAAACATCTTAACACCTAAACAACCAAGTTTAATTGTAAAACTAATTACTCTATTCTTAACCCTCTAAGCTAATCTGGTTTCCTTCCAGCTTATATGCCAGAGATACTTACACTTTGTAGACTTCGTGATACAGCACCTCTCTCTGATGTCTCCTAGACCTTTGCTCCTGGCTGAGTCTCCTATTTCCTCTTCTAATGCCTCCTCTTCTGGCAGGAAGTCCAGCCCTGCTTTGTCATTCACTGTAAGTTGATTTATTGGTAAATTAGGGGACAATTGGGAAGCAATGTTAATACAACATTGAGACAGGAGATTTTCAGATGCATTATGAACAGGTGTAGGGGGCACAGAACTCAGCAATTGAATTATACAATAACCTTATGTCTACATTGAACCATCCCTACATCCCTGGGATGAAGCCTACTTGATCATGGTAGATGATGTTTTTGATGTGTTCTTGATTCAGTTTGCAAGTACTTTATTGAGTAATTTTGCACCAGTGCTCATGAGGGATATTGGTCTGAAATTTTTGGAAGTCTGGTAGAATTCTGTGTTAAAACAATCTGGCTCTGGGCTTTTTTTTTTTTTTTTTTTTTTTTTTTTTTTTTTTTGAGACTTTTTGACCATTGCTTCTATTACCTTAGAGGTTATAGGGCTATTTAGATTGTTAACCTTCCTGAACAGAATGCCAACAGCTGAGGATCTAAGATCAACAATTAGTAAATGGGACCTCATTAAATTCAAAAGCTTCTGTAAGGCAAAAGACACTGTCAACAGAACAAAACAGCAGCTTACAGATTGGGAGATCTTCACCAACCCTACAGCTGACAAAGGGCTAATATCCAAAATATATAAAGAATCCAGGAAATTAAATACCACCACATCAAATAATCCAATTAAAATTGGGGTACAGAGCTAAACAGAATTCTCAACAGAGGAACATTGAATGGCTGAGAAACACCTAAAGAAATGCTCTATATCTTTAGTTATCAAGGAAATGCAAATCAAAACAACTCTGAGATTCCATTGTACACCTACCTGAATGGCTAAGATCATGGTTCTTCTCGCTTTAGGTATTAGTGTGTGTGTGTGTGTGTGTGTGTGTGTGTGTGTGTGTGTGTGTGTAATACTTTAAATGCATATGTAAAAAATGAAAAATATTTATTTAAAAAACAATAAAACATGTCAGAGCAATAGGATCTGATACCTTTTTCAGGGACACAAATGGTACACAGGTATATAGAACTGTTGACTGATTACCCATATACATAAAAATAAAAATGATGTAACGACAACAAAAAAAAACCCTCAAAACTGAACCAAAATAAACAAACAAACTAACTAACAAAAAACAAATACAAAAACTCAAGTCACAGCACATGCTGGTGAGGATGTGGAGAAAGGGGAACATTCCTCCTCCATTTCTGGTGGGCGTGCAAACTTGTATATATGTATACATTATTATACATTAATATGACCTGCTCAGTCTGTATAATGTTTCTTGTATGTATGTTATCAGGGCTGACTATTTGATATTGGCTTACCAATTGGTGTTCTCTTCCTAGAATCCTTTTTATAATAAATTACTTAAGAAATCTTTGGTATTTGCAGTTCCCCTTAATCTTCAAATGCATTTACAATCTTGACTTTACCTGGTTTATCAAGCACAGTATCTATCTGTGTCAGCAATGGTTTGGCTATAAGCAGGAGTGCTTAGGAAGGTTGCTGTATAGTATCTTAAGAACAAAACAAAACAACCTGCAGAGCATGGTAAATTGTTCTGAAGTTAGTAATTCTGTACAAATATTGAGCTTTCATTTATAAAATAAAGCATGTATACCCAGTCAGACTTTCTTTTTCTGCAAATATATGATACAAGGGGATAAAGAAACTTCCAAAATAAATTATTGGCTTAGAAAACACAAAAATGAAACTTTGATTTTTTTCAAAAGCAGTCTTTCTTATTTATTTATTTATTTATTTATTTATTTATTTATTTATTCTTCTGTAATGTAATACATCCTGACTTCAGTTTCTCCTTTCTGCACCCCCTTCACTCTCCCACTTCTGACCTCCAATCCCCCCTACATTCTCTGCTTTTCCATTTCCCTTCAGAAATGTTCAAGGCTTTCAGCAATATCAACCAAACATGCACAACAAGATGCAGTAAGACTAGGCACACATCCTCATATAATTTGTTGGCAGGGCACTGTCCATTAGGACATTATGAGGAAAAGAGTACCAAGAGCAGACAAAAGAGTCAGAGAAAGCCCACTCCCACTGTTAGGAGTCCCAGAAAACCCCCAATCAAAACAACCACAGCATGTACACAGGAGGCCTAGCACAGACCTATGCAGGATCCAGGTGGCAGCATCAGTCTGTGTGAGTCCCTTATGAGCCCAGCTTAGTTGATTTAGTGGGTCATGTTCTGCTGGTGTTCTTGACCTCTCTGGCTCCTACAATCCTTCCTTCCCCTCTTCTGCGGGGGTCCCTGAGCTCCACCTATTGTGTGGCTGTGGATCTCTGCATCTGTTCACACCAGCTGCTAGTGGAAACCTCTCTGATGATGACTTGGCCAGGCTAGGGACAGATCCTAGGTCTCCGGGCTCTCCAGCTTCTGATTCCTAACCATCCAGGCAGTACTGGACATGGGCTCCCTCTCGTGGTGTGGACATCAAATTAGACCAGTCACCTCTTAGCCACTTCCATGAATTCTGAGCCATCATTGTCCCAGCACATCTTGGCAGCAGGACAGGTCGGAGGTCAAAAATTTTATTGTTGACTTGGTGTCCCAGCCTGACCACTGGGAGCTTTGTCTGGTTACAGAAGATGGCAAGTTCAGGCTCCTTATTTTCCACTACTAGTAATCACCTTTGTAGATCCCAGGAAGTTTCCACTGCACGAGGTTTCTACATTGCCCCTCAAATGCACCCCAATTCCTGTTGTCTCTCCTTGTATGCTCTCCCTTAATCCTCACTTTCCTCACCTGATACTTCCTGCTCCCATCCCGACCAGTCCCAAGTCTGCCCTCAAAATCCATTTATTTTCCTTTCCCACAGAGAACCATGCACTCCTCCTAGACTCATTCTTGTTCCTTAGCCTCTCTAGGTCTGGATAGTAGTGTGATTATCCTTTACTTAACAGCTAATAGTCATTTATAAGTGAGTACATATCATGTTTATATTTCTGGGTCACTTAGGATGATATTTTTTCTAGTTCCATCCAATTGCCTAAACATTTCATGACGTCATTTTTTTAACAGCTAAATAATATTTCATTGTGTAGATGTATGACATTTTCTTTATCCATTATTTTGTTGAGGGACATCTAAGTTGTTTCCATTTTCTCAATATTATATTTTTTAAAAAGCCACTGTGAATGTAGTTGAGCAAGTGTCCTTGTGGGGGGATGGGCTGTCTTTTGGGATATGCCGAAGAGTAGTATAGCTTGGTCTTGAGGTGGGTGGAGTCCGAATTTTATGAGAAACAGCCATATTAATTTCCAAAATGACTGTACAAGTTTTCACTCTCACCAGGAATGAAGTGTTCCCCTTACTCCATATCCTCACCAGCATGAGTTGTTTCCTGTGTTATCAATCTTACTCATTCTGACAGGTATAAAATGGAATCTCAAAGTGGTTTTGATTTGCATTTCTCTGATGTCGAAGAATGCTGAACATTTCCTTAAGTGTTTCTCAGACATTTGATATCCCTTATTGATTCATTTAGACCTGTATCATATTTTTGATTGGATTATTTGGTTTGTTGATGTCTCTTTTCTTGGGTTCTTTATGTATTTTCAATAGTAACCCTTTATAGGACATGGCGTTGGTGAAAAAATGTTTCTATTCTATAGACTGCCATGTTGTCCTATTGATAGTATCCTTTGCCTTACAGAATCTCTTCAGCTTCATGAGATTTCATTTATTAATTATTGATCTTAGTTCCTGTACTATTGGTATCCTCTTAAGGAAGTTGTCTCATGTACCAACGTGTTCAAGGCTATTCCTCACTTTCTACTCTACCTGGCTCAGTGTATCTGTGTATATATTGAAGTCTTTGATCTACTTCAACATGAGTTTTGTGCAGGATGATGAATGTGGATTCTTTGCACCCTTCTATATGCATTCATCCAGTTAGAGTAGGACCATTTGTTGAAGATTCCATCTTTTTATTCAGTGTGTATTTCTGGATTCTTTATCAAAAAATTATGTGTCCTTAAGTTTATGGATTTATTTCTGGGTCTTCAATTCCATTCCATTGATCAATGTGTCTGTTTTTATGTCAAACTATGATGTTTTTTATTACTACAGGTCTGTAGTAATATTTGAAAATGAGGATGGCGATACTTCTGGAAGTTCTTTTATTGTTCAGGATTGTTTTAGATATACTGGGTTTTTTGTGTTTCCATACGAAATTGAGTATTGTCCTTTGAATGTTTGTAAAAAATTGTGTTGGAATTTTGATCGGGTTTGTGCTTAGTCTGTATGTTGCTTTTGGTAGGATGGCTATTTTTTTGCTATGTTAATTTTACCAATCCATGAGCATGGGAGACTTTCCATCTTCTTCATTTCTTTCCTCAAAACTTGAAGTTTTGTCAAACAAAACATCCAATTGCTTGGCTAGGGTTACTCCAAGATATTTTATATTGTTTGTGGCAATTGTGAAGGGTATTGTTTCCCTGATATCTTTGTCAGACCATTTGTCATTTGAATATACGAGGTCTAATTATTATTATTATTATTATTATTATTATTATTATTATTATTATTATTATTATTAGTTAATCTTATATCTAGCAATTTCACTGAAGTTATCAGCTGTTAAAATTCCTTGATAGAATTTTGGGGTTTGCTTATTATATACTATCATATTTTCTGCAAATAAAAATACTTTGACTTTTTCTTCTCCAATTTATATCCTCTTGGTCTCCTTCAGTTGTGTTTTTGATCTAGCTAGAACTTCAGGTTCTATATTAAATAGATGCAGGGAGAGTAGACAGCCTTGCTTTGTTCCTGATTTTAGTGGAATTTCCTTGAATTTCTCTCTACTTAATTTTATTTCGGCTACAAATTTACTATAAATTTTGCTTTGTCCCTTGCATCTCTAATCTCCCTAGGCTTGTACTTATAGGTTTTAGGATAATTACAATACAAACAATAACTGGAGAACATATAACAAAAATCACATTGAATAACACATTTGTTGTCAGATTTTAAATAGATAGTCTAGATGTGGCTGGTAAATGTTTTCTTTTTCAGTACTTTTCACCTCTAACCAATTGTTTTCATGTTATTTTTGCTGATACGTTTCCATTGGATGTTACATCTGGTTTAAATTTATCCTATTCTACATTATAAGAGCAGCATGTACCCTTAAGTGCTGAGCCTTCTTTCCAGTCTCAATGTATGTTTTCTTTGATTATATCTATTTATATCACTCTTTCCTATCTCAGTAATAGCAGTGGAATGTCCTGCTGTAAATATATCTTGAATATTGTGCCTTCCTCTATAATGCATGTGTTACTCTCTTACCATGTCCTTCAAACATTTCATATCCAAACATGTTAAAGAAAATAGTTTACCTGTATAAGTATGTAGTATTTACAATAAAAAATATGGTTAAAGTTGCCTTTAGAAAGATCAAGAGACAGTTTAAAAGCTTTTACATAGACATGTTTTGCTAAAAGGAAGAAAAAAATAAAACAACTGTGACAAGTTAGCTCATCAGCATTAGGACTCACCACACTTGTGATTTTTAACACATAGATTTCTGTCCCTTAGCACTTAATACTCTCTCTCTCTCTGCCAGTGTGTAACATCTCTGCTTATCATTCTTCTCTTTATCCCTTTGTTAATTCCTTGTACTTCTCTGTTTCCTTCTACTTAGTGCTACTCCAGCCATTTTCCTGCTCACTACGGTTGCCCAATAAAAGAGCTAAAATCTACAGTATACTTAATGTATCCAGACAATGTATTAATCAGTCTTCCATGGGTGCAAAAAATACTCGAGGAAGGGACTTTAGAGAGGAAGGATGGTTTTTCAAAGAGATTTGAGACTTTGATCAGCTTTGCCTCATTATTACAGGCCTGTGGTCAGGCAGAGCATTTTGGGAGAAGAGATGTGTCTAAATATACATATATTAATTACATTTATTTATTTATTTATTTGGGTTATATATATATACATATATACACATACATATTCATCTGCAGTGATGCTATTTCCAATGTATTAGTCTTTACAACAGGGTCTTTGTAACATGCATTAATTGTATTCGCATTGGAACTTGAGAAGTCTCAGATACCGTGTTGGGGAGGTTCCTCAATCCACAGTCAGTCTCAGCAGAATGCTGAAGGAACTGTGGCTGCCAGGGTCAGAGGTGGTTCTTACCATCACGCTGTGTGGCTTACCCTCGGGGAAGTGGGCATAGACTTACCTTCATGTCTCATGGGTCAGCCTAACAGTTTTCAAAGAAACAATATTGCAGGCTTTCACAGCGCTGCTGAGTGGTTTAAAAATGTGCAGTTTCATGTTAGAATTTAGACATATTTCCCACAAGTAGGCCCCAAGGAATTAAAAGATTCCTGTTTGCTAGCTCTGCTGCTTCCTTTACATTCTGACCACATCTCGAGCTAGGAAATATGGATGTAAAATAAACAAATTCTCCGCAATCTTTGTCAGTCAACCTTGAGACTGGCTGGCTGAATAAATATGTTAAATTACCATTTTTATAAGCAATATAAAGAGTGACTGTTAACACTTTGGAAGAGTCAGGCAATCGCTGCACTGATGGTGACCGCACATGAGCTTTGTTTAAAACTGACACTACCTCAATGTCACTGCACACATCTCCTCAGTCCTCACGGCCGAGAACACACGGCTTTACATGGTGACAGATTGCTGGGCGAGCACCGGAGCACTTCAGCATATGCTCATCTATGGCATCCTCCTCCACATTCTCACCAAGCTGACTTTAACTGAGACAAAAAAGCACTGAACCAGAGATGTTGTGCATAATTTCATCTTATTCTCTCTTACATTTGGGAATAAATTATATCCATGGTAGCTATTCTCCTAGGTCTAATATACTGAGATTTATTTTTTAAATAAAGTATTTGATTTTAAAAACTTGTTATTTTTTCTGTAACATTAAAATCTTTTTTTTTCTGGCAGGACCTATTTATTCATTTGATACTCTGTTTTTCTTGAGACGTTCATACAATGAAATATCATGCCCCTCACAACGTATCTGCCTCTCGACTTCTTTTTGTTCTTTTTCTGAATAGCCACTAACTGAGATTAGCAGTGCCCATATCTGTATGGGTGAGGTGCCTCCACTGGAGCAAGGGAATGGTTCTCCCCTCCAACAGCTACCCACTGCCAATGACTCCTCAGTGTGGGATGGGGCCTGGAGACCGTCTACCCCACTACTGCTGGAATATTGAATGGCTTGATCTTGTGTAGGTCTCATGCAGAAACCACAGCTGCCGTGAGTTCATGCACACAACAGCTATGTCATGGCCCAATGAGAGGACTCACTGAAGCCCACACAGGCTTAGGTTGCATTCTTTCCTTCCCTGCTTCCTTGATGTTTCCCTTAGCATTATGAGGGGCTTTGTAGACGTCCCATGTAGTGCTGAGCACTTGGCTTCTCAGCTTCTCTCTATTGACTGCTGCCCTACTGCAAAAAGAAGCTTCTCTAAGCAAATGCTTCCTAATAAAGATGTATTAGACTTACTATAAATAATAGGCTAATCTACCATATACTTAAAACAACAAGATAATTTAAGAAATAGACAATAGGCACAGGAGTTTCTACAGTGCTTTACTGACCTTATGAAAAATAACTACTCAGATTTCAATTTAATTTAAATCATATGTGATTTAGGATAATATGTGAATAAATCACTTTAGCTATATATTTTTCATATGTAATGATTTATAATCATATACATACACATTCAAATCAAAGGGTTGCATGTACAAAACACTGGATGGTGTTTTTTTATATTCAGAAATTTCAGAATAAATCATGTTTCCTATATCCATGAGCATAAGCTTAATTGTACTAGAAAGAATTATCTTGGTTTTCAGGTAATGGGTACTATGAGGAAATTAAAAGTGGAGTAATCAAGTGCTAATATCTAAGGATTACATATTTGAAATACTCAATGACTTATTCACTTACAAAAAAAGAAAATAGAAAGTATATTTCCCTCATAAGCTTCTCACTGTTCTAATTCTTTCAGCTTCATTATACTGTGTAAATGTAATTTATTATTAACTGACACATAAAATTGTACTTATGAGATCCACCATGATGCTTCAAAACATGGCTACCTTATGCAATGCTCAAACCAGAACAAACATGTCTCTCTTCCGGCAACTGTTATTTCTTTATGGTAAAAGTACTCAACCTTTTATATACATGGGCTCTTCTAATTTAGCTTTCAGAAACTTGGTGTTAATAAATACGACTTCATAATCCCTTTCTTTATTCTCTAGAAGCATCACATTACATTAATCTGTTGACACTGAGTTTTATGCCACTAATATACGTGCAATTTTAAAATCCTCTAAACTGGCACATTACATGACTTGTTCACCAGTGAATCTCACTGTTACTGAAAACCTTTCTAGACTGTGTTGTATGTAAGCACCATGCTAGTATGCTGTGCTTTTGATGGAAAAGGTCCATTCACGTGGGAGACTCATGGGATAGCTCTGAGGTGAGTGAATTTTGGCCCACTAAACTACACCTATAAACACTAAGGAATATCAGCACCTCTCCTTTATGGCTGCTATATCTATTTCATACTGTAAATGGAAAGTGCTTTGCTTATCCAGCAGGGCCAAGAAGCAGTATATATTATTATTAAAAGCAGACACACAAGGAACTGTAAAATCAGGACTTTTAATGTGTGTTTTGGAAAGAAATCATCTGGTGTCTTGGTCACTGGTCATTGATATAGAAAAATGAAGAATTAGTCTGGTTTTGGTTGACATTATAAATGATCTATTAAACCAACATGAAAAGTGACTTAAAACCAATTAAAACTGTTATAGTCTGTCTACATTATTACATAGATTTGTTTGATAAGATCATTTAAAAAGGCTGAAATTATAGATGGAAGAAAATTGCCATTTATTTAAATGCAATATCCTCACCAACCTTCGTTTAGCTTTTCTTAATTGGTTCTTTATGCAATTCAGAAAGAAGAAACAATCTGAAAGATGAATATAGAAAAACTCAATTTTAGACTGATCTTTGAGTTATAATAAGTTCTGATGGTATCATAAATTAATTATTTGTAATATGAAGAAACAAAAAATTCTACAAGGTTGCTGGCTTAATGATGAGAATTTCATTATAACAATTTGGACACTAAATTCATAGTAGCTTTACACTGATATTTCTTCTCAAATTTTCTATACTGGAGCTCCATTTTTCATAATATTTTTATTTTTTTACATATACATTTATATTATTAGACATATATAAAATAAACTAAATACAGCAAGAAGAACCATGAAACAATCAGGACTTATAGTAATGTTACATTTATAGTGTTTTGGCTATTTGTATTTGGCAACCTTGAAGAATACATTCTCCTATCTTAGTGAGTCTGAAATTCCGAATGTAAATTAGTATCTGCTGTATCTCATTTCCATCAACTTAAAACATCTATCTAGACCTAAAAACATCTTAACCTCTAAACTACTAAGCTTAATTGTAAAACTAACCTCTGTGGTCTTCAACCCCATCAGAGACTTGAGAAGGAATAAAATTAATTACTTGAGTAAACAGGGAAGGCAGGTCAGCATCTGACAAAGTTTAAAAAAAACCGACAGAGACAGTTTGCTGTCTGAACAGTCACCTAAAACTCTACAATGTTGGAGAATCTTCTTCAGCCTTCAAGCCCAGTGTATCTGACATACATATTTGTTAGGCAGGAGCTATTGAGGACTTGCTTACCCTGTCTTGGCAGTTTGACCGTTGACTCTGCCTGCATCCAAGCTTGGCTATTTTTAGGCAGAATTCTGTCTGTGGTAGGTAGGAGGATGTTCTGTTCAGTGCCTGGATTGCCACATTTGAAGCCATGGGAGCTCCATTTGTGATGGTATTTATATACCACTTGGACATAGGTTATAAAGGTGCATCGCCCAATGATATAAGAACCTGGGTTTTGGTTGTTTGTTGTTTGTTTTGTTTTCATTTTTCTTTTTTTTGTGTGTTATGATAGTTTTTTAATTTTGTTTTTTGTTTTTTTGTTTTTTATTGTACATGCCATGGAAAAGCCATGTTGAGAAGAAATCCATTAAGAGTCCTCCTTAAGACCTGATCAGGTAAGGCACACTGACCCAGGATGATCAGTATCTAAAACTGTGAGGTGTTAAATGGCTGCTGTTTTCAATCACAGGTCTGTGGTGAGTTATTGTAACATCTCAAACAGACTAGTATAGTTGTGAAGAAAAACTGGACATATATAATCTACATTTAATCTTTAAACAGAAGTCATACCAGGTCTATGCCTTTGCCTTTGAGTGAGGCTTTTACTTATTTATTTATTTACTTTTTTTAAAAATTAATTTATTCTTGTTACATCTCAATGGTTATCCCATCCCTTGTATCCTCCCATTCTTCCCTCCCTCCCATTTTTCCCTTATTCCCCTCCCCTATGGCTGTTCCTGAGGGGGATTTCTTCCCCCTGCATATGCTCACAGGGTATCAAGTCTCTTCTTGGTAACCTGCTATCCTTCCTCTGAGTGCCACCAGGTCTGAAGTGTGAAAGTCATACACTACTCTCCACTCAACTGTGGAGAATGTTCTGCCCATTGGCTAGATCTGGGTAGGGGTTTAAGGTTTACCGCCTGTATTGTCCTTGGCTGGTGCCTTAGTTTGAACGGGACACCTGGGCCCAAATCTGCCTATCATAATGTTCTACTTGTAGATTTCTAGGACCCTCTGGGTCCTTCTACTTTGCTATTCTCCCATGCTTCTCTCATTTAGAGTCCCAATAGGATGTCCTCCCCTCTGTCCCAGTTTCCTGGTAAGTGAAGACTTTTGTGGGACATGCCCCTTGGGCTAGTATGCAAACCATGCTCATAGCAGCCTTATTCATGGCCAGAACATGGAAACAGCCTAAGTGTCCCTCAGTAGAAGAATGGATAAAGAAACTGTGGCACATATACACTATGGAATACTACTCAGCTATTAAAAACAAGGAATTCCCGAAATTTGTGGACAAATGGATTGAGCTAGAAATGATCATAATGAGTGAGCTAATTCAGAAGCAGAAAGACTCAAATGGTATATAGTTATTTATTTTCTAAGAAGTTAGGTCCTCAAAACTGCTTCCTTTGGATGTCCTGTACTGAGATATGCCCATTATCAATCAGCTAGTCTATCTATATGATAAATATGTCTAATAAAACTACAGACTTTTGAGCAGTTAAATAATGTCAGGTGCGTGCTTTTATCCACTTGATTCTGAAAGGAACACACCTGAAGGTCATATAAATTTCATTGAAGTATTAATGTATGTGAAAATTCCTCATAAAATTCAAAGCACATAACAAGTTTTCAAGTTGCTCTTTATAACCCTCTAGCTTACAAAGATTATTACTCTCATTTTATACAGTACTAGGTTCCGGAAAATAGGAAATTAAAACTCTGAGTAGTTGAAAGAGCAAATAAGGAAACCTGGACAGCAGTCAAATAAATGAAAGGAGGAAGTTCTCATTATGTAGCTCGGTGTGCTCAGCACATAGAGTATGCTTTATTACCTCCACAATGAGGTAATTTTACCACATTGACTTCATTACTATCAACGATTAAAACATAAATGTCATCTGAAAAACAACTCAGAGTTTTCCTAGAACGAAAAAGTCCAAAGGCCAACTCTATCTAACTCTATACACCTCTCACTTTTGATGCACTTGGGTAGCCATGTCACATGCTAGCCTTATCAGCAAACAGCCTCTATGATTTGAACTGTGGTATCTTTTGTAGGTTGCCATTTTATCCTTCTATAAGCCATGTCGGTATTTTCCAACTTAGAGAGGAACATCATGGATGTTATTATTGAAATGTAACTTTGAAGGGCTTACTTTGACTAAGTCATTTGTTGTGACATTGTGATGAAAGGTTTTCAATATAATGGATATTTGGAGTCATTCCAAAACATATTACATGAAACTGAGGGCTTGGATGTATAAAGGTTTTAAACAAACCTATTTTGATATGAATGCAGTTTCTAAATAAAAACCACATGTTGCTGGCAGACCTTGGATAGCATTTAAAATCCATAGGGTATGCACTGTATTTTTTGCAGAGACTATAAAATTCTTTTCTTTAAAGCGTTCAACTCAGAAGAAAATGATTACTTTCTGCAATGATTAATCTGGATGGTCAATCTGATTGAGTTTAACATCACCCAGGAGACAAAACCTCTGGACACATCAATGAGGGCATTGCTAGAGGGATTTAACTGAGCAATGGAGATTCAGCATGAAAGAGGGCAGCACCATCCAATGAGCTGCCATGTTAGACTGAAGGAAAAGAAGAAAGTGGGCCGAGCACTGTGTTAGTCTCTTTCTGCTGAACGATTAGGATGTGTTCATGACACCATGCCTTCCCCACCATCATGGATGGCCTCCTCAAACTGTGAATAAAAATAAGCCTTTTTTTTTTTTTTGCTTTAGCTGCTTTGGTAGGTAACTTTCCCTAGCAATGAGAAAAATAGCTAGTACATGCTCATAAATGTTAGTATGTAACCCAACCTAGCTGGCTACATGGATCTGAGAGAGTGTGGTTAAAAAAAATGAGACATACTAAAGTCTCATGAAATAGCCAACTTTATTCATAGCATCAGACAATTTACATTCTGAGGGTCAAGCAAGGGCATGTGAGTCAAGGCCATATGGGTTCTGGCTGTATACAGTTACAAGGCAAGGCATGTTCATGTGAGTTTAGGCTGTTGTCCTTATAAGGAGGGCCTGTGCTTGGAAACATTGTCTGAATAATACTAAGATGGTGCATAATTGGAGGTAAACCCACTCCTAATTACTACACCTGGGAGGGGTAGGAAAGCACATTCCAAGAACTCTCCAGTGTTTCAGTGGGTTGAGCTTGCAGGATTCTTGCCCTGTGTTCTTAAAAGTTTTCTCGCAAGCTATCAGAATTCTCCTCCTCACACAGCTTCGTTGACGTACCATGTTCTGACGTGAAATGAAAATATAAAAGAAGAGAAGAATGTTTTCTAGTTTAGCACATATGCTAATGTCAAAGAGTAATGAAGATACTGTATCTAAGAAAGAAGATGTCAGAATCGCAGTCTTTGTTGTGGAGGAACAACTTCGCAAACACTTTTTAGAGTTTGGGTGCTAAAAGATCTGAACCAGAGATAAGGTATCTATAATAAAAGAAATAAATTGAAGATTCAATCAAAGAGAATCTATTTAACCTTTAACAGGGCATGGTGGCACACGCCTTTAATCCCAGCACTCGGGAGGCAGAGGCAGGCAGATCGCTGTAAATTTGGGGCCAGCCTGGTCTACAAAGCGAGCCCAGGAAACCCTGTTTCAAAAAACCAAGAGAGAATGAGAGAGAGAGAGAGAGAGAGAGAGACTGAGAGAGAGAGAAAGAGAGAGAGAGAGAGAAAGAGAGAGAGAGAGACTGAGAAAGAGAGAGAGAGAGAGAGAGAGAGAGAGAGAGAGAGAGAGAGAGAGAGACTGAGAGAGAGAGAGAGAGAGAGAGAGAGAGAGAGAGAGAGAGAGAGAGAGAGAGACTGAGAGAGAATCTATTTAAAAATCTTCAGAAGACTAAAGCCACAAACTTTGCTTATGGATCTAGAAGTAGGATCCAATGAGGGTGTGGTTCCATAGTTTGGATTAAGAGAAATAAACATTGTGATGAATGTAGAATCATGCAAGTAGGTATAAAGAAATCTCCACAGCCTCAGAGATCTATACTTTTAGTCCCTGCTGTGGTATTTATAATTTAAGGGAGGAAAAGAAGATGGCTATTATGACTATAACAGGAGGGGAAACATCACAGAGCAAGAAAGCATGCACACACATGATTTAGAAGATCAGAGTCTGCAGCAAAATTATAGAATAGAGAGTTGGGTTAAGGCTAGAGCAGGGCCCATTTGTGGATCAGAATCCATGAGAGAGTCATAAGCGAGGGTAATGGGGATAGAAATGATCACAATACATTCCATACATGTATGTAACTGCCAAAAATAACAATAGCAGAGATGAAAAGAGGGCTGGGTATACTTGGAAATAAGGGCCATGCTTTGTAAGTAGCATAGACTTATAATGGTGCTGCAGAGTGAGGAATAAAGTAGTCATGTTGAACTACAGTGCATATATTATGGTATATAATCTTATGCAACCCTATGTCCATTTTAAATGTAGAAGAGTACACACAACAGAAACAATAGTGTTTAGACAAATAGTTTGGACGAGACCCTTTAAATCCTTCCAAATATATCAAATATTTCAAACATATTATGAACTTTAAATCAAGCTCTTACAATTTAGACAAAGCTGTATCAATATGGGTACCATGAAAAAAACCAAAATACGACCACCTCCCATTGGTGCGGAGGCTTGCTGGCACTCAAAGAAAGAAAAAGCAAACTACCAAGATGAGACTTGATAATCTATGACCATATAGTGGGGGAGGAGTTCCCCCTCGGTCATAGACCTAGGGGAGGGGAACAGAGTGAAAGAGGGAGGGAGGGAGGGAGAAACGGGAGGATACAAGTGATAGGTTAACAATTTAGTTGTAACCTGAATAAATTAATTAAATAAATACAAAACAAAACAAAAAGAATTATTCCAAGGATCAACTGTTCATCTGCCACCAAATGTAATTCCATGTAAGCATGAAAACTAACCACCCAGAAACTACAAAAATATAAAGGGAAGTCATTACTCATAATCAAGACAAAGTGATGGGCATAAGCCTGGCTATACTGTGTCATTCAACCATGTACTCATTTATTTCAGAGTAAAATATAAGAGAAACTATTATTTTAGGCAGGGTACCATGTAGCTCAGGCTGGCCTTGGACATACTATGTGGCCAATGATAAACCTGAAGGCATGATTCTCATATCTCTACCTCCTGAGAGCTTGAATTACAGCTGAGTCTCACCAAATGTATTTATACAGTACTGGGATCCAACTCAGGAATACCCGCATGCCAGAAGAGTCATCCACCAACTGAGCTGTAATTAATTTATGGATATGATATTTCTGTCCTGGAGAAGAACTGAAATACTGAGGTAAATTCATAATTCAAGGGTTGGAACAGATGGATGTTGAGTATTATGAATGATGGCCAGGCTTAGAACATCTAGTGCTTTTACCAATTATTGCATGCTAAGATCAAGGCTGATTCTATTGCACAGTGATCTGGGCCTATTATTTGAGGGTTAGCTGAGCTTCAATTATGGGAAGTGTTTTTTTTGAGAATTTGTGTCTTCTAGTTTTACCTAGAACATTTCTGGCCATCTCTTTCTCTTTAACATGAGTGGGGTTTTTTTTTTTTTGAGAATATGTGTTTTCTATTTTTACTTAGAACAATTTCTCTTTAGTATCGGTGGTTTGTCACTTCTGAATACTCTGTCTGTTTCACTGAAAGTGGTCAAGTTATTTTCATGAAACTCTTTAAATGAAAGAGGATTCTAAGGAGAAAGTGCTAGCACATGTCTATGGTCACAGTAGTCAGGAGGCTGAGGCACACAAATATCCATGAACCATGGGAGCCTAGGTTACGTAGTGAGTGCTCAGCCTGAGCTATATAGACACATGCTGACTCAAACATTTTTGTAGGGTTTTCTCCAGGGATGAAAGTCCTGATAGGTTATGTAATTCCATGTGGTAAGTGCTAAACACATACACATGTACATATGAACAAAATTATGGGGCTACAGTAAGACTTGAAGGCTCTTAGCAGGAATACATTGAATATTTTCTTCATTAATGTTGAGATTTTAAGTTTCCCTAGTCTGTGATGAAATCCATGAACTTAGGAATTTGTTTGTTCCACATGATGGAACTGCATTGAGCACCAGATCCAAGCTAACTCAATCTTTCTTTCAAGAAAAAAGTTATACAAAGAGTTATACAAAGAGTTTTACAAAGCAGTGGGTTTTGTTCGCTTGCTTGCTTGTTTGTTTGTTTTTGTCTTCCTGAGATTATAGGATTGCACAAAGTGGTGGTGTAGGCTTGACCCAATGTTGACATGCAACACCACATAAACTGAAATTCTCACTAAACTCCAACTCAACCTAGAGATCTTTTGAAGAGGTTAGCAGAGAATACAGAAGGGTGTTGTACACTGGGCTCTGAAGCTCTTACCTGGAGGGAAAAAGAGGAGAGTTGGAACAGGTGCTCTGGGACTCACCCCTGGACTCTCACCAGCAATCTCACTCCATTTATTCTGTCTGTAATAGGACTCAGCCCTTAACAACTAAATGCTCCCTGCCTTGCTCGACGATGGCAGTTTACCCACAGTCTGAAACTCCTTGGTTCCCCTCATACTTGCTAAGAACACCCAGTTTATGATTCAGGTCAGTTTTATAATTGCTTCATTTAGGTCTCTTGACTCTGAGTTGATTGTGTTCACTTTTTGAGGCAATAATAAATGCTTGGAAAGAATATCTGTCATTTCTCAAAATCAGTCACAGCATTTAGTATTCCTTAATATCCTATCATTTGTATGAAAATCTTTCAAATGATTGCATACACACACACACACACACACACACACACACACACACACACACACACACACACACACACAAATATGTGTGTGTGCAGAGTGGATGGAAGCAAGGAAATATTAGAATTCTGATATGTTATTTGCCAGCAGCACAACTCATTTCTATCTTCCTCATTTTCTCTTGCTGCAAAGTTTTATGCTTTAAAGACTGCCTGGCTAATGCAGCGCTTGCTGGGAAGTTGAGGTATTATCTGTGCAGCTTAAATATTTATGAGTCTAAAGAAACTACAAGCTGAAGGGTGTGCCATTTATGAAAGCTTTAATGGATGTAGTTTAGCCCAAACTGAAGCCTGTTTGGGGAGCACAACTGCATTTGTTTAATGATACATGAAAATATGACTATGTGGCTCGCATTGCAGCAGCAAGTAATTGGAAAGCAGAAAACGCCTGACTGTGGTTGGTGAGAGTTTTACTGCTGGAAGAAAAACTGCCATGATTATAGCAGAAGACTGTGTTAGCTAAATAACTGTGCTTGTGGGGCTTAGACTCAGGGAATATAATGGCACATATGTCATGGCAATGCAGTCTCTGTCTTATTAAGTGTGGGTTTGGTCCCACGTGGGCAGTGGTAAGCAAATATTGGATAACACTGGCACTTGGCAGTACACCTGCAAAACACAAGCGTCACTGGCAAATGCTGTGCTTATTCTAATTCGGAGCCACGTCGGCATCTAATGAGACTTTGGAGGAACAGTGGGAATGGTGGATATGCACAGCTTCTTGTTAGGCACAGGGGAACAGGGAAATTAGCAGGCAGGGAGGGGACTAGGGGGTGTTGCTGTTTGTTTCTTTTGTGTGTGTCTGTTCTCCTTTTTCTTTTCTACAGAGATAAAGACAGTCTCAGTGTGAATGGATGTCAATGATAGCTTTTAAATGTTGATACTTCACCAGTGACTGAAGTTACTCCTCTGAATTGTGTGTAGGTGAGAGTTGAGGAAAGTGATGGGCACGGTGGGCTTCACCTGTAATCTCCACATATGAGGAGATGTTAGATGGGGGCTCAAGTCCAGCATGGCCCTGTGCCAGAGAGATGGGGAGAGTGAGCCGCAAAGGGCGAGAAAAGGTGAGAGGGGGAGACGGAGAAAGACAAAGACAGCAGAGACAGAGAGGCGGGGAGGAGAGACAAGGAGACAGAGACAGAGACAGACAGAAAGAGGATGGAAAGGAAGAGATAAGAATCATACTGCACTGAGCTAATGGTAAGTGAGTGGTGCATCCCATACAACCAACTCCATAGAAACCAGTGTCTATCAGCCAAGACATATTCAGTATTGACATAAATTAAAGAAGAAGTCTTAAGTCCCCAGCTGCCAGTCTACTGGATTACATTAAGGAATGTGTAGTTCATGTCTACGGAACATGTATTCTAGAAACAGCCTGATGTCTTCATCTGCAAAACATCATAGTTATTTCTCACCTAATAGTTTAGTATGATGCAAATGCTTATTTTTAATTTGATATATGTAATTGTTAAAAATATCCATCCATAAGTTGTGGTGTGTATGTGTGTGTATCTGTGAATTCATTTTTAGTTCATATTTATGTATGAATATATCTGAATGTATACACACACATACATACACACACATATGGAAAACTAATTGAAGTGGTAAGAGTTCCGTGCACATGTGCATACAGTTTAGAAACTCAAATAGCTATGCATGGCTGAAAGGCAACTGTGATATGTCCTCCCATCTTACATGGTCTCCTCTCTTCTGGAAACAGCCATTTTAAAAGTCTTCAAATCTTGGCCTTTGTCTTCCAAACATGTTTGTGCAAATGCCATTTATTCTTTATTTTAGGCAGAGAGACTTCTCTTCTGAGACATTGAAATTCATATTTTAAATGTATCACTCACAATGGCCTTAAAGGCCTGCTATTTTTTAGTTTGATGAATAATTAGTATGTTTAACTGCGGTTTTTACTAATATTATCATAGTATAATTCTTGGCTCAACCGTGCCAAGTGATATTCTATAATTCTATTTCATTTCTTAATTACTGGTTTTCCTTAGGTTACTAATTCCCGTAGCTTTTCTTTGTTTTCTGTAATTGTTTTATTTGAAAATCCTTTGTAATTATAAGTCTCTCCTAATTACATTCAAACATATCAGACATCTTCCTCCTCCTTTCTTACTTCCTCTTTTTCATTCTTCTTTCCATTTTCTTTATGGCTGTGAGTCTCTTTTTCTATCTCTGTAATTTCACTTAAACATGAGATAAAACCATGTAGAACTCAATAATATACAAGTAAGTGCCCCACACATGCTCCATAACACTTCTGACCGGAGCCGGGGGGGTGGGCACGAAAGGGTGGGACACTGTTCCAAGCCAAAGACCAGACTTTTACAGTTAACGATAGTATTTATCTCTTAATCTGGGCAGTGGGATGTATTTCATAACTCACCACATTTATAACTACTAAATATTTAATATAAGCTATTTTTAAAAGTCAATATTACATTTTTCTGCAGCATTTTATCTTTCCATTAGGTGACCACTTTCTTGAAGGTGACTATTTCAGTATTTAACTTATATAACACAGTAGTTGTTTAGGGAAAACCCTGCCCTGGTGTACGAGACTGTGAGATTTCTAAGGCAAATAAACAAAAGAAGTCAGATCCAGAGTTGCACAAAGTATATAAGTCACTAGGGGATGTAAAGGCTCACTGTTGTTATAAAGAAAGAAACTCCCAAATCATTTGCTTTTACCAGTAAAGACTCAGGAGCCAGAAGCTGGGGCGAAAAACTTGCTAGTTCAGAGATTCAGAGAAAGCACCCAGTTGACCTTCCTACTTAGCTCACATCCTGAAGGAAAAAGCCAGAAGCCCAAGGCCAAAAGCTTGCTAGCTCTGCTGACAGCCCAGGAGGGAAAGGCCTTCTAGCTCACCCAAAAGCTCAGGAGGAGAAAGCCAAAAGCTAAAAGCCAAAAAGTCAAAGAGATCCTTCTTCTTCTCCATGCAGTCTTAAATACCCTTCTGAAAGATTTTTATTCTTTCAGTCAGAAAGGAAAGAAGGAATGGCTCAGATAGGCCAGGTAGAGGCTCTTGAAGTGGGTTAAGGTTTACTGTTACCCTCTGCTATGAAAATGCAAATATATTTCACCTCCTAATCATTAGTGTATGCTCCCCTCTCTAATTATTTGGATATGTACTGTAGCTGTTATATATATATATATATATATATATATATATATATATATATATATTTTTTTTTTTTTTTTAAATGTCTACAACCCTAGTTGTTTTGAAATTTCACAAGAGCAGCTCATGATGTAGGCCAATTTTCATTAACAAAATACTACTTTTGTTAAAAAAATATTTTAGCCGGGCATAGTGGCGCACGCCTTTAATCCCAGCACTCGGGAGGCAGAGGCAGGTGGATCGCTGTGTCTTCGAGGCCAGCCCGGTCTACAAAATGAGTCCAGGTCAGTCAAAGCTACACAGAGAAACCTTGTCTCGAAAAACCAAAAAAAAAAAAAATATTTTAGATAAATTTCCATATTTTGTTTTCTTGGTCAGTTTTTTTTTTTTTTTTTAATATTTAGCGATTAGAAGTCATACTAAGGTCACCTTATTATGTTAACTTTTCTTGAGCACTGACTACTGCTCTGTAACTTGCTGGTGAAAATCCAGTTTCTACCTCTTTCTAGTACCCACCCTGCTCCTCCCTGTATCATTAGTTTGTTATCAAGAGCTAATTGTGGCTAATTCACAAGAGGAAGATATACTGGTCCCACTTATAGGTACTATTACCCTAAAAAGGAAATTATATACTTCTTTTTCCTGTTGTTACCCAGTGGTAATATATGTCTACTGCAGGAGATAAACCAGTGGAATATTTTTGAGATTAAGTAGCAACAAAGTAGAAGGAATCTGAGACACTAGGTGATTTAATTAGAGATAAGTGGTCTACCTAGATTGATGAGTAGTTTGGATTCTCCCCACCATCGTGTGTGTGTGTGTGTGTGTGTGTGTGTGTGTGTGTGTGTGTGTGTGTGTGTTTATGACAGTGTATGCTCTATGTACAGCTATGTACCTTGTATTATAGTGTGTGCATTGTGGGTGTGCACTTTTTGAGTGAGTGCACAGAGTGGTCAGATCCTCTGGAACTGCTGGTACAAAGAGTTGTAAGGCACCCAAAGTGAGAGATTGGAGCTGACCTCAGGCCCTCTGAAAGAGCAGAACAGGCTCAGAAACCTTGACCCACCTCATCAGCATCAGACTGGCTTATATGAGCCACTCTGTCTTTCCTTTCTACTGAAACACCAAATGGACTTAGGCTTTCCTTTCCTTTCTGACTGAAAGAAGTTTTACCACAAGAATATACATCCTGGGTGTAACAGATAGATATGATTGTATAGAAAGATGAGGTAAAATAGTTAGATAAGGTTTTCAAAAACCTCTAGGACATACAAAATATGTCATTTAATGATGTTTTTATTATTTCAAAGATACATTTACAATGAGACAGGTTAACTCCTGGCAATATCCAGCATATCTCAAAGAAAATGATGAGCATCAAAGAACCTCCTTATGGATATGGTTTCAAATGCGGCAAACATGCCACTGAGAAAAAAGTCCTCATTTCTACCACAGACAGAAATCTGCCTAAAAAAGGGCAAGCTTAGATGCGGTAGAGTCAATGGCCAAACTCTGCCAAGACAGGGTAAGCAAGTCCCCATTAGCCTCTGTCTCACACATATGTCTGTCAGATATATTGAGCCATAAGGCTGAAGATGATCCTCTAATGTTATAGAGAGTTTTGGGTGCCTGTCAAGGGAGCAAAATGACTCTGTCATCTTCTCATTTGTGAAGCTGCTAACCTGTATTCCCTGTATACTCAGGTAATTAATTTTATTCCTTCTCAAGTTTCTGATGGGGTTGAAGATCAGATTGCTTAATTTTAAAATTAAGCTTATGTCAGCCAAAAGAAATCTTAAGAATGACACCCCATATTTGACCACGTTCCCTGAATGAGGAAGCCTGGTGGCACACAGAGGAAGAATAGCAGGCTACCAAGAAGAGACTTGATACCCTATGAGCATATATAGGGGGAGGAGGTCCCCCTCAGTCACAGTCATAGGGGAGGGGAGTAAGAGGAAAATGGGAGGGAGGGAGGAATGGGAGGATACAAGGGATGGGATAACCATTGAGATGTAATATGAATAAATTGATAAAATATATTTAAAAATAAATAAAATTAAGCTTAGTTGTTTAGGAGTTAAGATGTTTTTAGGTCTAGATACATTTTTATATCAATACTGATGAGATATGATAGATATTGATTTACATTCAGAATTTTAGATTCACCAAGATAGAAAAGATGTTTTCTTCAAGGTTACCAAATACCAGTAGCCAAAACATTTTGAGAGTAACATTTATATAATTCCTGATTGTTTCATGATTTTTCTTACTGTAGGTTGTTTATTGTATTTACATGTAATAATATAAATGTATATGTAAAATATTTAATAAAAATTGTAAAGAAAAAATCTTCAAACTTATCTTATAAAGTTTTGCACATTAATTCTGTCATTCTTTTATATTTTTTAATTTCCAGGAAGATACACTCTTAAAAAAAAACAATATCCTGTTCTTTTTCTCTTAAATCTAATATCTTCTCTTATCTTTGTCAGTATATTGTTTTATTTTCAAGCCTTAATCTTTTATTTTTTGACCTCCTCTCTGTCCCATTTTCCTGGAAGGAAAGAAGTCAAAGGATAACTTTTTGCGGATAATATGATAGTATAGATATTTCAAGCCATTGTTTAAATAAGATTGATTTTACAGAGAAAAGTATTCTTTGCAAGTATGGGGTTTAGAGCTACAAAATAAGATATGTCAACACGTACATGTCAAATGGAAATACAAATAAACACACAAAACTCAGAAAAGAAGTTTGGAAATAAAAGTCAATTGGAAGAACCAAAATTTAAAAAGAAAATAATTGAGAGATTGATTTGAAAACAGGACTTAGAGCTGATGCAGAAGACTTGGGAGCTGGTGAGCTATACAGAGGCTGCCAAAAAACCATCAGTGTGGATCCAGGTCAGTGGGCATCAAATTTGGCAAATGTATTGTAATAACAGCAGCTTCTAACAGGTGTGAAAGTAAAGTCATTCAGGAATGATTTGAGGAGGTAAAAGAAAAATGAACAAGCATGGAAGGTGGAACTCTTGGCAACTCTTTCATTTGTTAACCTGTAAAGGTGACCAGAGAATTTTTTTTAGTAGATTAAAAATAAGAAACGGGGATCTTTATTTTGTAAAATTTAGGACAAATTTTAAATAACTGTCATTGAAATGTGACAAAATGTGTTGTTATAAGAAAGAAAAGATGTGCAGTTGATCTGAGAGTGTACTCCTTGGAGGAAGAAGGGCTCCACTCTGGAATTGGAGAAGTTCAATTGCAGAGGTATGATCAGTAGAGCGAGGTCAAGAATACACAGATGCAGCTCAGCTAGAAGACTTGATAAAGGCCAGTAAGCAGGCTCATGCTCAATTGCTTTAACAACATAATAGCATAGGAACGAACTTATCTTTGTTTAGTCAACAGGAGGAGCAGCATAGTGGAATTACGGTCCCCAAGCATAAACTTAAATTCTATTTACTGCTTTTTATGAGATGTCTGAATAATAAAGCATTTCTCCATATCATTTCAGTATATAACATCCTCAAAATACTCACCACTATTAGCAGTGGGTATTCACCCTATTTCTAGCCTTTTCAGCCCCACATATATTCATCTTGGACTTAAACCATTAGCATAGTAACAGTGCATCTACAATGAATAATGACCAGTAGCAGGGTGTCATGTGAGTCAGCACCTATTAACACTGTTGGCATCCCCTTAGATTATTCCTCCTCTCATGGTATTCTCAGAAACATAACAACAGATCTCAGGCTCCAATACAGCCTCTATTACTATCATCATTAAGTTATACTTACTAGTAACAAGAAATATTAATTCCTTTTAGGAGATATGTCCATTCCTATGTAACTAAAGAAACTGGAAAGGGCCTGGACAGAGATCCTGCAAACCCTAAGAGACCACAGATGCCAGGCCAGACTACTTTACCCAGCAAAACTATCAATAACCATTGATGTAGAAAACAAAATATTCCATGACAAAACCAAATTCAAACAATACCTATCCACAAATCCAGCTTTACAGAAGGTACTAGAAGGAAAACTCCATCCCAAAGGGGCAAGCTACAACCAAAACTACTCAGGAAATAGATAACTATACCATGGCAAAAACACAACTACACAAACACTCAACTGGAACCAACATCAAAATTAAGACTCTTAATAGTAACTGGTCGTTAATATCTCTCAACATCAATGGTCTCAATTCTCCAATAAAAAGACACAGACTAAGTGAATGGGTGCATAAACAGGATCCAACATTCTTCTGCATTCAAGAAACACATCTCACCCATAATGATAGGCATTACCTCAGGATAAAAGGTTGGAAAAAATATTCCAAGCAAATGGACACAAGAAGCAAGCAGGCGTAGCCATTTTAATATCGAACAAAATAGATTTTCAACTAAGATTAATCAAAAGGATGGATGGATACTTCTTACTCATCAAAGGTAAAGTCAACCAAGATGACATCACAATTCTGAACATCTATGCTCCCAATACAAGGGTACCCACATTTGTAAAAGATCTGCTAAAAAGGCTTAAACCACACATCGATCCCCACACAATAATAGTGGGAGACTTCAACACCCCACTCTCACTGAAGGACAAGTCATCGAAACAGAAACTAAGCCAAGAAATAACATCATTAACCAATGCCATGGGTCAAATGGATCTAACAGATATCTATAGAACCTTTCACCCAAACAAGAAAGAATATACCTTCTTCTTTGCACCCCATGGAACCTTCTCCAAAATTGATCACATCGTAGTTCACAAAGAAAGCCTCAACAGATACAAGAGGATTGAAATAATACCTTGTATCCTATCAGATCATCATGGGCTTAGGCTGCAATTCAACAACAACAGAAATAACAAAAAGCCTACGCGTATGTGGAAACTAAACAACTCTCTGCTAAATGACACCTGGGTCAGGGAAGAAATAAAGAAAGAAATCAAGGAGTTTCTGAAATTCAATGAAAATGAAGGAACAACATAGCCAAATTTGTGGGATACATTGAAAGCAGTGCTAAGAGGAAAATTCATAGCACTAAGTGCCTTTAAAAAGAAATTGGAAGCATCGCACATAAACACCTTAACGACACAACTGGAAGCCCTAGAAAAAAAAGGAGTAGACATCTGGAAATAATCAAACTCAGGGGTGAAATTAACAAATTAGAAACTAAGAAAACAGTCCAAAAAATCAACAAAACCAAGAGCTGGTTCTTTGAGAAAGTCAACAAGATAGACAGACCATTAGCCAAACTAACTAAAAGGCAGAGAGACAGTATTGAAATCAACAAAATCAGAAATGAAAAGGGAGACATAACAACAGACACTGAAGAAATACAAAGAATCATAAGATCCTACTTTGAAGGCATATATGCCACCAAATTTGAAAATCTAAGGGAAATGGACGATTTTCTTGATCAATTTCACTTGCCAAAGTTGAGTGAAGAACAGATAAACAAGCTAAAAAGTCCCATTTACCCTACAGAAATTGAAGTAATCATTGATAGTCTCCCAACCAAAAAAAGCCCAGGGCCAGATGGCTTCAGTGCAGAATTCTACCAGACCTTCAAGGGGGAGCTAATACCGATACTCTTCAAGCTACTCCAAAAGATAGAAAGGGATGGAGCATTACCAAACTCATTCTATGAGGCCATAGTCTCATTGATACCTAAACCTCACAAAGACTCAACAAAGAAAGAGAATTTCAGACCAATTTCTCTGATGAACATCAATGCAAAAATACTAAATAAAATACTTGCAAAATGAATACAAGAGCACATCAGAGATATCATTCATCATGACCAAGTAGGCTTCATTCCAGGCATGCAGGGATGGTTTAATATACGGAAACCCATCAATGTAATCCACCACATAAACAAAATGAAAATAAAAAACCACATGATCATCTCTTTGGATGCAGAGAAAGCATTTGATAAAATCCAACACCCATTCATGTTTAAAGTTTTAGAGAGATCGGGAATACAAGGCACTTTCCTCAACATAATAAAGGCTATATATAGGAAGCCAATAGCCAAAATCAAAGTAAATGGTGAGATACTTAAGGAAATTCCTCTAAAATCAGGAACAAGGCAAGGCTGCCCACTCTCTCCATATCTCTTCAATATAGTACTCGAAGTTCTAGCCAGAGCAATAAGACAACATAAGGAGATCAAGGGTATTCAAATGGGAAAGGAGGAAGTCAAATTATCCCTATTTGCAGATGATATGATAGTCTACATAAGTGACCCTCAAAATTCCACCAGAGAACTCCTACAGCTGATAAACACCTTCAGCAAATTGGCTGGATAAAAAATTAACTCAAAAAAGTCTGTAGCCTTCCTATGCACAAAGGATAAGCTTGCAGAGGAAGAAATTAGGAAAACTACACCCTTCACATAAGCCACAAGCAATATAAAGTACATAGGAGTTACTCTTACTAAGCAAGTGAAGGACCTGTTTGAAAAAAATTTCAAAACCCTAAAGAAAGAGATTGAAGATGACATGAGAAGATGGAAGGATCTACCTTGCTCATGGATCGGGAGAATTAACATAATAAAAATGGCCATCCTACCAAAAGCAGTCTACAGATTCAATGCAATCCCTATCAAAATACCTACACAATTTTTTAAAGACATTGAAAGTTCAATTCTGAACTTCATATGGAAAAACAAAAAACCCAGAATAGCTAAAACAATCTTGTACAATAAAAGGTGCTCTGGAGGAGTCTCCATACCTGATCTGAAACTGTACTATAAAGCAATAGTAATTAAAACAGCATGGTACTGGCACAGCAACAGGCCGGTTGATCAGTGGAATTGAATCAAAGACCCAGATATGAATCCACACACATATGGTCATTTGATTTTTGACAAAGAAGCCAAATCCATTCGATGGAAAAGGGATAGCATCTTCAACAAATGGTGCTGGTCTAACTGGATGTCTATGTGTAAAAAAATGCAACTGGACCCATATTTGTCACCTTGTACAAAACTCAAATCCAAGTGGATTAAAGACCTCAACATAAAACCAGAGACACTAAATCACTTAGAAGAAAAAATGGGAAAGAGCCTGGAACATATTGGCACAGGAGACAACTTCCTGAACAGAACACCAACAGCCCAGGCATTAATGTCAACAATTAATAAATGGGACCTCATGAGGCTGAGAAGCTTCTGTAAGGCAGGTGACATGGTAAAGAGAAGAAAGCAACAGCCTACAGACTGGGAAAAGATCTTCACCAACCCCACATCTGACAAAGGTCTAAATTCCAAAATATATAAAGAACTCAAGAAATTAAATACCACCAAACCAAATAACCCAATCGAGAAATGGGGCATGGAACTAAACAGAGAATTCTCAACAGAGGAATATCAAATGGCTGAGAAACACTTAAAGAAATGCTCAACCTCCTTAATCATCAGGGAAATGCAAATCAAAACAACGCTGAGATTCCATCTTACACCCATCAGAATGGCTAAGATCAAAAATTCAAGCAACACCACATGCTGGCGAGGATGTGGGGAGAGAGGAACACTCCTTCATTGCTGGTGGGAATGCAAACTAGTACGACCACTTTGGAAATCTATCTGGTGCTATCTCAGAAAAATGGGAATAGGGATTCCTCAAGACCCAGCTATTCCACTCCTTGGAATATACCCAGAAGATGCTCCAGCACACAGCAAGAAAATTTACTCAACCATGTTCATAGCAGCCTTATTCATAATAGCCAGAACATGGAAACAGCCTAAGTGTCCCTCAATAGAAGAATGGATAAAGAAACTGTGGTACATATACACTATGGAATACTATTCAGCTATTAAAAACAAGGAATTCCCGAAATTTGTGGATAAATGGATTGAGCTAGAAATGATCATAATGAGTGAGTTAACCCAGAAGCAGAAAGACTCAAATGGTATATACTCACTTATATCTGCATATTAGCCCAAGGGGCATGTCCCACGAAAGCCTTCACTTACCAGGAATCTGCGACAGAGGAGAGGACATTCTAGTGGGACTCTAGATGAGAGAATCATGGGAGAAAGGCAAAGTAGAAGGACCCAGAGGGTCCTAGAAGTCTCCAAGTAGAACATTATGATAGGCAGATTTGGGGACAGGGGTTCCGCTCAAACTAAGGCACCAGCCAAGGACAATACAGGTGGTAAACCTTAAGGCCCTACCCAGATCTAGCCAATGGACAGAACACTCTCCACAGTAGAGTGGAGAGTGGGATATTACTTTCTCACATACTCTGGTGCCTCACCTTTGACCATGTCCCCTGGAAGGGGAGACCTGGTGGCAATCAGAGGAAGGACAGCAGGTTACCAAGAAGAGACTTGATACCCTATGATCATATAGAGGGGGAGGTAATCCCCCTCAGGAACAGTCATGGGGGAGTGGAATAAGGGGAAATTGGGAGGGAGGGAAGAATGGGAGGATACAAGGGATGGGATAACCATTGAGATGTAACAAGAGTAAATTAATAAAGGAGGAAAAAAGCTGCATGCCATATAAAGCCTTTGGAATTTGCTAAGTAACACTATTTATTTTAATAAAAATACCCACCTATACCTATTTTTCTTAATAATAACTGTACTATAATGAAGAGAGATCACAAAAAAGCACATTGTCTAGGTTTTCTACTAGGGAATCTTTCTCATAGAAAATAATTTATTTTAATGAAAATTACACAGCGTGTTACTAAGTGTTTTGAAGAGAAGGCTACTGATCAGAAATAAAATAAAATAAAATTAATCATGTGTGTATGAGACAGCTATATCTATAATGAACTAGACAATAATAGTATGATTGAGTTTTTAATCAATCAACAGTGACTCCTGCGTTATTATAATTCATAGTATTTTGTGGGTTGGGATGCCTGGTATATGGCGATACAATGCACCACGAATATTTAGAAATTGCAGTGAAATACATTTACCTGAAAAGAATAAAATTTTCTTTTAAAATGAAAGGTCACAATGGAGAAATAATTATTTGTATCAACTGAGGCCAGAGATGAACTAACAGAGAGATGAAATGCTTGTGTAGCATCATGCCGAGAAAATAACTCAATACATGAAACACACACACACACACACACACACACACACACACACACACACAATATAGAGCATAATAAATTCTGAAGCTACTACAAAACTATACCTACGTTTGTGGATGCCTTATATCTTCCCGAGAATAAATTTTATTACACATTTGCTTTCAGAATAAATACACACATATTATAATTACTTTTATTATTTTTCTTTGATTATGAAATATTGAACGTTTAAGCACAGTTTTCTATGACTTAAGTTGAGATATGGAGCACTGAGGGGTCACGACACCCATGTGAAATTATAATGGATCAGGAGTCGGAGGTGATGCCAGCAATCATACGGGTAACACACGTCATGCTTCATGACTATTTGTTCATTTCTTGAGTACTAGATATTTGGAAAACCGTCACTCAGGGCCTTCCACACCTGGTCCTTCCCACCTCAAGTCTAGAGAACTAAAAAGGAAAATGGTTATTTTGGTGGACTTGACCATATCTGCACAATACAATGTCTGTAAACCAGGTAGCATTACAGCAAATAGGGTCATGGCCTTCTCACACTGGTGCTTCCCTCAGTGATGTGGGACCCACTATTGGCTTTGAGCTTTGTACGTAGACGGTTGAACTTTTAACTTGCTTAAAATATCTCATAATTCTTTAAAAAATTATTTCAAATCTGCAAAATACAGATGCGTAGGGGTGAGCTGAGGGAGATCCTTGTTAGCTTCATCTTTCTTTCTTTACTGTTTTTGTCCCCAACACTTCTCCATCCTCCTCCCTTCTTCTTCCCTTCTCCCCTCCACCTCACCTTCTCTCTCTCCTCAATTCCACCCTCCTACTCTTTTTCCTTTCTCTTCCTTCATATCTTTCTAGCAGTAAGTTTACTTATCTAACTAATGAGAGACACTACACAAACAAGCAAATACTACCAAAAAGCAGTCACTTGGATGTCAGTCAGGTGAGTAAAGAAATCTCAAAAGAGACAGGGCTTTAATAATTTAAGGGACAGGAAGGGCATCATCTAGCAAGATCAAGAGACATGGTGGGGTTAGCTAAGAGGATGAGTACAAGCAAATGTTTTATATGTGTGTGTGTGTGTGTACACATATTCATAATGAAATTTTTATTTTGTATTCAAAATTAGAAATGATACTATGAAAGAGAATTTGAAGGCATATTTTGACTTTGATTTGATGTGCATACATAACTGAAAGACCATAATTGTCTTATTTATGTGTACATATTTTTGATGCTTTAATATATCAGTTAAAGATAAATGTAACTTTAAAACAGGCAAAAAGAAATCCAAGCAGCCTATTCTCTATTGCTTTATACCCAAAGGCTTCTCTGTCTTAAACAAAGGGTTACAAATGTGTTTTTCTGTAATTCATACAGCAGGCTGTTAATTGAGCTTTTACTTTTCTTTTTCTTAGAATAGACTTTTAGGAGATTGAATAGAATCAATAAAAGGAATACTACTCACAATCATTGTCTTCTTTGTGTCTTGGTTATTAATTTTCTCTCCCCTCCTCTCTCTTCATCCCTACTATAGCCAGACTCTTTTCTCTTGCATACTATATTCAAAGTGGATCTGATGGAGGTATGTATATAGAGACATTTCATTTCATTGTGTGGTGTCAGGACACTGCTGCTGCTGAGTATCAAAATGTAGAACACAGCCGGGCATGGTGGAGCACACTTTTAATCCCAGCACTTGTGAGGCAGAGGCAGAGGCAGGTGGATCTCTTTGAGATAAAGGCTAGCCTGGTCTACAAAGAAAGTCCAGGAGAGCCGAGGCTGTTACACAAAGAAACCCTGTCTTGAAAAAACAAACAAACAAACAAAACAAAAAGATGTAGAACATTCCACAAGGTATGGAAGAATCCCACACTGTGAAGAAACTTTGATTTCAATTTTAAAAAGTGGCATAGGTGGCAGTTGAGAGTCAGTGTGTGACTCTCTCTAATAGAGGAAGTTATCCTTGCTATCCCTCAAGGACATGTGATCTGCCAAAAAGAACCAAGAATATGACTTGCATCAAGCCCTTTCTGAAGTATCCTTAGAAATGTCTATAATGCTGGAACCTAAGAGTATCTCTCATGATATAAGCCTGTGTTTTTATACCATGATTCAGTACAGCTGGCAAACAAGTTCAACTCTCAGAATAAAAAAGCTAAGACTATTAAGACTAAATTTAGAAAACATCCAGAGCTGCATCCATGCTTACATGCTTCGATCATGTCTGTGCACCCCAGTGGTAACTTCCTTCTACAGAACACATCACCTTGGTGAGGAGCATTTGTGAATACTAGGGGAGTAGAAAGGGTTCTTGTATGAGAAGAGATGTTCAGCCCCCCATTCCCTCTCTGTCTTATTGCCATCAGACAGGGTCTCTTGCTGAACTGGAAGCTTGCTGTGTGGATAGACTGACTGGCCAGTGAGCAGCCCAGATCCACCATCTCTCCTGACCCAGCTGAAGGCACAGCAACCCTCAGCCTTACCCACATTTTAGAGATTCCAACTTGGGCTCTCATGCTCACGTACCAAGCCTTCTTATCTACCAGGCCATCCCCCTGGTCTGGGGGAAGAGGGGCATTGTTTAACAAAATAGTTGTGCATTTTTTTTTGTTCAGTCTTAGTGCTCATAGGTCAACTTTTTCCTGTTCAATAATGGTGATAATAATCGCCACTGAGATCATAGAGTCTCTAAAAGGGCTATTGAGTCTTTCTTGGTCATTTCTACCTTTCTAGTGGTTCTATCACAGGCTTCATGCATGAAAATGCTGACACCAGAGATCAACAACATGTACAATCAATCGATAAAGATTAAAATGTTTGTCTTATCAGTATTCATGGTTCCAACCAATTGACAAGAAAGGAACTTTATTTTTATTCCATTTGTTTGTTCTTGCAGGATGTCTGTAGCACTATACATCTGTAGATGAAAATGTAATTGTTTTTATATTGCAGGTCTCCTAAATTGTGTTTAAAAACATTCTTTATTCAAAACATCACAATATGTGTTCTTTGGGTCTTCCAAGAAGGAAGCATGTCATTGATTTTGACAGGAGCTGCAATACATACATCCATGAATTTAAATTTAATGATTTTTTCCTTAGAAGTACATCTTGTAAGCACAGCAAAACCATAAAAAATCAAGAATAAATAAAGTTTTATTATTGAAAAATACCACATGATGTGTATGTAAGCACAGCGAGTCAAGGACATGAGATTTTATGATCTAATGCATCTAAATTTTGCCTTATCAGAACTCATAAACTTTACATTTATTCCACCCAGTTTTAGAATGAAATTAGTGTTGTCTTTATCACCATTTTATGGAAATTCCTATCCACTTCCTGTTTTGGTTCAGTGCCTAGATTCAAAAGTATGTTTGGTGAATAACTGATTAGTGAATGAATGAATTGTAGTTCAGAAGAGCAACTTAAACTTTTGTTTTAAAAATCAAAGGGATCCATCCTTCCTTGTAGACGATGACAAGATGCCCAGAAAAACTCAGAGGCTCCAAGCTTTATACAAGTAAAATCTAGCTTGGATCAGCTCAGAGTTTATGACTGTGGAAGTCTTTCAGATAATTTCAGAGAACTTAGATCAATGCTACTCCGTATGAAGTCTTGTCATCTTAAAAACACAGTGTTTACGTGGCCCGTACAGTGTCCTCTAGACACATAAAGTTGTGGAGCACTTGGAAAATGGCAACTAAGACACTGCATTTTTTTGAGTTATATAAATTGAATTAATGCTCTGTGAGGTAGCTGGGCACACTGGTAAGTATCACTGTAATGGGAGAGACATGCAGAAGCCAACAGGAAGCCAAACCCCCAGCCTCCAAGAAAGAAGTAAAAGAAGGGAGTTTTCTTTATCTTATCATGTGTCCTTTCGGTGAGTACCTACGCAGCCACATTGCACATCAGGTACCATGCCAACACCACTCCATTATGATGGATGCAAGGACTTACAAAGTTTGCCTCTCAGGAACATTTTCTGAAAATGTGCATAATGAGTACTCCAGCTGGGAGATAAATCAGCCAAATAAGCACAGATATAAAAAGTTTTCAGCTACTGACGAAGCAAGTGACAGTATTGTCCAAATACGGCTTGTACACAGAGATGGAACAATGCACTTGGCAAATGTGCTGAGTTTAGAAACAGGGGGAAACTGTGACTGTTAGTGATTAACATACTAAGTGGGGTTTCACTTTAAATCCCTTACACTGGGCAAAACCAAAGAGTCTTCCTACTGGATATTCCAACACACAATGAAAAGGTGGCATGCCCAGGGGACTTCATTCCTATTTATTTTATTTTTGAATATGAAGATATATCATATTTTCAAATTGTTTTGTAATGTATTTTTGGTGTTGATTCCTGTAACACTGTGAGTTTACAATCACAGTTTGTCTTCAATCAACTGGTGTAAAAAAATACGTGGACCTAATTTAACTTTATTATATAGTTAAGAATAGGGGCAATCAGGACTTGACATTTTCTTCAGAAATGACTGCTGTGCTTTTTCTTCATGAATGTTCTCTTCCTCTACTAATGGTGATAATGAATGTGCTAACCACAGTGAAGGAATGTTATGATGCTCATCACATCACATCATGTACATGATGAGCTATACGGTGGTGCTGACACACTCTGGCAAATACTATATAGTATTTCTTACTGGAGAACTTTCTCTTTGGGTTGTATTTCATTTGTTGGTCATTCTGTGTCTGAAATTATAACGTCCTTTTAGAACCTTAGGTCATGTCCAAGTAAAATTTGAACTTGCACACATGCATGTCCTCATTTTTGCTCATGCAGACAACCCCAACTCAATTCGGTGGATCTTAAAGATAAAAAAGACAAGAGCAGGAATGGGATTGGAAAAGAAGGATTTGGTGGAAGAGAGAGTTGAATGGAGGGATAGGAGAACAGTGGCAAAGGCTTTGATCAAAGAAACTTATACATAGAAAGGATATCAAGGCCAGTTGGCATCCACGGGAGGTCTCCCCTTCTCTGGGGAGAAAGGGAGGACAGGATGGGGGAGCAGACGGGAGAGAGAGGGACTGAGAAGAGAGGAGGGAGGGGAATTTAATTAATTAATAAAAAACAAATAGATTAAATATATAAAATTTAAAAACCAAGAAGATACAAAATCCAAGAGCAAATATTTAACAGGAAAGAATGTGCAGGTGCTAAATTAGAATTTGAAATCATGTTCTGTGTAACTAGTTAGAAAAGCAGAACTATTTAAGACCAGAAAGTAGTTTCATCCCAACCCGACTAGAAAGGCTAAGAGAAAAAATACCAACTACTAAACACAACAAGACTGGGTACACAGGACAACCCATTTCTTTGTATGTTTCCCAAGTAAAGACATTAATGAAAAGACAAAAATAAAATACAGTTACACAGAAATTATTCCAAAGGATGCAGTATTAGGTGACACTGCTGTTTGGCCAAAAGTATATTTATGTCCACTACAGAGACTAGGGCCCCAGTAGGCAATAATATGTCATGGGATCTTGATCATATGTGTGGCCTGTCGTGGAATAAATCATTATTATGTGGGTCAGGAGTACAGTGTAATCATTTTAGTCTCAATTTTTTTTTGCTCTTTTATTTTGTTTTTTATTGTTTACTTTCTACTTTATCACAGCAAATTTTAAACATGGTGTTATTTGCTGAGTAATATTTGTTAATAAAGCTTACAAATGGCTCAATTTCATAGTTTTTTAAAAGTTCAAATCATGATATCTATATCAAACTATTTTTATAATTCACTCCAATTAGCAAGATAGGTTTTAAAATACATGCTGAATTTTATGATCAAATATGATTTCAATAGATAGTTGCTAATGGGAATTTCATAAATTGCACAAGGCTGCTCAGATAAGTTTTTGGTGAAGAAGGCTATATTTCTGGCAGTTAGTTTCAGTAAGATTTGAGACTGTTTGCATTACATTAATTTTGTCACTAGCTACTAGTATTAATGTAATCAGCAAATTGCATTGATATAATTAAGGGACAGAAAGTAAGTATTTTGTCATTACACTTAATAATATGATAAATTCCCCTTAAGAGTTTTCCTGATTTAACAGTTCATATGAAATTCTGAGTAGTTTTAAGTAATAACTCATTTCTTAAGAAACGTAATCAAATGCAATTACTGAAAATGTATGTTTACTGAGAATTTAGGAGTGCTAACTAGGTTTCATGTGGGGATTTATTGAGTGTTCAAATAATTATCACACAATGAGCTTACTATGTTTGTGTTTCCCATTGTAGAAATATTTACTTTGTTTAGAAATTATCCTGAAAACACTTGTATGCAGGATCACTCTTCAAGGGTTTGGAAAGTACTTAAAAATATCAATAGTTCTGGAAAACTCAAAGTAATTTTTAAAAGGGCACAAAGTATAAAAATAGACTTTTATTATGCATCCTGCATTTAAACAAATAATTATTTCACTCATATCAAAAAGTGAAAATTTAAAACTCAGTTGCATTTAGTTGGTAGACTGAGGTACATAACATTTCAGTAAAAATATACGTGTGTGCCAAAAGTTTACAAAATTAATTTACAGCTGCATACATCAAACAAAAGGGCTTTCTCAAATGAAGATGGAGACCACAGGCAGAGATGGCAGGAGGCCATGAATTTGGCCTAGGTACTAGTCCTCAGAGAAAAAGCCTAGAATTTTTTATTACTTTTAACATACACATTTATATTAATACCATGAATAAAATAAACTACATACAGCAGGAAGAACAATGAGACAATCAGGAGTTGTATAAATGTTACATTCGTAATGAGTTGGCTATTTGTATTTGTCAAACTTGAAGAAAGCATCTTTCCTGTCTTGTTGGGTCGAAATTTCTAAATGAAAATCAATCTATCATATCTCTTCTCTATTAATTTAAAACATCTATCTTTATTTAAAAAAATCTTAACTTCTAACCACTTAAGCTTAATTGTAAGACTAAACTATCTGGTCTTCAACCCAATCAGAGACTCCAGAAGGTATAAAACTTTGTAAGTTATTATTGGTCTTAGACAGAGAGAAAACTAGGTTGGACTCAGAGACATCTTTCTTGTCCTTTATTTTTCTTTTGTAGATAAGGAGATAGGAGGTGAAAGGAAAGAAAGGAGGATACAGAAATACTGAGGGAGGATAGAACAAAATACAGATTATCGAATATACTCAACTCAAGGCCTTAATTGCTTTTCACAAATAAGGTTATTTTAATTCGTTGGTATAGAATTTTGGATATTGATACAAATAATAGTCTTGTCAAAAACTAGTCTAATTCTGTTATAAGAATATATATCCTAGGTCTAACAGAAAAATGTGATTCTATAGATATGTAAGGTAAAATAGTCTTTAAATAAGGTCTTCAAAAGCCTCAGAGACCTACAGAATATGGCATTTAAAGATGTTTTTATTATTCTAAAGATTCTTTGACAAGACAAGTTAACTCCTGGCAGCACCCAGCCGACCTCAAAGATGATGATCAACATCAAAGAACTTCCTTATGGAGTTGGCTTCAAATGTGGCAAACAAGCCACTAGGCAAAATGTTCTTGTTTCCTCTACAGAAAGAATTCTGCCTAAACTGGCAAGCTTAGATGGAGGTGGAGTCAATGACCAGACTCTGCCAAGACAGGGTAAGCAAGTCCTCAATAGTTACTGCCTCACAAATATGTCTGCCAGATATTTTGGGCCAGAAGGCCGAAGATGATGCTCCAACATTATAGAGAGTGTTGGGTGATTGTTCAGGTAGTCTCAGTCACTTTTTTTTTTTTTTCATTTTGGAAGCTGCTAACCTGCACTTCTGGTTTAAGCCTAGAATTTCATTGCACAGGTGACCATAGATCTGGAAAGAAGTGTTCAGACAGATCTGGATCTTTCTGGATGTAAGTCCCAACTAAGTAGCTGTGAATTGGGAACTAGGGGTTCACATCCTCTTGGTTCAGGGAAGTGTAGAGGGAGAGCATCTTCCCCATCAGACCTTATCTTCTCCACCAGTTGCTTAACTGAAACCTAAGTCTAAATTAAGCAATTTATATTACAAGTTCCGAATTCAGAATATTTTTTCAAGAACGCCAAGCAAAGAAAACATGACCAAGTTGATGTAGCTCTCTACAGGGATACATGGAACTATTCCTCAAGCAGAGGTTTTTGTTACAGGTCACTTTGAATGCCACAGGAGACAAAAACTAACAAAATAACTAGTTCTTTGCAGGCTGAATTTCTCCCAACACACACACACACACACACACACACACACACACACACACACACACACACGAAAGCTAGATGGCGCTGGGCTAACGTTAAAAACAGGTGTAAAAAGGTGGGAGCCATCCTCTCCAAAGGAGGAGAGCAGAAGACCAAGTAAATGAAAATATTGCTCTCCGTCCCAAAGCTGATCTATATTATCCAGATCACACTGTTTAAAACACTGCAGGTTAAGAGAATGTCTTGACAATGTTTTGGGTAGTTTGCTGCAGTTACTATGACTTCAAAATAATTTTTCATAGCATGATGGATTATCAGTTTCATTGGAATTCATTAAGTCAGCATAAAGCCATACTTCTTTCTTTACATAGTTTTGCTTCAATTATTAACCTAAAAATGACATTAAAAACCATTTCTGAGTTGTTCTCAGTACTGCATATGGCCAGCACTTCCTCCATATAGCTTATTTCCTGTCTCATTTGCTGTATTTGGTCACATTATTTACTGTTTTTGTCTTTTCGTGCTGAACATCTATTACGCTTATAATGAGGAAAAGTCCTAAGACTGCAACACCAGCTTTTACTTTTGGCTGCTCACCTTTTTCTGTTTCTGGCTGGCTTCTTTCTCTTCTGTTTCCCAGTTGCCACAACCATTCTTACTGTCTGTGTCATCCACCTGCTGAGATGCTACCCTCTGCGGTGTGCAGCCACGTTGCCCTCTTATGGCTCATGTTTCAGAGGCAATGTCTGTGCTCATAACATGAAATATGCTGATGAGTCCTGGCACTTGTTAGGTTGATGATCCCCTGCCAGCATCAATTGGCAGTCACCACTTCTGTCTATCCTCCCAAATGGCTCTGCTTGAGTCTCCGTGCTGGCTGAAACTGTCATTTTCATGAAGCCCCCATTGTTGCAAATTAGCTGTTGCTGGCAGAAGTTTGTGGGTAGTTTCCAAGCATTAATTTATGATCTGTGCATGTATTTTCTCCATTCAGATCAACAAAGAACATGTCTGCATCATTATCTAAGGGTTGGGTCATTAGAATAAAACTAACCTGTGTTGATTTCTAGCAGTTGCTTCTACTTTTTTGTTTGTTTGGTTTTTTTTGTTTTTTGTTTTTTTGTTTTTTGGTTTTTGTTTTTTTGGTTTTTTTGAGACAGGGTTTCTCTGTGTAGCCTTGGCTGTCCTGGACTTGCTTTGTAGACCAGGCTGGCCTTGAACTCACACCCGCCTGCCTCTGCCTCCCGAATGCTGGGATTAAAGGAGTGCGCCACCACACCTGGCCCCCTTCTTTTACTTTTCAATCTTCTCATCAAAAGGGTAAATACTTGAAAAACTGGTGAAGTCAAGATGCAAACATTATTTTGTTATTTCAAAATCTAGAACAGTTAAAATATTGTAGTAAGTAAAACTGAGGTATTAGGTTTTTTTTCTTTTAACAACTTAGATAAAACCATTAGTTTTACTGCTTACTAAACAGTTTGTTTAAGGCAACATGGGATAAACTTGTCTGTCCTATCTTTTCTATCCCCAGTCCCAGCCTGTTTTTTTTTTCAGCCTTGCAGTAGCCGTTGACAAAATGCAATATTGATGAGAACTCTAGAAAGGTACAACTATTAAATGAAAAAACTGTGTCAGAATTCATCACCTCAGACTATCAGCTCAGTAATTCTTAGGAAAGTTCTAGATTCTGCAGAGCATCTGAAGTCAAAACAACTATTAATGTTAGAACTCAAATTGCAATAAACACACACACACACACACACACACACGGATCTCATTTTTGTGCACACACAAACATACGTTTGAAAAGTCTAAAAAACACTTGAATTATTTTCATTTAGTTCACTCACTAAGTTTGATGAACCAAGTTATGTTTCAAATATGAACATAGTTCTGAACAAATTAGGCAGCTTTCAGAGTTCATATTCTGACAAGGAGCTTCATGATAGTCTTGGTGTTGGAAAATGTGCTAGGTTATTTTGTATTATTATAATGAAACATTTGAGTCTGGATAACTTAAAGAAGAAAAGATTCTTCTTAGCTCGTGCTTTTGGAAGTTCACAGACCTGTATCTGGTGATGGTTTCTTGCAGGCAGATTCCACAGGTGGATTAGGGAATCACAGGCAGTTTGGCTTCTGGTCTTTCTCTCTTCTTTCATGGTCATAGGAGTTCATTACAGGGAGTTCATATTGATGGCTTTATCAAACTTTCATCATCTCCTAGTCGGCCAACACATAACAAGATTACACCTTAATAACGTTAATTGTTAATAGTTTATAATGAGGATTAAACCATTGTGGCTATATTCCCATATCTAAACCATAGATAGCATAATGGAAAAAAATATATTACAGAGGTACAAAGAAAATCATCTGATAGCACTTCTTGGTTTGTTGAGACTGTGCTGGTGCTTTACTACACTACACCATGCAGATTACCTACGTGTTTCCAAATCACACAATCCAGTCTATCCAAATAAGCATGAGGATGGATGACCATGAAGCTGAGTGTTTTCAGCTCGTGGTTTTCAAAGTAAGAAAACAGTTTCTATTAATAAATCATCTCGATGAAGATAAACATTGTATTTTTAAGTTGCCAAATGCTATGTGAATCAGGAGACGATAAATTTAAAAGAGGGGCCATCCTTTAATTCTGTTCAGTTTATCTCACAGTTATCCAAACAAATGTCTTAAATAAACATCCTGTCTCGTTTCAGGTTGCTTTGTGAAAACCATAATTTTCCCCAAAGTTCTTTAGCATTTTTTTAAATAATGGAGTTTGCCTTCTGTATGTGAATAATAATCAAAGCATACAAGAGTGTAATTCCTTAGGCATATGCCATGTAATGAGAAACAGCTTCCTATATTCCCAAGCTATGAGAGAAATAGTCAAGTTTTTGCAGGTGTAAGTCACTCCTGCCAATTTTAAATGAAGCCCATTTGAAGGCTAGGCTATATATAAACCACTCTTAGAACAATTAGCTGTAATCTCTGGATAAAGGAGTAAATTGCCAATGCAAGACTTTGTAAATGTTGCCATTACGTACAAAGCAGTATGATGTGTCTTATACAAATAACCTGGCTGCATGAGTGTATGGTGTCTAAGTTATTGGGACCAGACACAAATGTCCATATGTAATATGTCTACTTTTAAACTCTAGATTTCTGTTAATTCTCATGTAGCAATTGATGGAAAGCCCGGAAAATAATATGTCAAAACGCAATGATGCACATATTAAATTTAAATATATTTTAACTCCAAGATTGCTCAAACATTGGATATACATACCTATGTGGTTTGTATACAAAAGAAGCATTATTTGGTAATTCTAATGTATTGTTAATATAAAATAATTTCTTTTACAGCTGTTAATGGCTAAAGAAACATCTTTGAAAATAACTTTTTTTTTATGTGTGGCTCACTGTGTTTTACTTAACAACAGCTTCAGTTTCTTCTCTTTCATTTGTCAGAGGAAAAAAAAATAGAAGGCCACTGTTGTTGTGCGACATGTCACCAGAGGTCCTTCGGTTTGCTGTAGATGAAAAGACTCTGCCTATCAGCAGGCCTACGATGGAGACAACTGGCTGTGGTCCCCACTGCTCCTTTTAGAATTCTGTTTGTTGCAGAAACATCTGGACAGGAAATAAGAAAGTTCAATGGATTTCCTAGTATAAATCTCGAGGGATTCTTCTGGCTAATGCACAGCCCCTTACAGCAGGAATCTTAGAAGTCACGGTTTCTGCTTCCTGCACTAGGGGCAGCAGACTGTGGGCTGTGGGATATGGGAGAATTAGATAGATTTGAAGGCAGAAAGCAGGTGAACAGTGTCCTGAAGTTCAAACTGGGCAGTAAGGGTGCCTCTCTATAGATCAAAGCAGAAGAAGAAATGGCATTTCATGCATCAGCTAAACCAAAGTGTCTTTATCTGTGAAGATAATTTGTAGAAAGAATGTAACTTATGAATTTTAGGGGTGAAGTCATGGAGTAAGGAGGAAATAATGAAGGTGCCTTATGAGTGTATTCTTCCTAGAACAGTCTGACTGGAGAGAAACGATGGGCATCAGTGGCTGCGTGGTTGAGGACTAAAAAACATAATAATGTACCTGTTAAATTTACATATATTTTAACTCCAAGCTTGCTAAAAAAAACATTGGCTATACATGACTGTATGGTTTATATACAAAACAAACATTATTTTGTAACTCTAATGTATTATTCATATAAAACAATTTCTTTTACAGTTTAGTCGCTGTATAGTTCCCTTCCCCCAGGTATATATTTTCTTAGTACATTTTCAGTTTTCCCAGGATTTGGTGGATAGCCAGAGACTTTTGGAGGACCAGAAGTTTCAGCTGAAGACAAGTACCTAGCTATGATGAAGCTTTAAGGGAGACTTGGATTATGTTGCTAAGAGGACACAGTGTGTTCCTTATACAAGAAAAGAACAGTATGACTTGTAATGAAAAGTCAGAGAGTGCTAATGTGCTTAGGAGGAGTCCGCAGACTCTGAAGATGACTTAGGTGACTATGAAGGGGACCATATTTCTGTCACCAGCTGTTATTAACCATGCCTCCACCCAAGATGACATGTATTTGGTGTCTATACTAGCAAAGAGGTTCAACTGCCTAAATTCAGCATCCTCTGTCTTCTGTGGTAATATTATGTGAATAGTTTCTCTAATGGAGGGACTTGTGCCTATTCTTGGGCCATGTGACTTAGATGAGGCTGGATTTCACACAGTAATGAAGTGACTCTTCATAAAGTCACTTAAGAATAATTTATTTTTGGTTAGCTCAGTTATTAAGTATAATTTAGGCATGAAAGAATTAATAAATAATATACATACAAATTTGTTCCCAAACTTTTCTTAAATCATTGGGTCAGTTTTTTTTTTCACTAAATAGAGGTCTTTAATGAAGTTACATATGGCCCTGGGACTTTCATTAACCACACAAGAAAGAAATTCTTCAAAGCAAACTATAATAAAAGCCACAATTTACACCTGAAAAAAAAAACCAAGAAAGACAGATTCATGTTGAAAGAGCTAGTGAATCTTGTTTTAGCTAGTCTGGAAATTATTCTCTGGATATTTCAATATTAGGTGTCACTCAGTGCCTTACTATGCTTCAGGTGTGGGGGGGGGCTGTGGTGCATCTTATATTGTAAGAATTATTACTATACCATGTAATGAGTACAAGAAATATATTAAAACCATACAAAATGTCACTAAAGAAACACAAACCAAGACAAACTGAAAATGACTGAAAAAAATTGGGACTGGGAATAAAAAGAAGGTATGGTAGGCAGGTCAGTGCTTGCAGGAAAAGAAGGCTTAAAGAGCAACTCTTTTTTAGAAGTTGTGTTCTCTGTTAAAAACACAAACTTTATCAATTAAAGAAATAATAGCTGGAAAGTGAGAAGATTCCACCAAAGCTGTACTGAAGAGAAAGAGCATGGAATTCTATATGTATGCTGGCTAGCTTTTATGTCAACTTGACACAAGCTAAGGTCATCTGGGAAGAATTTTAATTCAGAAAATGTTCCCATAGGATTGGCTTTCAGGAAAGCTTGTAGGGTATTTGCTGGGATAAATGATAGATGTGGGAGGGCCCAGATGATGTGGTTAGTCCTACCTTCTAGGCTGGTGGCCCTGGGAACTATAAGAAAGCAGCTAAGCAAGTCATGGTGGCAAGCCTGTAAGTGACCTCTTCTTCAGTTCCTGCCTCCAGTTTCTATCTTGCATTCCTGTCCTGACTTCTCTGGATGATAGATTGCAAGCTGTAAGTTGTATCAAATCCTTTCTTCCCCAAGTTGTTTGGTTATGGTGTTTATCAGAGCAATGGAAACACTCAATAAGGCTGTCTGCAAACCCTACCTAGACTCTGACTGCTTACAAACCATGAATTTTGTATAAAATACAGGACCTATGCTAACGAAAAGTATGCACTTAGTGTACAGAAATGAGTGCATCCGAAACACATAAAATATAGAATGATTTTCTCACTAGCAGTTGATAAAAGATATGCAGTGAAATATGAGATTTATTTATGTATTTGCTTAGCTATGTATTTCCTTATTTTCCTGAGACAGTCTTACAATGTTGTCAAGGATGGTGTTAGTATCCTTTTGTCCCTCCCATCAGAGATCTGTGACTGTAGACACATATCACCATTCCTAGATGAATTACTTTTTAACAATGAATTACTCTTTAAAGTATCTGTTATTGTCTAAGGAAAATATGCTTTAATGAACAGGTAACAAATGGGGGGGGCACGGGCTAACCCTTAAATGTTTTTCTCCAACTGGGTTGCCTTGTCCAGCCTTGATGTGATGGTATGTGTCTAGTCTTATTGTAGTTTGTTATGCCATGTTTGGTTGATATCTCTGAGAGGTCTACTCTTTTCTGAAGGAAATGGAGGAGGAGTGAATCTGGAGGAGAGGGGAAGATATAGGGGAACTTGGAGGAGAGGAGAGAGTGGAAACTGTGGTTAGGTTGTAATATATAAAAGAGAAATGAATGAATGAATGAATGAATGAATGCATAAAAAATATATAGAAATATGAAAATTTATTTTGAAAGATGAATGTGATTTTATTGAGAAGACATATGAGTTATCTGAGAGTCTTGCTGTGCCTGGGACCAAGAGCATGCCCAGGACACGAGGCTTTCCATCCTAGGCCAAGGAATACAGAACAGGATTGTGTGACATGATCTGTACCTATCAGATATCTCGCATGTCTGTCAGGCACCTTGAAGTAGGCCAGGAATTTCTCAGACCAAGCAAGCTGATAAAACTTAAAAAGCCCAGAAGTCAAGACGTTTAGTAAGCTTAGGAGTTCATAAATTTATGAACTTTATAAGCTCCAACCCCAAGGCTTAATATGCAGTAAACAATTGCTAGGGAGAGGTCTCTTCAGTGGAAGTGTCTGTCATCTGGGCAGAGAGCTCAAGGGATGCACCTTCTGAATCACGGCCAGTGTGAGAGCAGGGAGGACCTTTGCAGTAACTCATCTGCCTTTGAGTCACCACGCAAGTGAGTAAGTGCTCACTTATGCCCTTGTAAGTAACCCCCTCCCAAAAGTCATTGGTTCTCACAGCTCCACTTGGGTGGGGTCATATTTTGGCTTGTTACAATGTCCTGTCTGTGAAGAACAGTCATTTGTTTCCATGCCCTAATCCATTTCTTTGGATGTTTATGGGCTCCTTAGGGGGAATTTTAAGAGTTGTTTACATGATTCCTTTTGTATAACCTATTTTTTTCTGAAGATACTGTACTATACTCAAAGCACTTGGGTGATGAGTTCATATCTGTTTTGTTTTTTATTTAATGCAAAATGTACCCCACAGCATTGGCTGCGTCATCTATAGATACACCTTCAAATTCTTTACTGCCTAGGAAAAGCTTTACAAACAAATAAAGGAGCAAAATTCACATGTCAGTACCTGTCATTTGATTTTTGTTATTTTTCACACATTAAACTGATTGAAATTCATTTTGTTTTGGATTAGAAGACTACAAATAAAGTAATTATCCTGACGTAAAGTTTGAGGTAGGGAGTAATTTTAAAATATTTTAAAAGAATGAGGGGATGTCAAGGATAATCATTTTCTTATCCCATAGCTTAAGAACATATTCTCAGCATTCCAGGACACAATGAACTGTACAGTTGCAAAGGAGAACTACTGCACAGCACACTGGTTGGGAGACACGGAGACATAAGAATCCTTCAGGCATTGGTGTAAGTCCCAGCTGAACTCTTCATCATAGGTGGTGATGTCTGCCCGCTCAGTGCCTCTCTGAACCTCACATGGGTCATGTGAACAATGCAGATAAGAAACCTACTGCAATGCTCCCAGTAACCAAAATAACCCATCTCCGAGCTGCGGCAGTTTTTTCTAGTCTTTGCAGCATACCTACCGTTCCTACAAGCAATTTTAAACTCTTGGCAGAGCATCCCTGAAAAGGGAGTTAAGAAGATACATACTACACTAGTTCCTTTGAGCAGTGACCAGTTGGCTTCAGTACACCCCTGCCTCTCTCAAAAGATGTTTGCTGGTTTTAAATTATGCAGTAGAAAAGAAGTAATTGGCAGGATAGCTGACACGAAACAAATGTTCAACAGAAGGGGACTTAATGAGGACCGACTCGGTGCAATACGGCAGGTTGCCCTACCTGTTTTGAAGCTCCTGGGCGTGTATTGAAAGCATCCAGGAGGAGCATTAAGAGGCGAATCTTCCAATCCATTTCCACTCCACTGCAGTGAGTGTGCTACGCATGAGCAAACTGGAGAACTTCGCAAGTCTGTGAGGAGGGAGGAAAATTCTTGCCAATAACAATATTGACCACTGACTGAAAACACCCAATAAGCATGGAGATGAAACTCCCATTTTTCTTTTTATAACACATTTTTTACAAGTTTGACATATGGCAAACTGCTTCTTATATTGAATTAGCTAATTTATCTTTTGCAATAACCTCGTAAGGTTATTCTATTAGTTGTAACAAGCTTCGACCTATGTGAGTAGACTAGCCATTTTTCTGTTTGTCCACATCTTTCTTACGTTGTCAGCACTGCGAGTCCTGGGAGCTCGCCCCATTCCAGGTATCGGAAGGTAATAATTCACATCCAATAGATAGGGCTGCACCTCTTCATTGTGTAGATCTGACAATAAATGAAACCAATGACTTCACAAACAGGTTAGGAAATGCCAAGCATGATACCGACAACTACTAAGCAAGGCAGAGGGGGTCTCTGCGAGTTCAATGCCAGCCTTGTATACACAGTGGGTTCTGGGCCAGCAAGATTATGCACTGAGACTCTGTGTCAATAAGCAAGGAAATAAGCAAATTAAAATAAACAAAAGCAAAAAATGAAGCAACAACAACAAAATCCTCCCAACACCAATAAAACAAAACAAAAGCAAACAGCAAAAACAAAAAATAAATAAAATAAATATTAGATATAGGTTAGTTTTGATATTATATTAATGAAGCATACTGTTGTAAAGAAAGGAAATTATAAAAATTACAAATAATCCATGTCACAAAGTAATATTGTTTCTATGTCATTATTCATGGTAAATGCAAATTTTTATAAATATCTGATAGGTGCAAGGAACATGTTGGAAAATGTATATATTAATTTTATCAATTCAAGCAGTCCTACTATCTCAAATTTATGTATTTGAGTATTTTATTCAGTTAGTACATAAATTATCTTTAGTGTAACTCATTATTCTCCATATTCATATTAAATTGAATATTTACTGTTTTGTTAGTGAGAATTTTGATAATTGCCTTTAGTAGTCTCTTTTTCTATTTTAATGTTCACTATTTCCTGAAGGTACTTAAATCCATATTAACCAATACAAAAATCCTGTATACATTATCAGCTCAGATACAGTGTATAGTCTTTAAAAAATACTTTATTGGCAGCTAAAATGGTATTATTCTTAAGAAAAGGTTGAGTGTGAAAGCAGTGTAAGTAAACACATTATTCCCTTGTGGTGTACAGAGCAAGCCGTGTCCATGAAGGTCCTTGGCATGAAGCTGTAAGATGAAGTACATTCAGCTACAATACAGTTTTCATTTGCATACTCTATTCCAGGCCTTCCTGACTGTGGACAAGATGCCGTCCCTGCTAATGCTAGTACCAACCACACTTTCTCTTACATCTCCCTTTGTCTCTCCTTATCTGACCTCTTTCATCTACTGAATTAAAGCAACAGAAACATCCCATCTTCCTTATCTGCCAGGCCAAACCCACAGGACTTGGCCAGCGAGCCTCTTCTTTGGAGTGATTTACTACACTAGTCTCCGTTCTTTATCAGTGACCTCATTATGACGCTCCCGCTCCACCCGGCATGGTGAATGAAGGCTGTTCCATTCAAGAACTCTCACTGAAACAAGAGTCAAAGCCCTCGCTCTGTCTCACACTGTGAAATGAGATAGGAAGAGAGAATTACTAGAGCCTTGAAAGATGGTATAAAGTGCTCGAGATTTCCCGAATTCCAGCCATAGTGCTGAAATGCCGTTCTTTGATTATGTATGAATTATCACTTTTGTAGAGGAGAACTGAGGACACTCATCCAGTATAATGCTCTCTCTGTGACAAGATCTAATGGCTCCCACATCCCACCAGGTCCTGCATTAGACCTCCCCAGTGGAGCACAAATGGTTCTTTATCCTAGCCTTCAAGATGGGGTGATTGTACAGGGGCCCTTGAGGTCTTCTAGGTAGTCTGTGAAATTTAAACATGTAGGCGGCAAGGAAATTGTCTAATTCATTAAAAGGAAACAAAGACTAAAATTTGATTTTAAGAAATGAGTGGTTCTGCCAAACTTTTAACACTTAAACCTTCTCCGAAGGCTGCTGAAGTCTAGGTAGTAAATTTTGTTTCTTCATGGCAACACACTACATACAGGGAACATAAATCCACAGAAGCAGATTTGGAATATTTCCATTTCTATGGAAAATCATTCCTCTGTTCCAAAACTGAGACGTGTAACATATGTGTGCACACATATGCTCACATATTATATAACTGTACCTTCCCAGAACAACGTGATAGAATTATGTGAGTCTCTATTCTGTAGACTTGTAACCATTAGTTTTATTTTGTGCCGTGACAGAGCTAAAAATATTGAAAATAGGAACAAGGGAATTATCCCCATAATGATCCCAGTGCTATGAATATGGACATAATGTAGTAAGTATAACCATATAATAACTTGATTATAATGGCACACAGGACTATAATTATGTAATTATAATTCATTTGGAAATGCTGTTTTTCTGGTTATAAAAATGACTAGTGTTTATTGTCAAAACATACAAACTATTCCAACAATGCAAAATCTTATAACATATGAGATAAAACCTACCAATGAATGTTTCAATCACTCTTAATAATGTGGTTTCACGTATGTCCTGAGATTTGATCCTGAATTTAAAATCAGCCGACCAGTATGTTTATTATTATTTAAAAACAAAATAAAATTCTTCTACAAATAATGGTTTCCAAATTTTTGAAAAACCATAACTGAACATGCTTATACATACACACCTCATTTATAAAACATACTATAAGCTAGAACATGTATTAGAAACATGTTATAAATCCATAGGAAACTTATGATGTTTTCATTAATGCATAGATATCTGTCTAAATATTTAAGAAAAACATATCCCATTCCATTATTTGGTTAACATACAAATTATTTATTTAATTCATATTATGACAACTTAAGGCGCAAATATTTTTTATTTACATTTAAAAGAAGGCATATGTGAAATTTTGATGCTATCAATTATACTCTCTAAAAGAGTTTGAAAATATGTAAAAATACTTCCTTCTATATATTCTGCATGCCACCATGTATAAGTGATTGAGTTTCTATTGTTATCTCATAAGTTATAAATATTCCAAATTCATTTTAGTGTATCAGGTTGTATTTCTTATATCACTACTAAATCTGGAGATGTTTAGTTTTATAAACATCTCTGGAGAATTGGTTCCTTTTCTGAGGTAATGAGAGGAATCCGATACTCAGGAGTAAGGCAGAAATAAGTATCTAGTTTTCAAAATATGAGCTCTTGTTGAATTGACTAATATCAACAATATTAAACTGACTTCCACTGAAAACTAAGAAGCTTACATTTGATCAAAAATTTATATTGAATATTGGGTGGCTAGGATTTCAGTTCTACCATAAGTGAATATGTGAAATTAGAAAAGAAAGAAAAATGAATAAAAATTGGTAATCCATAGAGGCAAAAATGGATAAAACTTGAGAATTCATAACAAATATAACATTAAACATATATAGCAAAACATCTACAGACTTAGGGCTAATAAGTTACCTTGGGAGTTAAGAAGGACCTGCTGCTCATGCAGAGGACCTGAGGTTGGTTTTGAACACCCATATCAGCTGGCTCACAACTATCTGTAACTCCATCACCAGAGGATTTGATACCTCTTGCCCCTTCTGGCATGAGCACACACGTGAGTATACCCACATAGAGACAGACAGACAGACAGACAGACACACACACACACACACACACACACACACACACACACACACACACACGAACACGTGCACACACACTGAAGATGCCTATGAATGAAAATCTGATACTTCTAGAGAAGAGAAGAAAAGAAGTTGCATAAATGAATTCTTATCTAAAGAAGTATGTTAAACATCTGTGTCCTGACGATGGATTTCTAAAAACATTCCCATAAATGGGTTTACTTTTGTACTCCCGCTACATCAAGTCACTGCTAATGATCAGCTCATGGGAAGTGTGATTTCTACGTAAGCGTGGCAGTGGCTTCAAAGCACAGCTGCCAGGACCCTGCTCCCACCATGGGAGAGTTCCAGAGTGCTAATCATCATGGCTGTTGGGACACTTCTCCTACATTCCATGTGCCCTGGAAAGGTGCCAATGTCAGCGACCCAGAATCAAATGCCTACAGTGAAAAATCCAGTAGAGAAACTAAAACTGTCTTTATGAAACCATCAATGCAGAAAGAAATCAGGCAGTCGAAGACCAAATATGTGATGCTTATATAGGTAAGCAGGTTGTGTTCTATCCTTTGGGAAGCAGCAATGAAATAGACCTTTATCATGGCCACATCTCCCCATACAGACTCACCTGTTTTACTATGAAAGATAGAAGCAAGCCATAGAGTGACTGTTGCACAGTAGGACAGTTTCAAATGTATTCATTCCATATTAAATCTAGATACAGCTATTCGAGAGCTTACCCTGATTCAAGATGTTCATTTTCTGGCCTTACACTGGAAGCCTGCTCTGCATGGCATCCGCAGTGATGGAAAGAGAGTCAGGCAGAGTAGGGGAGCCAAGAGTGCTGTTTCAGTTCCAGGTATAATAGACCACCTGTTTCCTAGTTATCAAAGTAGTCGAGTGGATCCTTTGCCATAGGCAAAAAGATTCTTCATAGTGCAGAGAACAGAAAAGCAAGTGATAGTATTTATTATTCTGTGTGTTACTAGAACTCTCTTGCCTGTTTACTTGATGTCTCTCAACTCAGGATGTAGACCTGGGACCCAGTGAGGTATACACCAGTTTAATTATAAAAAAAAGACACCAAACCTTCTATGGTTTTCTATTACATGTTGTCATGATTTGAAATGACAACTCTTTCAGTAAAATATTTGACTTGAACATTGTGTCCCATAATAGTCACTGGAAACATTATGTTACACAGAGTGATTCAAGGTTATTTGACACCTTACATCACATGGGGATTTCTAGGTAATGAATTGATGATGAGTAAAACAGGAAATAAACATTTGTGTAAAAATGGTCAAGAGCCAGACCTGAGCCCACGCGATTGTTTGGGGAAGTTGCTAGAACCCAATCTATCTTTAGGAAATGACTAACACAAATTGAGGAAAGTAGATCTCCTATTTGAAAAAAAAACAAATATTTTAAGGGATCATTAAAAATGAGATGAGTTTCACATATTTTGGTTAATTTAAACAAATCCCTGCAAAGAGCTACTAAGTATTGCTTTTAGAATATTTCCAATTTTTGAGTTGACATGACTCCCTGAGCTTTCAGTTAATGTTTTGAGAGATCTTGAATTAGGGTCATTTTCTTTTAGTTCAAGGCTTAGTAGCAATAAAAGTGCCCTTGATGTACACTAGTATTGGCATTTGTTTGTAGAAAACCAGAGAGCCTTTTCTGTTTGGGAATAGGATTCTTTGAAGGTGAAATATTGTGCTCACATGCTTCTCTTTAATTGAGTCTTTTTCATATCTCAAGAAGGATGACATAAAAAAAAAACTATCAATGTCTGTGATGTGCTGAATCAATTTATGTTTGAAGACCAAGAAAATAAAATTCAGTTCATGGTGATTCACCTTCTATAATTAAAAATTCTTCTTTCAAATAAGACTTAATCATAACATAGAAATACACTGGAAGTATGTATGGATAATTGTAATGTAGCACAATATTTTATGCAAGTATTGCATGCTAAGAAAAGCATTAAGAGCAGAAAAATTAAAAACTTGTCATAACAGAGGTTAAGGAAATTGGCCATGAAAATTTCAGAAATCATTAATTAAAACTCTTAAGACCTGCTCGAAAAGAGAGACACCATGCCTGGAACTTGAAACCTTGCTAACTCTTCAGTGCTCATGAAATTCTGGTTATTGGAGGAGAATCTATAAGTACTAGTTTACTGTACCAGCATCCTCTTTGACAACAGTCTATAACACATATCCTTATACCCATGGGTAAGTGTAGTCTCCACTTCTCATCAAGCAAATTTCTCTTTGCAACAGAAAGAGAGACCACTACAGAAACTCACAGTCAAGCAAAATGCTGAATTCTGGAGGCCAGTGCTAACAGATATATCCAAACACACCCCAAATCTAAGGCTCAGAGAACACTGTGAAAGGGGCAGAAGACGGTAAGAGCCAGAGAATCATGGACTTTCCTGTGAAATGTGTCTCCTGGTAATACCATAAGCTGTACTTGTAAAGTCTCACTAACATGCCTGCCCAAACAAATTCTGAACAAGGAGGACACCAACTGACATACCAATCTGAATGCGGAAAAGCCCCCAACTCCTCAACCCTACACTAAGAACTATAGACAGGTGAGGCAAGCTGGGAGTAGAAGAGGTGGCCTTCTCCAGCACACCAATTAGTTGCCCACTGCCAGACAATTAGAGTTGAAAACATAAACAAGTAACATTATATGGACTCTACAGGTTGTATTTAGGAGTGCATATGTCCATACTAATGAATATATTCATACAACTGATAAAAAACAGAGGCCAAAATTTTGAAGGATAGTGAGGAGGTGTGTGTGGAAGGGTACGGAGAGAAGAAATGGAAAAAGAAATGCTATAATTAAATAACAATCTCAAAAATAAACAAAAAGAAGGTAGTTTGAAATGGTTTGCAAACATGAAATTTGGCCTTGTGTGAATTTATGTTTCATGCACTTGTTTTCTGGGTCATAAATTCCTGTAACACAAGTTTGAGAAAAATCAACTGGCATCTTATAAAAAATTTCTCATGCTGGGAACACTATATTGACTTCATGGACCATACTGCAATAGCAGAACACGCAAGCTTCAGGCACCAGAGTGGCTAGAGTCATCATATGCTTTGGCTTGTACCCTACCTGTCCATATGTACTGAACATATTTGAATATACATGTATATTTATTGGGATTTTATGTTTTTAATGTGTATGTGCGGGATATGTGTGCATGTGTTTGAACCTCAGAGAGGCCTGAAGAGGGTGAAAGATACCCTGGATCTCTAGTTAGAGGCAATTGTGAGCTGTCAAACATGGGTTCTTGGATTTGTAGCTCAGGACCTCTGGAAGGACAGGAAGCACCTGTAAGCCTGTGCCTTCTCTCCAGTTCCACTGTGGTTGCTTATGGAGACAATGTCGTGCCATGTTTCCAATGTGCTTATAAACCTTAGACCATTCCCTCTCAGTTTTCCCAGTGAGAACTGGAATTCCAAGCTTGAAGGATGTTTATTATTGGACTTCGCTTTAATTCTCAGAAAGGAAGTCACATGTTATTTAATCTCTACAGTGATCATTTATTTATAAAAATAATTGTTATAAATACATTAAGCATTTAGAACACAGTGTACTCAGAAAAAAAATTTCTGCCACACCATTAGTAGATTACATCTTATTTAGAAAAGGAATCTGTTTGATGGTCAATGAAGGTATTTAGTTGTCAGATACCTTCCTTTCTGCCTTCACTGTGTCATATTTAGCCACCATTAGCCACCAGAATGGAAACTAGCAATTTCATGCCAAACTTTATTTCTTTACTAGACATTTGAAAAAAACTTTTCATGTGTTTGTACTTTACCTTTATTTCTTCCTGTTTATATTTTGTCACACACACACACACACACACACACACACACACACACACACACACACACGCACGCATGCACGCACACAAACAAGCATACACACTATAATTTTGTTTGGGTTTAGTTTCTTGCTTTTTCAAAACATGGTTTCTCTGTGTTCCTCTGGCTGTCCTGGAACTTGCTCTGTAGACGAGGCTGCCTCTGCCTCAAGAGTGCTGGAATTAACTGTGTGCACCACTCTTCCCGAGCTAGGATAAATTTTACCAATGAAGAAGTGATGCAATGGATTTGTAATGACTGTAATACTTCTGATTTACCACCCTTTTTAAAACACAATGTTTTAGAAAAGAATTGTGTTTCTAAAACCTCTCTGCTCTGCTGTCGTAAAGAAGTTTCAGATTTTATGTTGGTAAATCTATATTGAGATTGAATGCCACCTGTCTTTTTTAAGCCCTTGTTCGAAGAAATACCGTCAGTTAAGTTGGTTTTGACTGATAATACATGTTTTATAATCAAAGTGAAATTGAAAACTTGAAACTACTCCTGGAGTAATGTTTTTTAGCCAGGTAATGCCAACCCTCTATTTTTACCCTACATTTTTATTCTTATTTTGGGAAAATGTCAGTTAAAAACTTAAAAGATTGACATTACCTGACTACAAGATGTACAATGAAGATACCATAATTAAATCAATGCCATGTCAATAAAATAGCAAACATAGAAATAATGAATAATTGATCAGAATGGAAATGCCAGAAGTATGCCCACATAAATGTCAAGTGATCTTTGATAAAAGAGCAAAGACAAGTTAGAAAAAGAAATTCTTTTCAATAAATAATGTTGGAAAAGCTGGACATCAGTATGCGAAATAAGTGACTCTTGATACAGACCTTACTGTTCATACAAAAATAAATTCCAATTAGATCATAGACTTAAATATAAAACATTGAGCTGCTGAGGTTCCAGGGAACATAAGAAAATGTAAATGAACTCGAGTTTAGCAATGATAGTATTTAATTTTTACTTTTAGTTTTACAGATCCAGACAGCCAGTGAAAGATAGGAAAAAAAAACATTTAGGTAGACCTGTTTATCATTAAATACTTTTCTCTGCAAGAGACACTCTCAGGAAAGTGCAAAAACATGTTGCACTGGAAGAAAATATTCGCAAACAACATAGATGACTGTTAACCAATTTATGTAAAAGATTCATAAGGGCTAATGATAATGATGATACTACTACTACTACTACTACTACTACTAATAATAATAATAATAATAATAATAATAATAATAACACTATTTAATGTACAGTTAGTTCTGGGAAAGACTTTGGCAGATAGATGAGACGTAATCACATGAAAAGATGACCAAAGTAACATGCCACAAGATACACATCGTTAAAACAGCAACAAAGGCCTTCTGCATATACTTTACAGTTAGGTGGCTTGGTCTTCTTGTGGGACTCTGAACTATTTGAACAGGAGCTGTCTCTGACTATTTTATGTGCTTTTGGGACCCATTTCCTCCTACTGGATTGTCTCGCTCAGCCTTAATATGAGAGGAGGTGCCTAGTCTTAACTGCAATTGATATGCCATTTTTGGTTGATATCAATGGGAAGTCTGCCCATTTCTAAAGAGAAACTAAGAGCAGTGGATGAGCTGATGGGAAGAAGGGTGGGGAGGGGGGAGACACTGGAAGATAATTGAAAAAAAAAACCCACAAAGTCCAATTAAAGAAAGAAAACAAAACAACGCTGCAATAAAGCACCAGTACAGACACTTTTGAATAGCCAGTATCTGGAAGACTTACAACTGCAAATGTCGGTAAGTGTGTGAAACAGTAAGAACTCCCATTTATGGCTGGTAGGAATTTAAAATAGTAGATATAGTTTGGGAGACAGTTGGTGTTGCTTTTTACAAATGAAATATGACCTTATTGCACAATTCAGCAATTTGGCTCCTTGGTATTTACCCAAAGGAGATGAAAATATATTCCAGCCTGAGTTATGCATGTGGGTGTTTTATAGCGGCACCCCTTATAATTGCAAATATTTGGAACCAACTGGTATATGGTAAAAATACACTTTGATGCATCAAGACAATGGAGTATTATTCAGAGCTCACTAGGAATGAGCTATCAAGACAAGAAAAGAATGGAGGGACTTCAAATGCATACTAATAAATGGGATCATTGAATGAGAAGAGTCTTGGTGTGAATGATTCCAACCATATGGCATTTCAGAAAAGAAAATCTCTGGTGTAATTATAAAAGATGAGCTAGTGGGGGAGATGAGCCAGAGAGAAGGATGACAGGCAAGCCCAAGTGTTTTTACGGCATCACAGCTAGGTAGTCCAAACCTGTAACTCGGCCCCTTGTCTGCCTATGTTTAGCAGATCTTAATGAATGAATGCTCAGGACCGTGAATGAACCTGAATATAACCATTTTTCCTGGTCAGTAATTCTTACAAAATTTATAAAAGCTTATAAAATTTAACAAACTTTGGTGTGCTGCCACTACTGCTGCTGCACTGGAAGCTGTGCATACTTTGGGGCAGAGGTCGTGTGGGAGTTATCTGTCTTTCTGTTTCTGAGGATAAAAAACCCACTCTACATATAAACCTCATTGGAAAAATTGGAGTAAAAAAAAAAAAGCTGAGTGAGTTTGCCTTAAATTTCTTATGAGGGTGACTTTTAAAGGGCTAAAGACACTTCAAAGGAGTCTTTATCTTGGGCAGTGTTTTAATTATAAATATGGTTTCCACTGACCCTTATTTTCACATTACTTTCCTTATGTGATCTTATGATTTACCTGTTATTTATCAAACTGTGTACTTGTATTGTTGACACATGTCCCAATTTTCATTTTGTTGCTGTGGTAAAACAGTGACCAAAGCCAACTTTTGGAGTAAAGAGTTTATTTCTGCTTACTTTTTTCAATCTATCATGATGGAAAGTCGGTGCAGAAACTCCAACAGGACCCCTAAGGCAGAGACCAAAGCAGAAACTATGAAGGAACACCAGCTACTGGCTTGTTTCCTTGGCATGCTCACCAGACTTTCTTACACAGGCCAGGCCTACATTCCCAGGGATGACACTGCTAAGGGTGAGATAGGAGTTCCTACATCAATTAGCAATCGATAAAACAACCCCACAGGCAGTTCCTCCACTGAGGTTCCCTCTTCCATGGTGTGTCAAGGTGACAAGCAAGATCAGTCATCACAAAACTCAAGTCTCCAGCTCTTTGACAAATGTCAGTTGTGTCTTTTCTACAAGCACATGTCCACTTGCAAATCGTGATCTTTATGTTCATATCCCAAAGACTTTTTAAATATCTTCATCTACAAAAACAGGCTAATCCAGTCTGTTACCCACCAACTCAGAAGTACAGATTTTTTCAGGGCTAACTCAAAAGTTTCCTCACATTTTTTTGTGTTAATATAGGCCCTGGCTTGTTACACATGTTGGTGGTCTCAGTAGCTGAGAACCATATCAAGTGCTCAGGGGAAAATGAAGAGCTATGTATGTGTATTTGGTGATTCATGCATCTCTCTTGCAACTGCTTTTCATTCTTAGTCACGTGAGATGTTTTGCTCAGTCCCATCTTCTGTACCAGGATGACACAGAGTTCTCCTTGGGATTGGCCTTCCTTATGACATCTTCTTCCTCTTTGTCGAGGAGATGAGCACAAACTGTTTTCATCATTTCCAAAGCCAGCCACCTGCTCCACTTGTGGGCGTGGCAGGCACCTGCTCCACTCTTGGGCGTGGCCAGGCTCCACTCATGGGCATGGGTTCATACAATTCAGTCATTTCCAGGATTGTTATAAACTTATATGGGGTTCAATGATAGCAAAGAGTATGCTTTGGTTTGGTTTGGAGGACTAGCTTCTGAGCTGAGTTCTATAGAAACTTTTACATCACTACGGGCTTCCCTCTGCATTTCTCTGTGCACTGAGTTACCCAGAAAGCTGTTGAAAGAATGTGTTCTAGATTTGCTGCCTCCCACATTCTAAGTTTTGTTTTCTGCTACGTGACGAGACACAGCAGAAGAAGCTTAGTTCTATGTCAAACCAAGAATGAAATGGATGGCTCAGCAACTTAAAAAGTATGGCAGTCAAATTAGCAACGTTTTTTGTGTTTTAACATAAACAGCTTCCTTGTATGTTAATTAACTTGCCCTTCACAGTGTCACAAAGGCTAGTTATTTCTGCTTCACAGATGAGAAATGAAGCTGAAAGAGCATTTTTTGTATTAATTATCATCACAAATTATACTTAACTCTTCAATATCCTAAGGAATCTCAAATAGCTGTTTAAAATATTTTCTAAGGACTCAGTATTGTACTCAACAGGTTGAGTTGTTGGCTCTGTATCTTAACAATTAAACTTTATTATACAACACAACTAGCTTACACAAAAGGAAAAAAAGGTTAAAGGGAAACAAGAGTGAACCTTCCAGTATCCTTTCCACAGGAAGGGTCCCTAGGTGTCTCTGGCCTGCGCGCTGGTCCAGCCTGTTTGCTGATTCTCTTTTCAATCCACGTGCACTCAAACAGGGTCTCAACCTGCTGCTCCTCTCTCCTCTCTGCCAGGCTGTCTCTCATGTGCAAGAGGTGGTTTCTGTCTCCCATTGAGGGTTGATTAGAAACACAATAGTCCAGGTGGTGTCCCTTGGTCCCCTTCCTGAATTCCAGGCCCAGGATGGCTCCAGCCAGTCTATCTCAAGGTTAATCTCAGGGAGTATCCTTGGTGTGTCCAAGGGCAAAGCCCTCCAAGACTGCTTTCGCCTGTGACAAAGCTTAAATCCTTCCCACACATCCCCCTTCTCTTTTAAAAAATAATTAAGAACTATATACACAATTATACATATATTCAGAATCATCAGGTATCAAGTACATAACCAAGTCCTTTTATATTTGTTAACCTGAGAGAAAGTATTCCACTATCCTACCAAAGAGAGTCCTTTCCCCTCATGATAAATTGCAATTATCATTCTATAAATGTGTTTTTAATTCTTAAACTAAAGCTTCTAGTAACATTGTGACTATCTAGTCTTCAATCCCATCAGAGACCCAAGAAGGAAATTCTATCTCAGTGTTGTTCATTGTCCCACAGTATTTAGGAAGTGGATACAACCTAAGTGTCCTTCAGCTGAAGAATGGATAATAAAAGTGTGACACATATACACTATGGAATACTAGTCTGTTGTAAAGAGAAATGAAATTCTGAACATTGCAGGTAAGTGGGTGGAACTAGATCATGCTGAATGAGGTAACTGTCTTAGTCACAGCTCTCTTGCTGTGAAGAGACACCAAGACCAAGACAACTCTAGGATGACGACAGTTCAAATAAAAATTTAATCTTCCTTACCCAAATGCACACACACACACACACACACACACACACCACCACCACCACCACCACCACACACACTTCCCTGTACATACACATAACAACAACAAAAAAGGAAAACTACTGTTGTACAGTAGTTGGAATTGCTCAGGTTTTAGCCTTTAATATAACATTTTCACTTAGTAGTATTCATGTACCTTCCTCAGTGTCTTTTTGTGGCTTGATAATTCATGTCAAGTAGCTATGAAAGTTTTCCATTGTCTTCATATATCAAAATTTATTTAGACACTGGGTTTTCCAAGCTTTGGTAACTATAAAGGGACTGCTTTGAACACTCAAATGAAGGTCCTCTTTTGAAAAAATTTTCAGCTCTTTTGAGTACATATCAATAAACTCCTAGTGTCTTTGATTTGTATGTCTTCTTTCTAGATCATTCCAGTTATATTAAAAGAAGTTTATAAAGTATAATTCTATATCTGAATTCTCAGCCAAGTAATGTCAAATAACTTTATCCTTATTGAAAATGTATTAAAATTTCTACTGACAAATGAAAGCAAAATGTTTGTCATTGTAAATTCTGTAATTATACTTGTTAGTATAATTACATTTCAATTGTTATGCTGTATTTCCCCAATATTTGACATAATGTTCTTTAAACAACCCTGACTCATCATAACTTTAGTTACAAAAAGGCATACATTTTCAACATATTACTTATAATATCTCTATAATTATAAGGGTAGTTCTAAATGCAAAAAAATTGTCATTTTTCATATCCTTTAAAACCATAAAAAAAAACCTTAGTCCATTTGCAGTCACCTTTTTGGGTCATATTTCCAGAAATCATAATCTTTACTTAGATAGAATATTTGTGCAAAATATATGTGGAAACTTACCATTGCTCATTGTGCAGTCATTTTACAAATATGCCTTGAGCTCACCATGTGAAAGTTCTTGGTTAGGCCCTCAACTGTTTTCTAGTCTGTAAAAATTCATATGATATGTCCCAGAAATTGATTGTACAAGTAATTTCCAAGGGAAATATCATACTCACAAGAACTCCATGAAATAATACCTTTGATGTAATGTTTTCACAATGACTATGAAGGACCACCAAGACTTCTTGAAAGCATGGTTGCTAAGAATCTAGATGGACTTTGTGTTCTTCACTGAAATCTCTGATGCCTCTTATTTCTTTTTGTTTTTGTTTGTTTGTTGTTGTTTTTCTTTTTTAAAAACCAATCCACCTCCATATCTACCTTTTCAATAGGTTTCTTAGCTCTAAACCATTTTTCATTTGTAAATCCATGCTTGTGCTCTCATTTTAAATCCACCGAGGGTACTTAGTGCTGAAAGTACCTGCATTGGCAATGGGCTGTCTACAGGAGGAGAGTAGTCGTGTCTTAGGCACAAATCTGGAAGAAAACTTTCTTTTCCTTTCTAAGTAGCGATTAAACTGTCAAGAGCTCTTCAGAAGTGGTTGGGATGGTTTGAGCTCCTTCCCCATCTACACTAAGATTTTGACCGAGTTCTTTTACTGGTCTTTTGCATGCAGTCACAGCCACTGAGTGCATGTGTGCAATGATCTTATCTAGAAAGTCATTTTTACTACGGTGATCCACGACCTCCATTCTTACAACCTTCTCACCACTTCATCTCTGTAATCCCTGAGCATTGAAAATGTCACTCTTCATCATCCAGAAATTAAGAAATTCATTCGCGTCAGGTCACTGGGCCTCTGCTTCTCACAATCCCTCTGCCTATTGTCTTCTGACTTATCATGAGCCTTAGGAAAAAGCAGTATTTTATCAATTGTTGGCCAATTGTGAGTCTTTTCAAGAACCACTACCTACTGCAGAAATAACCTCTGATGACAAGCGACAGTTTCATTAATCAGCAGATAAAGATAAACATTTAGAAGGTTTGATACAATGTATATTTAACACAATAAATGAGCAGGTTTTCCCCAAATCCCAGGAGCTCCCTAGACACAGGTTCTTTGGTACATTAGCAGTACTCGATAGTAGCCCTCCACCAATCAGAAAGTGATTACTCCTAGCATTTGTGTCACTTTGCATCCTTGGGCACATCTTGTCATGGAAGTTATAACCAAGGCTCACAAGTTCACAGATGGGTGTGTCTACTGATGACTTTTCTCTTCCAACCATCTGAATAGCCTTTCCTGTACAATGAAAGATCGACAGGAGGAAGAAAGCCTTCAATCTGGTACCATCTTGGTTTCTTCATGTTCTGAGACCAAAATATCTAGTCCCTACAGCAATGCGGTCTTATCATCAAAAACAATGGTGGTAACGTATATTGTTTGGAGAGTCTTTGTGATGTCTCCTAAGCAACAGCTTGAAGAAGGGTATCCTGCAACTGGCAATGGGCTTTTTGTTTTATAACCTAGGCTCCTGGGAACACCTTATCCCTGGCCTAGGGCTGTATCATTTAAAGTCTGTATTGCCTTCTGGACATCATAGGGATATTGCACTCATGAACTCATTGTGGATGTGATTGTCTGCAAGAGATCTGCACACGACCAAGCCATTCAATACTACAACAGAAATGAGGGAGCAGCTCACATATACTGACCCCCAACTGAGTAAGTACAGGCAGTTAATGACAACTGAGGCAGAGAAAGGAAGTTTAATTCAAGGGTGTTGTGGTGACTGTTCCTGGTTGTCAACTTGGCAACATATGAAATGAACAAAAACCCTAAAAATGGAGGTCACACGTGTAAGTGTTTTTTATTTGTTTGTTTGTTTGCTTCCTTAATTTGAAATAGGAAAATCCACTCCTAATCCATATTTGAGGCAGGAAGACATTCCTTTAATCCAGATCATTTTAGTGGGAAAAATTTACCTGTAGCCTGTGCCATACTGTCTGCTGAGAGCCTATACAAAGACATGGAAGAAGGAAATTTTTGCTTTTTTGCATGCTTGATTTCACCTTACCAGCAAGTCCATTCTTTTACTGTCTTTACAGCCTGCTTCTTCAGGATTCCAGGATATAATAAAGACCGGAAGAGCCATCCAGCCTTGAGGACTGAGCAAGAACACTGAACTCTTGGACTTTATGTTCACAGCCAACCATTGTTGGATTAGTTGAACCACAACTGTGAGTCATTCTAACAAATCTCCTCTCTCTCTCTCTCTCCACATATATTAGGATGAATATATATATATTCATTTCTAAAATATATAAATACATATTCATGAATTAAAATATATGTATGAGTATATATATGCATATATATTAGTTCTATAAGTTCTTTTACTCTAGAGAACCCTGACTGATACAGGTGTGGTCCTTCATAGATTGACAATGCTCTAGTGCAGCAGTTCTCAACCTGTGGCTAATGATCCCTTTAGATAACCTCTATCTCCAAAACTATTTACATTATGATTCAAAAGAGTAGTAAAATTACAGTTATAAGGTAGTAACAAAAATAATTCTATGGGCCGGGCATGGTGGTGCATGCTTTTAATCCCAGCACTCAGGAGGCAGAGGCAGGTGGATTGATGTGAGTTCGAGGCCAGCCTGGTCTCCAAAGTGAGTCCAGGACAGCCAAGGCTACACAGAGAAACCCTGTCTCAAAAAAAAAAAGTAATTCTATGGTTGGGGGCCCACCACAAGACAGGAACTGTATTAAAGGGCTGCAGCATTAGGAAGTTTGAGAACCGCAGCTCTAATTGATAGCCTACAACCATGCATGTGCTGCCAGGACTAATTAGCCTTAGTGAGTTTTAAAATAATTTTTTTTTGTAAAAGAAGAAATGAAGTTGGGAGCACATGGGGTAGGGATCCAGGAGATGCTGAAAGGGAAGGTGCTGGCTTGGATATGATCAAAACACATTATACACAGGTTCAGAATTCTCAAATAATAAATAAAATATTATATTAGAAAGAGGGACTCAAGGCTAGAGAGATGGCTCCGTGGCTAAGATTGTTTGCTTCTTCTATAGAGGATCTGTATTAGCCAACCAGCACCTACACCAAGAGGCTCACAGCAGCTGGGGATTCCAGTTCCAGAGGCAAATGCCCTCCCTAGGCCCAATTTATACCTGCAGCCTTTGAATATAAACGCATACACATACATTAAAAAAAAAAACACACATGAAATCAGAAAACAAGGAACTCTCATCTAGTCTTCCATTCTCTAGTTGGAACCCCGAAGCATCACGGCAGTGCAAGCTCATGTTGGGGCGGCCACAGTGTATGCTCACTGGAGCTTTGCAGAGGTCTTTATTAGAGTTCTACAACTCTGCAAGGGACAGGATAGAAGTCAGTGAACTCAGAATGCTGAAAAATAAAAGACTTACACTATGTATTTCCACTTTTTTACGCCCTTTTCCTTGGAAAACTGAAAGCTGCTAATTTCTTTAGCAAAGTTGGGTGGTAAATAGATATTTTGAAATGCCTGTGTACTTAAAAACGTTTGTATCAGTGTGTGCATGTGTGCGCGTGTGCATGTGTGTGTTACATTTTGACTAATAATTTCCTTGTGTAAGGGATTTATTCTATTTTTTTTATGTTAATTGGCAGTATTACCTTTTTGGAAAGAGTAAGCATTTTCTGTCTATATTTAGATACAATTTTCTAAATTATTCTGCAATTTTCTAAATTATTCTCCCAGTTTTTTCATGTAGCCATCTTCTCATTCAGTTTAAACGGTTTTGACTCTATGCTGCATTTTTGTCATATCTATAAAGAATCAAACAGCTTCTGCCAACCACATAAACCTTCATAACCCACTACTTCTATGAAGTGTGAAAATGGAAATATTTACGTATTATATTTAAATGAAACAATTAGTTCAATCTTCAATTATTCTTACTAGTTTAACTTGCATCAATTGTTGCAAGTGACTTTATTTGTACTTTGGATTCTAAATTTCCAAAAATATATATTTTGTGTGCAAAGATGCCCAAGTACTTAGCACTTCCCTCTCTTCCTTGAAGCGAAGTCCCACACAGATGACATAATACACCTTCATGCCTGCCTCATAGCACTTGACGTCTACTTGTGCTTGGTAGAGTAACATCCTGGCCACTATATTATACTTGGAGTAGGAAACTTAAACAGATAAATTCAAGACAAAGCAGGAGTAGATTTCATTAAATTATTTTCTGATAAAATTACCTCAGAATAAAAGTTCAATTAAAATTCAATCCAAATGTATCAGAGATGTTTAATAACACTACTGTGGTGATATTAAATAATCACTGTAAGTTTTTTGTTGTTGTTGTTGTTGTTTCTTTTAGTTGGTTAGATTCTCATTGGGAATTTTCCATGAAAAGCTCCCTTCAGTGTATGTATCTGATCTTCTAGGCTGGAGACATAATCTGAGAATTCCCTCATCTTCATTGGAACTCTAAGGCACTGATGGGTGCTTCTAAGAAAGAAAGCATTGAGTTATTGTTTCCTACATTTGTCTGCTAACATCTCCACTTTCCTTCAGATATCACTGAACTGGGATCTTGATAAACTTGAGTTTCCATAGTTTTCCCTTCTATTATTGTTGTTGTTATACTGCAGTGGTTTCTCTCAAGTTTTGGTGCTAAGGATCCTACCCAGGACCTTGCACCTGCTATACACGTGTTCTCCTATTGAACTACATACTGATTTACATCATTTTTCAAATCAATCATGTGATTAATAAGAAATTCAAATTAGGTCATCCAGCTATATCATTTCAGCCATACACTCACTGACCTAGACTTCATATGTCATAGTCTGTTTGAGTAGCAGAGTCCTGGCTGTCTTGGACTCACTCTGTAGACCTGCCTGGCCATGAACTCACAGAGATCCACATGTCTCTGTCTCCCAAGTGCTGGGATTAATGGCGTGCACCATCACATCCACCTAAATTTGAACTTTTTATAATGAGAAAGATGGGTATTAGAACTAGAGTTAGAAGCTTGAATTAGAATTAGGAACTCGAAGGATATAGACAAATGTAGCCAGATACCCAGGAAGGATGGTTCGCTGCAGATTTCTTACTGCAATATCATCAAACACTTATTTGTATAATAGTTTACATTCAACAACCATGATTGTTTTGCCATTACTTCCTCAGAAAGGAAGTTTAGCATGTAAATTATCTATTTATCTCCCAATAGATAATGGAATAATCCATGATTTATCAAATTTTCTTATTTTCTGCCTTTTTTTTTTTAAGTCAGAGAACTGACTTAGTTGAGTAGATATCGAATATAGCTATTATTTTACATTGGTAGCTATTTCTATTATCCTGTTTTATAAATTAAGCATCAGAATCGATAGCAACAAAATAATAATGTTATCTTACTATGCTCATATTAAAACACACTCTTAATTTCTGTTTCATGAAGAAACCAGATTCATGGTATGATAAGCAATTTAGGACACTTTTTACAGATGACGGCTTCCTGCTCAAGGCTGAAAGGTAATGTTCGAAAGATGGTGTTAAATTACCACCCGGTTCAGTGCACTGCTCACTTTCAGGTCATTGTCAAATGAAATTGGGATGGTGTCAGAACCCATCAAAACCCTAACACAACAATTTCTCCCTGGAGAGGCACACTGTAAGTATTGCAAGGCACTTTTAAGGTTTATTGATTTGGAGACAGGAAGGAGGACTGGATGGGAGCAATGACAGAAATGAAGTGTGTTTCCCAGACAAGTGTAATAAACCTGTTCCTGAGTCAGGGGTCATATAAATACTGGAACAGTTAATCACCTGTGCTGCTTGCACTGCTGTATTCACCACCATCATAAATATCCAAAAGTCACAACTAAACTTCTCAAGATTGGGCTGAATATATTATTTCCTATATCGTCAATGAGGAAATTGTAATGACACCTAAAAGAGGCTAGAGACTCTGTACACAGATAAAGACCTCAACGGACAGCTTCAAAACTCTGAAATAACACAAAGTCTTCCGGCAGAACTGAGAAGTTAGCTGGCTGACTTCCCAGGTTTCTTTATTTAAAGGAGAATCCAGGGCAAACAGGATGGCTCTGTGAGTAAGGGAGCTGGCTACCAAGCCCGACAAGTTGGCTTCTATCACTGGGATCCACATTATGGAAGGAGGGAAGTGAAATGTGAGCAAGCTGTTCTCTGATCTCCACACAGATGATGCGACACTCACATGCACACATGCACTGGCACACACACACACCCATACATACACACATTAAATAATTTAGTTAATGGACAATTTTATTTTATTTTTTAAATATATTTTATTAATTTATTTACATTACTTCTCAACTGTTATCCCATCCCTTGTATCCTCCCATTCCTCCCTCCCTTCCATTTTCCCCTTATTCTCCTCCCCTATGACTGTGACTGAGGAGGACCTCCTTCCCCTGTATATGCTCATAGGGTATCAAGTCTCTTCTTGGTAGCCTGATATTCTTCCTCTTAGTACCACCAGGCCTTCCCATCCAGGGATGAGGTCAAATATGGGGCACCAGAGTTCATGTGAAAGTCAGACCCCACTCTCCACTCAACTGTGAAGAATGTCCTGTCCATTGCCTAGATCTGGGTAGGGGTTCAAAGTTTACTGCACATATTGTCCTTGGCTGGTGCCTTAGTTAGAGCAGGATCCCTGGGCCTAGATCCGCCCATCATAATGCTCTTCTTGTAGGTTTCTAGGACCCTCTCGATCCTTCTATTTCCCCATTCTCCCATGATTCTCTCACCTAGAGTCCCAATAGGATGTTCTCCCCTCTGTCCCTCTTTCCTGATAAGTGAAGATATTCATGGGACATGCCCCTTGGGCTAGTGAATGGACAGTTTTAAACAGAAAAGATTAGAGCAAATATCACAGAAAATGTTCAAGTGTTATTAAGTGACAGTGGTTTGACAATTTAAAATGAAAAAAAAAACAGGTAATTAGAACAAATTAAATCACTTAGAATGAACTCCTACAAAATGACCCTATGGAAATTCATGAGGTGACAAAAAAGATTGCAAATCAGAAAGAAAATTAGAGGATGCTAAATACATGTTTTGTTAATTATTCAAACTATATAGAAAATTATAGGTGAATTGACAACTAATTTCAATTTATTTTGCTGTCTGTATGTTTCAATATAAACATGTGTAAGTACACATAAAATATAAATATATAAACATATATGATGGGTGGGATACAATGTAGCAGGATAGTTTGTGGAGAAGTATTTCACAGTGACTACAAACAGAAATTATAGTATGAAATTTGACTCTATTATAAATGTTCTTAGATTTAATGCTGCAAGATAATCTGCAAATCATTTTTTAAAATTTATACAAGAAATACACTGCTTCCATAACAAAAAGTGACATAGGGTAATCAAGTTCATAAAATGATGACTCAGCACAACAAGATTTAAGTAAAGCAATGCTGAGATGTCTGCTTATCAACCCTGATACTGAAATATTAATCACAAGAAATACATCTTAACACTTTAGGTAATATTATATCTAGACCAGCCCTTCTAGTGAATACATTGAGCAGTAAATTTAATATTTTCAAATATGTTGACCCTGCACTCTCATTCCTAGAGATCTTATAAAATTCATATTTTATAAAAAATAAAGAGCAAATAAAACAAATGTACAATTAAAGAACTTCTGGAGGTATCTCCATGCCTTATCTCAAGTTGTGATATAAAGCAACAGTAATTAAAATGGCATGGTACTGGCATAGAAACAGACTGGTGGATCAAGGGAATGGAATCAAAGACCCATAAATAAATCCACACACCTGCAAACACTTGATTTTTGACAAAGAGCCCAAAACCATACAATGGAAAAAAGATAGCATCTTCAAAAAATGGTGCTTCTCCAAATGGATGTCTACATGTAGAGAAATGCAAATAGATCCATATTTACCACCCTGCACAAAACTCAAATCCGAGTGGATCAAGAACCTTAACATAAAACCAGAAACACTAAATGTGTTAGAAGAGAAAGTGGGGAAGAGCCTTGAACTCATTGGCACAGGAGACAACTTCCTGAACAGAACACCAAAAACTCAGGCTCTAAGATTAACAATTAATGAATGGGAACCCATAAAACTGAAAAACTTCTGTAAGGCAAAGGACTCTGTCAACAGAACAAAATCAGCAGCCTACATATTGGGAAAAGATCTTCACCAACCCCACATCTGACAAAGGGCTAATACCCAAAATGTATAAAGAACTCAAGAAGTTAATCACCAACAAGCCAAATGACTCAATTAAAAGTGGGGTGCAGAGCTAAACCGAGAATTCTCAACAGAGGAATATCTAATGCCTGAGACGCACTTAAAGAAATATGTAAAGTCCTTAGTCATCAGAGAAATGCAAATCAAAACAACTCTGAGATTTATTTCATCTTACACCTATCAGAACGGCTAAGATCAAAAACTGAAGTGACAGAACATGCTGGAGAGGATGTGGAGATGGGGGACATTCCTTCATTGCTGATGGGAGTGTAAGCTTGTATAACCATTTTGGTAATCGATCTGCAGTTTTCTCAGAAAAGTGGGAATAGCTCTATCTCAAAACCCAGCTATACCATTCCTGGGCATATACTTAAAAGATGCTCCACCATACTACACAGCTATTAATAACAGTGAAATCATGAAATTTGAAGGCAAATGAATGGAGCTAGAAAAAGATCGTCCTGACTGAGGTGATCCAGACCCAGAATGACACACATGATATGTACTCACTTATAAGCAGATATTAGCCATATAGTCCAGGATAACCATATTACAATTACAGACCCAAAGAAGCTAACTAATAAGGAAGGTCCAAGGGAGGATCAATGAATCTCACCGAGAAGGGGAAATAGAATAGACAGAGGAAGTACTCTAATGTAGGAAACAGGATAGGAGGACTGACGAGGGAAATGAGGGTGAGGATCTGATGTGGGGAGAGCTGGCGGGTGGGGGCTGGAGGACAAAGGGCTTGCAGAGACAAGAGAAATGGTGGACTGGGGCATCTCTGAGACCTAGGAGGATATGGGGGTGACTCTAGCCGAGCCCCCTACTGGTGGTGGACATGGCTACTGAAGAGGTCATCCTCTCACCACACATGACTCCTAGTAGAGGGAGGGGAACACCAATCTACCCGAAAAGACTTTGACCCAAAATTCACCCTGCCATTAAGATGTGGAGAGGCAAAGAAAGAGCAGAGGTTGAGGGAATGGTCCATTGCCTGGCCATACAAGACAAGAGAGCCAGCCCTTGAGAGTACTAACGACATTGTGCTGTGCTTGAAGACGGGAACCTAGCATAGCTATCCTCTGAGAGGCCCCACCCAGGAATGGATCAGTACAGATGCTGAGATGCAAAGCCAAACAGTGGGCAGAGTTGCAGAGAGCCTTGTGGAAGAGTGGGAGGAAGGACAGAAGGACCTGGAGGGAACAGGAGCTTCACAAGAGGATCAACAGAGCTAACTAACTTTGGTCAGGGGTCAGGGGTGCTTGCAGAGGCTGAAACACCAAACAATGACCATGTAGGGACTTGATCTAGGCCGGCTATACATATGTACCAGATGGGCAGCTTGGTCTTCATATGAGTCCTCTAGTAAGGGGAGCAGGGGTTGTCTCTGACAAGGACTTTCTGGCATGGTTTTTGATCCCTTTCCTCTGGCGGGGCTGCCTTGCTAGGCCACTGTAGATGTGCTCAGTCCTATGCAACTTAATGTGTGGGGATGGGTGGGGGTGGGGCTTCCACTTTCTGAGGAGAGGGAATACAGTAAAAAAAAAAAAAAGAGAGAGGAGGGTGAACTGTAAGGAAAGGAGGGAGGGGGCTATGATTGGGATGTAAAGTGAATATATGAATTAATTTAAAATAAAAATAGGGAGCAATACTTTCATCCTTGCTCAATGTGAAATGTAAAGAAATTATGTTGCCATCATCCATATGTGACTAAATAAATTACAAGGCATCTGTATAGCTGTAGTGGACATGTTAGGACTCTGGGTACAGTCATGTCTGAAGAACAGTTTTTTGAGTACTGAGAGATTTACCATGAGGTTTATACACCACACCTGGGTTGTATGGAACAGCCTACAGTTTCCTGCAAGAAAACTGCCTGGCATTCTGACATGATGCATGCTGTAAACCACTTAAGAGGATGCTAACTACAAATGTGGCTAAATGCAGAGTTCCAGTAACTTTACAGTACAGGAGGGGACAAAATGCTGTGCCTATGCAATTCTTGGAGTAGGAATAGAATCCGAAGGACTGTAGTTCGCTTTGGATGAATTCCAGAAAGAGTGAACCTAAAAGCCCAGAGCATGGCTTTGTACAACTGTGAGCTCACACACAACACACATTTACACTATCACCCTTAGTGTACTGCAATTTAGTTTATTTTGTAAACAATGGTTAGCATTATTTTTTACCTATTTATTTACATTTCATGGATTTACACAATGCGCTCAGGTCATGTCCACCCACCATATGCTTGCCTCCCTATGCCACTCTGCAGACCTTATGCACAAATATGACAGGCCTCTACTGATCTTGGTGAACTCTGAATTATCTGGGAAAGAAAGAAACAAAAAGAACAATATATATTAAGACATGTGTCCTTTAGGGTATATAAAAGAAGCTTATGATCACAAGCCCATGTGCCATTTAGAATATGTTAAAACATAGAATATGTTAAAAAATTTAAAAACAAATGTTTCACTGTAATAATCTCTAAATGCAACAGCATTTTGTATTGATACTTGAAATGCAAATACAGTTGTGTTGTGTATTAATTTTATAAAGCAATAAAATGATTAATAACGGAGTTTCTAAAATCATGCTTTAATAAATCATACATGTGCTAAAATCAGTTGAAGAGACTCTTAAATTTTAGAAAATACATTGATAACTTTTATAGTCAGAAATAATAACTCCCTTTCACATCATAATGAAATAAACTATAATCCAGCTACACACTAAGAAGGAAGTTGAGTTGAATGCGTTATGAAAAGGTGAGCTTGACTGACTGACAGCACAGAGCCTTTGCTGTGTAAACATGAGGCCGCTACTGTGACACTTCAGCATCCTCATAAAAAGTGGGTGTGGCTTTAAGTATTCCTCTAACTCAAAGTGGTAGAGGGCAGAGGTAGGAGGAGCTCCTGGGTTTGCTGGCTGCTAAGCCTACTCCGAGGCTAAGAGAAAGTCTCTGTGTCAAACGAATGACAAATGACATAGGGAGTTGCAGCTGGACACCCAGTAATCTCCTGTGGCTTCTTTGCAGGCATGGACGTGTATACAAAATGGCCAACTGAGGGACAGCTTCAGGCAAAAATACGGAAATGTGGGCAATGTAAAAGAGATGAGGGAACCAGCCTGCTAACCCTCCCAGGACGATCTCCAGGCAAGGGGAGCGGGCATCCAGCAGGCTGTTCCCTGGCAGGGACATGAACAACCAAGAGAGCTGTGCGCCACACCTTGGGAAGACGTTACGCAGTTGTCTTTGAGCAGTTTTACTGCTTGTTTTTCATAGAAGTTAGGTAAGGGATGAAACTTGAGAGATTAGAAGCAACAGTTCTCCAGGACTGCAGGGCCTATGTAGGGTTTCTGTGAAATAGATGAGTAATTTTCCTTTGGGGGTGGGGGGTGCTTTCTAAGACAGACATGGTTTTGAATCAATATGACTCAAAACAGCGTTTCTCTTTCAATCCAGCTGTGACCCGAGACTTGGAAATTTTCAGATTTACTTGTTAGCATCCAGAAACGTGGTATTTTGAACAGAACGTGTGTGCTGAGACCCCACTGAGCAGTGCCTTACTGGAAGGTGTGGTTAAGTAGCAGACACTTTCTTGAGAGCCTCTCATAGCCCCTGGTTCTGTCAGAGATAACACGGATCTGGGAATAATTCCTCAAACTCTCAAAGGCTATCACATGAAGCTCGTACCTTTTAATTCTGTATCCCAGAATGTTCTAGTTCACTAGGGTAAACGAAGCTCCAGACCTCACTATCAAGGCCAACAACGTCTGCTATGGTCTGCACAGTCCTGTGCGGATTTTCAGTGTAACTACTAGTGTTGCACCTGTTGTGGTTGTTAGTCCTCACAGCCCATGCAATAAATTCTGGTTATAAAGACAAACATATCTGTCTCCTCAAGTAAGTCCATCATTCTGTACTGTATTGGGGAGATGTAAGGAGGTTAGAGGTGCTTCTAGGTCATCGTATCTTGAGTGGATCAGAAGCTCATTGAGTGTCAGGACCGGAGCTCACGCTTCCTGTGTTCCTCTGGAGTCTAAGCACACACCACATTCTGAAAGATGCTAGATCTATCCTTCTTGTATAGTTTGTCCTTGTTCTTTGAAACAGTAGATCTTCACAAAGGCTTTCCAAAATCTTTTGCGTGGCTGAATCTAAATTAACCCATCCCTCACAGTCCCTTTCCGTAAGGAAACACTACCTATGTCCCCACATATCCTCTCTTACAAATACGTTCACATATACAGTTAAGGTAGAGACGTATACAATGACATATATTTTTTAAAATTTTCTGATTATTGAATTTTTTTATTTTTTATTTAATTAATTTATTCAGATTACATCTCAATTCTTTCCCCCTAACTTGTATCCTCCCGTTCTTCCCTCCCTCCTGCTTTCACCCTATTCTCCTCCCCTACCGAGGGGGAGCTCCTCTCCCATCGTATGGTCATAGACTATCAAGTCTCATCTTGGTATCCTGCTTATTTTTTTTCTGAGTGCCACCAGGCCTCCCTGCCAAGGGGAAGTGGTCAAATATGGGGCACCAGAGTTCATGTCAGAGTCAGTCTCCGCTCTCCAAACAATTGTGGAGAATGATGACATATGTTTTATAACTGCCAAGTATTGATAGGCAACGTAGAAGCAATGGATGTGGTGGTCTTCTAGGGCTCTAGGCTGTCACTTGGCCACATTGGGTTTTCTTTGTTGTTTGTTTGTATTTTATTTTATTTTTCAATTTGCTTGGATTGACTCTCAGATATCATTGAATCACTTTGGATGTCACCTTTCATTTCCATTACTGCCACAAATAAGTAGATCATGCTCTTTATTATCTGCTCCAATCTTTATCTCTAATTGAAATTTCTAGCTGGCTGATTAAGTGATACAGGGAAATTTGGTATGACTGAGAAAAAGGCTATTAGTGACAGATGGAATCTTCTTTCCTTTGAGGGGACTGTTTTTTTTTTAAAGGTCAGATCAAATTTGGTTAATTTCTATTGATATATTTCTAAAAGGATTTTGTTTATTGTTTCTTAAAATGATTTTTGTAAATCCCCCCATTAAACTTTAGAATGGGAAACCAAAGTGTATCAGTAATGAGCAGAAATAATTACCTTCAACCAATGCATTGCAGGAAGATTTTATAGAAAATATTAAAAATGTGTATTGAAGATGCAACTACTTCATTTCATCTTTTTATTTTTCCTTTTCTTAGAGAGTATATGGAAATATTTTAAGTCAATGGAAAGTGCCATTATTTTACTGTGAGCATAAGAGACACAGTGCCAACAATTGTGTTGAAACAATGAAAAAAACTTAGTTCAAAGTGACATAGAGGGAAACACCATTAAGTTTTCATAACTCTGCCACCAAACTAACACTCCACACATCTGTGGATGTATATATTTCAGATAAAGTAGAAAGTCTAAAAAGGAAACTGAAATTTTCTGATTGCTCACAGGTGTACCTACCACACTATTTTTTTTTTAAAGCACTCCTTTGAAATACACAGTGATCGTAGAGACCAGATCTTCATTACTTAAGTCATTAGGAATATTCTAAAAACTCAAAACTGACTCAGATAGTTGTTGAAAAGATAGTCCCTCTGCAAATAAACAATATCCACAGATTTTTTTAAAACCTTTATTCAGAAAATCAAATGACTCAGAGAACAGCCAAAATTTTTCTTTTATGTATGAAATCTGGGTAATATGGTGTTTTACAGAGACGGGGGTGGTACCTGCATGCATAATATCTACTGATATAGAACTGCTGTGGAAGAAAACACAGGTGCTAGTGTTAACCTTTCCAATGAGGAAGTCATCAAGTGTTTTAATTTTGTTCTGTATACTTGTAGATTTTTCACAATTCCTAACCCTGCTGTCATTAGTGACTGAGAGATATTGACATCAATGCAGTTTTGGCTTCATTCAATTTGAAATTCAAGATAATCATTTCTTGTTTCTAGTGTGTTTATGCTTTTTAGCTATGTGAGAGGAAACTTGCACCTGCATTCTTTGTAGCAGCTTTGAAATACAGATTTGAATTCAAGAAGCCAAGAGTCCTTTCTCACATCTCATTTCTCTGCGAATCAATATTTCAAAAACAAGAAAAAAGAATTCTTCTTTTATCTCTTTAAATATTGAATGATTGTTTGAGTGTCAACTGCAGTGAACTTTCTATCTGTCAGAGCACTTCCATCATGTGCTTGCCAACTTCTACACTGGTCCAGATTGCTCATTTCAGTGACTCCTGCTTCTTATTTCTTCTGTACTCACATGTTTGAAAACACTTAGACTTCTCCCGTCTCTCAAGGGAAAACTGAAAATGAAAACCACCACTGAATAATCTATAAAGGTTACATAAAGAATCTAAAAAGATAGCGAAGGCAGATATAAAGTGGTTTTGGAGTTTTCTGCCTAAGTTGAAGAGCATTACATCCAAGGCACTCCACTGAATTCGACTTCTATATGAAAAATCACTGTATTAGAAAGCCAATGTGTATGAAATGTTTTTTTTTCACCTTTCAAACAGCCTTGGTACATTTTATTTTTTAACAGAAGATACATGTTCATACAGCTCTACATTGTGACTCCATTACAACTTGTTATAAGGAAGCAACAGAACATTTCTCATGCTTTTATCATTTTTTCATAACAAAAAATGTCTTCTATTAAGTATTTGATCCAGTGTTACGGCTACTTGACTTAACAATGATGTGAGGGGTTTTTTTTTGTTTTGTTTTGATACCCACATCTACACCTTGCCCCCCCCACACACACAATTTTCTTCTTTTCCTTCCTTCCTTCCTACCTTCCTTTTTTTTTTCTTTCTTACACCTAAATAGCAGATTCCCTTGCCTTAGTTCCCTCCAGTACCTCCCTGCTACCTTCCCACTGCCTCTCCTTATTCACTCCTTCTTCATTTATCTTAAAAAACAAAAACAAAACAAAACACAGGGCAGGCCTCCCATGGATTTCAACCAAGCACTCCCTATGAAGTTGTAGTAAGACTAGACAGCTCCCCTCTTATTGAGGCTGGGCTAGACAACACAGTGGAAGGCTGAGTAAGACACAGCTCCTCCTCTACTGCCCGGTGTCTCACAGCAAGACAAGGTATACAACTGTGACATATATGCAGAGGGCCTGGGTCAATCCTATGCAGGCTCCGTGGTTGTCAGTTTAGTATCCCTGAGCTCTATGATCCCAGGTTAGTTGATTCTGTGGTCTTTTGTTTTTGTTTTGTTTTGTGTGTGTGTGTGTGTGTGTGTGTGTGTGTGTGTGTGTGTGTGTGTGTAGAATCCTTGACCCTTCTGGATGCTACAATTATTTCTTCCCTCTTTCTCGGGAATTTTCAAGATCCACCTAATATTTTGCCATGAGTCTTTGCATCTGTTTCTATTAATTGCTGGGTGAAGCCTCTCTGATGACAATTGGGTTAGACACTAATCTATCCTTATAGCAGAATATCATTAGGAATCACTTTTCATCCTAGGTCTGGGCTACGTAGCCTCTGGGTCCTGGCCCCTGTCAGGGGTGGGCTTCCTCTCACATCATGGGTCTCAATCTTGACCAGTCAGTGAATGACCACTCCCACAATTTTAGTGCTATCTTACCTCAGAACATCTTGTAGGCAGGACAAATTGTAGATTAAAGATTTTATACCTGTGCTGGTTTCTAAATCCCTCCACTTGCCTGATGTCAGCAAATGGCCAGCTTAGGCTCTGAATCTCCCATTGTGTGGAGTCTTAGCTAGGACTGATCTCCTAGATTCTTGGGAGTTTCCATTGCACTAGGTTTCTTGTTTGTCCCAGAAATGTCCCTCATTCCAGTTGTCCCTCCCAGCATTCTCTCCTTCCATCCTCCTCCAAGTTTATTTCTCCTGTTGCCATCCCTAACTCCCCCTCCAAGATGTCTTTCTTTTTTTAAATTAATTTATTCATATTACATCTCGATTGTTAGCCTTTCCCCTGTTTCCTCCCATTCTTCCCTCCCTCCCACTTCCCCCCTTTCTCCCCTCCCCTATGTCTGTGATTGAGAGAGACCTCCTCCCCCTATATATGCTCTAAGAATATCGAGTCTCTTCTTGGTAACTTGCTATCCTTTCTTTGCCGCCAGGCCTCCCCATCCAGGGGACATGGTCAGAAAAGGGGCACCAGAGTTCGTGTGAGAGTCAGATCTCACTCTCCACTCAACAGTGGAGAATATCATGTTCGTCGGCTAGGTCTTGGTAGGGTTCGAAGTTTATTTCTCCTTGGCTGGTGCCTTAGTTTGAGGAGGACCCCAGGACCCAGATCTGCCTGTCATAAAGTTCTTTTTGTAGGTTTCCAGGACCATGTGGGTCCTACTATTTCCCCATTCTTCCATGCTACTCTCACCTAAAGTCTCAATATAATGTCCTCTCCTCTGATCCACTTTCTTGGTAAGTAAAGTTTTTCATGGTACGTATCCCTTGAACTAGTGTTTTGGTATAAGTGAGTATATACCGTTTGTCTCTTTTTGCTTCTGGGTGACCTCACTCTAGTTCTAGAAATTATCTAGTTATGATAATTTCTAGATCAATCCATTTGTCCACAAATTTCGGGAATTCCTTGTTTTTAATAGCTGAGTAGTATTCCATAGTGTAAATGTACCACAATTTCTTAGTCCATTCTTCTACTGAAGGACACTTAGGCTGTTTCCATGTTCTGGCTATTATGAATAAGGTAGCTATGAACATGGTTGAGCATATGTCCCTGTTGTGTGGTAGGGCATTTTCTGGGTATATTCCAAGGAGTGGGATAGCTGGGTCTTGAGGAAGCCCTATTACCATTTTTCTGAGAAAGCGCCAGATAGCTTTCCAAAGTGGTTGTACTAGTTTGCATTCCCACCAGCAATGAAGGAGTGTTCCTCTCTCTCCACTTCCTCGCCAACATGTGGTGTCATTTGAGTTTTTGATCTTAGCCATTCTGATGGGTGTAAGATGGAATCTTTTTGCAATCGTTTTGATTTGCATTTCTCTGATGACTAACGAGGACGAGCATTTCTTTAAGTGTTTCTCAGCCATTTGACATTCCTTTGTTGAGAATTCTCTGTTAAGTTCCAAGCCCCATTTCGCAATAGGGTTGTTTGGTTTGTGGTGTTTAATTTTTTGAGTTCTTTATATATTTTGGATATTAAACCTTTGTCAGGTGAAGGGTTGGTGAAGATCTTTTCCCAGTCTGTAGGCTGTCACTTTGTTCTACTGACAGTGTCTCCTGCCTTACAGAAGCTTCTGAGCCTCATGAGGTCCCATTTACTAATTGTTGACATTAATGCCTGGGCTGTTGGTGTTCTGTTCAGGAAGTTTCCTGTGCCTATGTGTCCCAGGCTCTTCCCCACTTTTTCCTCTAACTGAATTAATGTCTCTGCTTTTAAGTTGAGGTCTTTAATCCACTTGGACTTGCTATTTTCCCTTCTCGGGAGACTGATGTGACCCCCTTGAACTTTCCTTGTTACTTAGCCTTTCTGTGTCTGTGGGTTTAAGCATGGTTATTCCTTACAGCTAATATCCACTTAAGAGTGAGTATACACCATGATTGTCTTCTGGGTCTGGGTTACCTCACTCAGGATGATTTTTTTCTAGTTCCATCCATTTGGCTGCAAATTTCACATTGACATTGTTTTTAACAGCTGAGTAGTCCTTCATCTTGCTTCAGCTGAAGGGCGTCTAGGTTATTCCCAGTTTCTGGCTACAGTGAACAGAGTTGCTATGAACGTAATTGAGCAAATGTCCTTGTGGTATGATAGTGTGGAATATCCTCTGGGTTTATGCACAGGAGTAGTATAGCTGGGTCGTGAAGTAGGTGGAGTCCCAGTATTTCAGTAAACTGCCATATTGATTTCCAAACTGGCTATACAAGTCTTCACTCCTACCAGCAATAAAGGGGTGTTTCCCTTGCTCCACATCCTTGCCAGAATGTGCTGTCTCTTCTGGTTTTGGTCTTAGCCGTTCTGACAGGTGTAAGATGAAATCTCAGAGTCCTTTTAATTTGCATTTTCCTGACAGTACAATTGGCTATGAGTTTCTTAAGTATAGTTAAATTGTATGCCTGGATTATTTGAATTCAAATCAATAGTTTTATATTTGTAAATGAAGAAGTATATTGATGTGCACATTTGGGTACAATGACAGCCATAAGAACAACCATAGAACATCTGGGCCACTCTGCATTATTGAGATTGCAGGGCTATGCAAGGATCTTTTGAGCCCGGCCTGTCTGGATATATTTAGAGTTTGGAAGCTGCAATGGCTAGGGTTTACCAGCATAAGTCTACCCAACAAGCCCTAGATAGGAATATCCAGCCTTATAACTTTGTCTTCTTACTTTTATTGCTTTTTAAGATCTTATGTGGTTGCCAAGTATGCTCAAGCCAAGTAACTATGTGAAAGTGTTTAAAGTTCTTCTTCTACAGTTTCTCCTCTATTTTCAATATATTGTTGTTCCTACCACTGCCGTCACCTTCTCTCATTCCTCCTAAACCTCTTCTTCCGTTTAGTCTGCCTCCTATTCTTATGTTCCGTGTGTGTGTGTGTGTGTGTGTGTGTGTGTGTGTGTGCGCGTGCATGTGTATATGTATGTTTGTATATACATGTCTCTATGTGTATGTGTATACGTGTTTGTGTGTGTTTGTGTTGGTCTTATGAGGTGGACACAGCAGCTATATGCTTGTCTGTCCAGTGCTGCTGTCTCCACAGGAAGAATCACACCCTCTCCCTCAACCAGGCTTCTAAGCCATAAGATTCTTGTTTCGCAGTATCTAGAGCCACATTTCTTACATTGGTATAGACACATTGCCCATGTTACAGAAGCTCACAAAGATTAAGTGTAAACAAAGTTGCATAGAACATATCAAAATTGCTTTATTATTATATTATAGTCTTGAACTCTTTGAAATGATTTTCTAAACATTTTTTAATATCAATTCCGTGTTTTTAGGGAAAATTTCCATGTATGTGTTTTTTATTCTTTTAAAGACAAGTTTATTTTTAGAAAATCGTAGCTGTCAGATAAGCATTCGTGCAAACAACCATGCACAGTTACTTTATGTCCATAAAATTATAGTGTTAGAATTAAGAGTTTTATCTCCTGAGAGGATGAATTCAACCGTGTGAATCTCATTGTAATTGTAGAATAATCAAAGAATATTTGAATTTTTACTAAAATAACTTTTAACTACTATCTCACCTTCGGAAGACTGCATTTTCAGGGGAAAACATGTTTGTATATAACTGAGATTAAATTATTATTGCGTAGACCTGTTTAAAGATATAATACTCATATCTGTAAGAAAGATTCCCTGCAGTTCCTGAACGCACATACACAAAAGCATATTTCGAAATCTATCAAAAATGTACCACCCCTGAGCATTTGTTGAGCAAAACTTTGATAAACTATTTATAGCATTTTGACATGTTTTTGATAATATACCAATAGTGTTTTGGACACCTAGCAGCAACATAAACATGATTATGATAAATTAAGTATGAATTCTTGAGGGACCAATGCGTAAGTGGGACTGTTGGGCATAGACCGGTAACAGATAGCTGTGAGATGCAAGGTTAAAATTTGCTCTCGTGTTAGCGCCGTGCCAGTGAAGAGGGCTCCTGGTGGTCAACGATCTTTCTATGCACATATGTAAAGATTAACTTCCTCCAAACACTCTCTTTCGAAACAGTTTATACTGAAGCCATAAACAATCTGAGTGTCTCACCTGAGCACTGTGTTCACTATGGTCCTTGTCACTAGACCCTGAGTCCCAGGGTTTGTCTGCTTAAGAAGGTGAGATGCACAGCTAGGCTTAGCCTCCCAACATTTCGGTCAGGGCTTAGTGCATTTTTTAAAAGCTTTGCTTTTCAAAAGATGTTACATTTGGTGATAGCCTAGAGAAAGACAGACACAGAATGCAAGGCTCTTTGTCTTTGATTTCAGTGTTCCTGGGGACAGGAGTCCCTACAGTCTTCCCTTCTTGGATGTCTTGGTTATATCCCAAAGCCTTCCATTTAGAAACCTCCAGCTTCTCTGGTTAGTCTCAGTTGGGTGGCTCATATTTTATTTTACTTTAAATTTATTATAATTTATTCACAACTCATTCTGATTATAATCCTCTCCCTCTTATATTCCTGTTTCCACCATCCCTCCCTCCTCTACCCTATTTCCCTTCCCTAGACCTCTGACAAATGGGGTCCTCCTCCCCCATCTTCTGACCACAGCTGATCAGGTCTCATCTGGGTAGCCTTCATCCCTTTCCTCCGTGAGGCTTCTCCATGAGGCTCCTCCAAGAGGCAGTGATCAAATCATGGGCATCATGGGCACTAGAGTTCCTGTCAGAGGCAGCACTCCACTCTCCCCCCACTTCCCCACGTGGAGAATGAGCTGTCCATAGGTTACATCTGAACAGATGGGGTCTAAGTTCTCTGCTTGCAATGTCCTTGGTTGTTGCATCAGTTTGTGCAGGCCCTTCTGGGTCCAGATCTGCCAGCCTTGATAATCTCCTTGTGGATCTCCTCACAGCAATGCACGCCCCCACCCCAGGTCAGTCTATGTTCTTAGCAGCTTTATTAGTAATAGCCAGAATCTGGAAACAACCTAGATGTCCCTCAACTGAAGAATAGATAAGGAAACAGTGATATATTTACACTATGGAATACTATTCGCCTATCAAAAACAGGGAAATCTTGAAATTTGTGGGCAAATGGATGAAACTAGAAAAGATCGTCCCAAGTGAGGTAACCCAGACCCAGAAAGACATGCATGGTATACACTCACTTATAAGTGGATATTAGCCCAACATAGATGTCCTCTGAGAGACTCCACCCAGCAGGTAATTGGGACAGATTCTAGGCCTCACAGCCAGAGCTGTATGGGAGGCTCATATTACAAGCTATTTTTAATTACCTGCAGCAGATAATTGGAGGTAAACTTTTATTTTTAAATGGTAAGAACACAGATTTTGTACATCAAAGAGAGCAGCTAAAAGAGTTTCTGGGGCCCAGCAAGATAGCTTAGAGGGTAAAGGCACCCACTGCCCTACCTGACAACCTGAATTTGATCCCCAATACCCACCAGGACATGGTGCAAGGAGAGAAGTTAGTCTTTCAAGTTGTCCTCTGACTTCTACAAGGCATCACTAAGTACACACACACACACACACACACACACACACACACACACACACCATTTTACACATACAACACACATACCATTTTACACATACAACACACACACACACACACACACACACACACACACACACATACACACACACTAAATGTTAAAAGAAAACCCACAGAATAATTTCTGGGTACACTTTTTACTTAAGACCAACTGCATTTCATGCCAGTCATTTAATGATTCTTTGCTTTCTATCTAATGCTTTTTCCTTGGCCACTTCCGTGTTCCTGTCATGGGACTCTTTCCACACTTGCAGCATTCAGCCCACTCCCACTGCCCCTGCTGGAACCCACCTTTCTTAAACCCATAGGCTGAACCTCTAGCTCCCAATGTGATAACCCAGTGACAGACCTACAGAAGCACAGGGCTGGCCATCATCAAATTGTGGTGCTCAGCTGATCTTCAGAGCTGCCATCAGATTATTGCTTTTTCAATAAGCCAAACCTTTTATCTCATCTCCAGTGTTCCCCACTAGTTATTAAAAATTGTCATCATTCTCCACAAAACCATTCCTCTAGTGTTGCCAGTCATTGTTGGGAGAAGTCCCTTAAGCTATCATAGGCTTTGGATCTAGAATTGTCACAGGATTCCAGCTGTGCTGTTTGCATTGATAGGTGCCTTCCCTCACTCTAGGCAGAATGAAAGAAGACTTTCCAGTCCTTTATTAGAGCTTAAAAGCACACTGGCGACATTTACTGTTGACCCTTTGCCACATTTGAAAACCCTATTCAATCACATTTTTGTGTTGGCTTCATCTCATCAGCAGTTAAATAACCTGAATGATCTTTTAATAAATAAATAAATACACCGCTCACCTTCCACTAGCTAATCGGTAATCTCTGTTTACTTTATAGTTGTTTTATATATGGCTGTGCATTTTCTTCCATTCTTCAACTCATATTCATTCTACATTGAAACTTGGCACTTATCTTCTCAATGCATTAAAATATCTCTCCACAGTCACCTTCATCTACAGGTAAATTGAGACCGTGTGTGTGTGTGCGTGTGTGCGTGTGTGTGTGTGTGTGTGTCTGTGTGTGTGTGTGTAACAATGTACATAATGACCTAAATATCTTATTCTGTATTATGATATTAGTGATTACATTTCTTGGACTTCTTCAAAAAAAGTTTCTCATGCTTCTCTCATCTAGAGTCCCATTAGGATGTCCTCCCCTCTGTCTCAGTTTCCTGGTAAGTGAAGGCTTTCGTGGGACATGCCCCTTGGGCTAATATGCAGATATAAGTGAGTATATACCATTTGAGTCTTTCTGCTTCTGGGTTAACTCACTCATTATGATCATTTCTAGCTCAATCCATTTATCCACAAATTTTGGGAATTCCTTGTTTTTAATAGCTGAGTAGTATTCCATAGTGTATATGCACCACAGTTTCTTTATCCATTCTTCTACTGAGGGACACTTAGGCTGTTTCCATTTCCTGGCTATTATGAATAAGGCTGCTATGAACATGGTTGAGCAAATTTTCTTGTTGTGTGCTGGAGCATCTTCTGGGTATATTCCAAGGAGTAGAATAACTGGGTCTTGAGGAAGCCCTATTCCCATTTTTCTGAGATAGCACCATATAGATTTCCAAAGTGGCTGTATTAGTTTGCATTCGCACCAACAATGAAGGATCCAGAGGGCCCTAGAAACCTACAAGTAGAACATTATGATAGGCAGATTTGGGCCCAGGGGTCCCGCTCAAACTAAGGCACCAGCCAAGGACAATACAGGCCATAAACTTTAAACCCCTACCCAGATCTAGCCAATGGTCAGAACATTCTCCACAGTTGAGTGGAGTGTGGGATATTACTTTCTCATGTACTCTGGTGCCTCACCTTTGACCATGTCCCTTGGAAGGGGAGACCTGGTGGCCCTCAGAGGAAGGACAGCAGGTTACCAAGAAGAGACTTGATAGCCTATGAGCATATACAGGGGGAGGTAATCCCCCTCAGGAACAGTCATAGGGGAGGGGAATAAGGGGAAAATGGGAGGGAGAGAAGAATGGGAGGATACAAGGGATAGGATAACCATTGAGATGTAACAAGAATAAATTAATAAAAAGGAAAAAAACAAAAAAACAAGAATAAATTAATTTAAAAAAGGAAAAAAATAAAGGTGTGCGCCACCAAAAAAAAAAAAAGTTTCTCACTCTTACTTCTTGAGTGTGCTTTCTATCAATTACCACCTTCATAACAAGTTGGTTCCTCTTTAATTATTAAACATTTCATACCTTTAGAATACTAAAAACCACAAAAATATAATGAACATCCATGACAATAATAGTCATTGAGCTAAGATATATTAAATCATATGGTTATTAAAAATCAAACTTTCTACATACACCTCACTTTGATCTCATTTTCTAAACTTCTTGCTTATTTCCTATTTTTATGCTTATCTTTCCATTTTATTATTTTATGATATTTAAGAATTTCATTTGTGTCTGAAATAATGCACATCCTGGATCTGCAGTGCGATGCTCTACACATGACCATGCATCCTTAGCTGTACTCTTCTAATGCATTGCCTCTTGAAATAATTTTATTAAAGTGTCCCAAATATGATGGCTTTATAATTTTCTTCTAATTTTTTCAACTTGTGTTCTGTAATTTCTTGCTGTGTTTTAGCACTTAGATATTAGACTTTCCTTTTTTCATCTAACATGCTTAAAATAAATTGTAAATTCTTAATGATTTCTTTTAAAGTTCTTTTTCTTTTATATCTCACTTCTTTTCATAACAGCACATGCAGCCACGGAACTTTGATTTTCTCACATTCACAAATGATTTCTTTATAGGCAGATTAGAACATATCTCCTTTCCACTGATTAATATTTAAATATTTTTCATCTCTTAACTACGAGATTATGCAGTTTCCAAACTCACCAGAGCTGCTGATTTGGTGTTAATGCTTCCTGAATTTATATATATATTAAACAAAACAATGCACAGGACTACTGTTCTTATTAAAGGTGCCCAACTCTTTTAACCTTTGAACATCTGCATCTAACACTCTACTATGTAGGAGGAAATATTACAGTTTCCAACTGTAATCTTCCCCATAGTCCTATGATTTAAAGACTTGAACCATGGCATGATTGTAAGAGGTGTAAAACTTTAAGGTATAATGCATGTTGGGAGAGCTCAGGCAACGTAAGGAGTGCACCCTAGAGAGTGGACTGTGGAGCACACACTGGAGTATGCTTTCTTTTTCACTTCCTGCCTAGTATGATGTGAGCAGCTCTCACTGCTACACACTTTCCAGTATAACCTTTCTCATCACAGGCCCAAGAGATACTGGTGCAGATAAGTGATCACGGACCAGAATCTGGAAGATAGTCAATCAAAATAAAGCTTTTGAAAGTTGATCATTTCAGGAATTTTGTTACTTTCAGAGGATGCTGTACCATACAGAGAGCTTCATAAGTTTGTACTTTTAATGTAAAGGGTTATTTGACATGTACCTGTCTCTATCTCTATCAGAACTTGAATTCTACTTCAATATTTATGTATTAATTCATCTATATAGATCTATATCAATGTGCATACAGGTAGTAAGGTAAAGACACATATGAATTTATAGGTGTAAATGAGAAAAAGTGATGGGGATGGAGGTAAGAGCGGAGGGTGTATATAGATCTGTCTGACAGGTGAGCTGGGGCACTGCTGTTCACAGTTCTGAACCATAGGAACACTGCAAAACGTCTGCTCCTCTTGTATTCAGTCCTGATGTAACGACTCAGTATCTGAGATACTAAGCATTTATATATACATATACATATACATATACATATACAAGTTGTAGCTACTTATACAGACTATTGTGAGGTTATGTATTAATTAGAAACGTGATTGTGCTGTATTAAAATATCCCTTTTCAACATAAAATGCCCATCCTGAAATTAGACTGATGTCACTGAGATGTTCTGAGGTCTGGATTATCTGTAATGTAAACCAACCACCCATATCAGTCAATGTATTCTGGGCTCCTGAGGAAGGCACATTGCCCTCCCTCAGGGCATTTGTTTGTGGATATTGCTTTAAGGTACCTCCATTTAGAACAATGTCTTAATTTCTTCCATGTTCCTTTAATAAAACACCTAGATCCTAGTTCAAAATGGAGGTTCAAGAGTTTGATACAGGATTCTGGTGAAAGCCTTATGGTAAGTCAAAGTGTATTCAATGGTGTGAGTGTGCACTCACTCAAGTATGTTATACACACACACACACACAGAGAGAGAGAGAGAGAGAGAGAGAGAGAGAGAGAGAGAGAGAGAGAGAGAGAGAAGAGAAGAGGAGAGGAGAGAGAGGGAGAGAGAGAGAGAAAGAGAGAGGGGGGAGGAGGGGGAGGGGGAGGGGGAAGGGGAGGGAGAGGGAGAGGGAGGGAAGGGAGAGAGAGAGAGAGAGAGAGAGAGAGAGAGAGAGAGAGAGAGAGAGAGAGAGAGAGAGAGAGAAAGAGAGAGAAGAAGAAGAAGAAGAGGAGGAGGAGGAGAGGGAGGGAGGGAGGGAGGGAGAGAGAGAGAGAGAGAGAGAGAGAGAGAACATTGTGCTCACAAGAGACATGGAAGTCAACTTGCTTGGCCCTACTGATCATCCCCATAACTAATCCAGCCCTGCCAGGCACAATGTGTTTCAGTGAGACACAATGTGTTTCCGTGTTTGTCAGCAAGAGGAGAGCTTTAGGACCTCTTCAAGAGCTTGTTGCAGGGCTGCAGTGATGGCTTTGAAGATAAGAGTGCTTCCTCTTCTCCCCAAATACCAGATTCACCTCTTCGTACCTATGCCAGGCAGCTTATAACTGTCTGCTACTCCAGCTCTGAGAGATTTGATGCTCTTTTTTGTCCTCTATGGGTACATTTATACACATGTAAGTATACATATGCAAATACACACGAATAAAAAATATAATCTTAGGAAATTTCTTTTTCTCTCTCCCTTTCCCTGTCTCTCTCTTCTTCCTTCCCTTCCCACCCCCTCTCTTGACCATGGTGCCCAATCAGGTCTTGAACACACAGAAACCAGTCAGTTTCTGCCTCTCAAGCACAGGTATTTTTTTTTTTTTTTGCCATAGTACCTGGTACCACTATTTTATACAGACTCTACCAACTCATTACAATTACATAGGGGAACTGTGTGGAAATAGGAGGTTTTGCACTTAACATCCCATTTAGATACTTGATTGATACCTCCCATGGCATCAATGCTAAAGGGAACAATATTTTCAATTTATTCATATTTTCTTTTCCTTTCCTAAAATAACTAGCACAGTTATTTGTGTATTATAGATGTGCAAGTATGAACATAAATTTAGTTTTTAAGGTAATACCAGGGAGTAATAAAAATATTAATAAAAATTAATAAGAAGTTATGGCATTCTTCTATTTGTCTGGCCTTCCGCTGTTCAAAAGTTTAATAAAATAAATTGGTTCACACACAAATAAGGAGCTGTGAATTTATTTTTAAAACAAATAAATCCAGACTGTGGTGTACATAAACTTTAAACTTTCAAACTGAAAACTCTGCAAGCCACTAGTAAGTAGCATTATTTTGTTTTATGGTGCACAGCACAGCATTGTATAAAACTCTGCAAGCTCCTGTGCATTTACGTGACAGCTGGCTATGGCCACTCTGGGACCTATAACTCCAGATTGATAATACATATTAATAGTTTAACATTTATATTTCTCAGAAGTAGGGTTTGCTCATAATTATCTTTTATTTGTTTGTTTCATTAAAAAAATGCTGTTGGCCTCAAAAGGTCTTATTGTGTTCTCTGTTGAGGGGGACAAGGTTTTTGCTTAACAATAGACACGAAGAGAATCTTCCCTGATGTCACTGAGATATACTGAGGTCTGGATTCACCTCTCGTTTCTCTGCTGGTTTATTTTATAATGTTGAGTAAGTTGTTTAGGTGCATAGAAAAATACTGTTATGATTGTATAAAGATGGTTTTGCCTATTTAAAAACAGTTGTGAAGAATTATGTTTGAGGTTTATTTTTCTCCTGATATAAATGCTTTGTTGTCAGTAATATAGGATGGAGTTGGGAAATTGGTTTTGTGAACATAAAGATTTGCTAGAATGAGTAAATATTTCAGGATCCCCTACAAATAAAATAAAGTAAAATAAAATAAAAAGGCTTAATTGTTTCTTGGATCATTGACAGTCTCAGTTAAAACAGACAGTATCCAACAAGTGGAATAAACTTGAATTACGAGAGTGGCTGAGTAAAGTGGGCATTCAGTGATCAGAAAACATTTCACAGATTTCAAAGGAAATGTAGAAGGAAGGACTAAGCTGTTGGCAAACAGAAGGAAATAGGGCACTGACAGGCAAAGGGGCTTTGGGGTAGGGCATATTGCTAGGTCAGTCAGCAACAACACATTCAGTTCTTTTCAGTTATGCAAAGGAAAAAATCTGTGGTTAATTGGTGATATAATATAGCTCATACAGTTTACTAATAAAGAAAAGGGTTTTCTTAAATGTCTATTAGGGATGGACTCCTTCCTGGTTCATGGAGGATAGGAAGAGACACTGGCATCTGAAAGGTGTAGGAAGGAAGTTAAAAAAAAAGCATGGTGGTAGAAAATAGGAGGAGTCATGGGGTGCTATCTGTGGACTTTGGTTCATGCATCTGCAGTTAAAGCATGTAAATGGCACCAATGTTGGGCATGGTCTGCAGTAACCACCTGACTCCATGTTTAAGAAAAGCTATATATGTCTGACTTTCACACAAACTCTGGTGCCCCATTTTTGACCACGTCCCCTTCATGGGGAGACCTGGTGGCACTCAGAGGAAGGATAACAGGTCACCAAGAAGAGACTCGATACCCTATGAGCATATACAGGGGGAGGAAATCCCCCTCAGTCACAGACATAGGGGAGGGGAGTAGGGGGGAAGCTGGAGGGAGAGAGGAATGGGAGGATAGAAGGGATGGGCTAACAACTGAGATGTAATATGAATAAATTAATAAAATATTTTAAAAGAAAATAAAAGTTATACGCAGTCATTTTCTACCCGCTATCTCATATCCTAGCTTCTCTCTTCCTCTTCGCTCTTCTCTCCTCCCTTCTTTTCTCCTTTACTTTGCTCTCCAGTCCTATCCACCGGTCTCTTCTCCTCCCCTTTCTTCTCCTGTTCCCCTCTCTTTTCTCTTCCCTTCTCTCATCTCCTCTTGTCTCCTCTCCTTTCCTTCTCTTCTGTCTCTTCTTTCTCCTCCATTTTATCATACTCCTAGACATTTTATTCTCAGGTAATGTGATGATAGTTTATGATAGCTTGAAATATTACCTTTAAAGACACAGTTTTATTTCATAAAGTTCAACATTTTTAGCCTACGTTTATTGATTAAACTAGAGAGATGGTTGGCGTCTCTGAATTACTAGATTCAAGCTCTTGTATCTCAGGACAGATACTAATGTGAGGAGGCTTGTTAACAAAGTGCCTTTGAGGTTAAGGATTCAGCATTTGCTGCAATTGTTTTAATGCAGCATGATGCTTATCAAAAGAATGGTGGGCAGAACATTCTCATGCATGAATCTTAAATAAGTGTTAAGAAAGAGGCAAGTCATAACACCAGAACTACACAGACCCTTGAGAAATCCAGATGAAGCCATTTTACCCGGACAGGCGAACAACACTGGAGGACTTGACAGTACTGAGTAATGTGTAAGAGTCTATCTCAGTGTCTTCTGGACTGTGTACAATAATGAATTATGTATGATAGTCACTTGGGACAGTCCAGTGATTTCATGCCAGACTCTCCAGCATTCATTCCTTGGTTGAAGATTCACAATAGGCAAAATCTAATATGGTAGCTAGATTTATCAAAATCACTAGAATTTTTTTAATCTTTTAAATTGTCTTTAAGATTACCCATCTATCATTATCTATCTATCTATCTATCTATCTATCTATCTATCTATCTATCTTTTATCTATTGTCTATGTATGTATGTATCTATCATCTATCTATCTATCTATCTATCATCATCATCATCTTTCCTTCTACCTATCATCTATGTAGTTATCAACTGTTATCATCTAATCTACCTTTCTATCATCTATCTATCATCTACCTATCTATCTATCATTTATCTATCGTCTATGTATGTATGTATCTATCATCTATCTATCATCTATCTATCTATCTATCTATCTATCTATCTATCTATCATCATCATCATCTTTCCTTCTATCTATCATCTGTCAGGTTATCAACTATCTGTTATCATCTAATCTACCTGTCATCTGTCAATTATCTATCTATCTATCATCTATCTACGTACTTACCTACATACCTCCCTACATATCTATCTGCTCTGTGTGTGTGTGTGTGTGTGTGTAAGAGAGAGAGAGAGAGAGAGAGAGAGAGAGAGAGAGAGAGGGAGAGAGACAGAAAGAGAGAGAAAGAGAGAGAGAGAGAGAGAGAGAGAGAGAGAGAGAGAGAGAGAGAGAAGGAGGGAGAAAATGATTTGAAGAAGCCAGATCTCTCTTTTCAATATGTGAGTTTCAGGGATTGAAGTCTGACTTGGAGCAAAGCTCCTTTATCCACTGAGCCATCATACTGAATCTAAAGTATTTGGGTTTTTTTTTTTATGAAGACATTTTACAAGTAATATAATTTGTGTCTTGTTCTTTAATAGATGTATTCATCATCATTTTAGATCATATGACATGATTTTAACATTAGTTCACAGTTAAAAGACTTACTGGCACTGTAAAATTTAATGATTTTCCCCAATGTACATATTGAATGCTATACTTACTGCTAAAATGAACAGATACCCACTTCTATCTGTCATTGCCTCCACTGAACTCTTTGAACATACATAATTACCAAATTTTACCTTGATGTGTTTGGGTACTGAATTTTATACTTAGATTGCATAAATGATCCTGTCAAAATGTACTCATGATATATGACAGAAACATGCTTTTAAATAAAGTAAAACACTTGTATGTTACCATTCCAGAGGAAAGTGTATAAACTGATAATTTAGGTGATTAATAATCTAGTTATCTGTTGAGAAAAAGACTCCAAGTGATAATCCATTTCTCATTAAGGCTACATGACAAGATGTGAATTTACACCTATGGAATTTAAGTGAATATAATTCTAGTAATTTGGATATCATATGCAAATATATGTTGTAATGCAAATTGATTCCCAAAGTGGTCCTTTACTTATTTAAATGGCCATGTTAAATGAATGCTTTTGGGTGTTATTTATTAAATATATTATTTATAAGGAGAATATGCATAGAATATCTTTATAATAGTCACTTCTCCACATCTTAATGAGAAAGGGACATCTACATAAACACAAAGGAAAAAACAGTAAAAGCAACAATGACTTGACGATTCTAGAAAGTCCATTTCCAATGTAGCAATATACTTGATTCATGTTCTAATAAAAGTCTAATGAAGTTAAAATCATAGCATATTGTAAAACCATTTAAAAATATCTTCATATTGTCACAGCCAAGAGGAAAATTCAGCCTAACAGTAAAGGAATTGGCTGTTAAGATGGGGTAGTGTAACTCTTTTGTTTACCGTGTATATAAAGATAAATGACTATCATGTGTGTGGAGCACACACAGAAAATGGGCCAGGAAACAGGGCGACTCACTAGGCTCTGACTGTGACAGTGGCCCCACCGTGGTTTTCCTACCACCTAGGTATTTTCTTGAGCAGTGTTTTACCAGTGTTTTCCCTTACCTCTGAGGGAAGGTCTCATAACCATCATTGTCATCCTTGTCATCCTCCAAACGCATGCACACATAGTGGTTTCAGACAGTAAGTTAATTGATTCTTTTTTCTTTTAATTTTTAAATAGGATTATTATTTTAAATGTGTGTGTGTGTGTACGAGAGAGAGAGAGAGAGAGAGAGAGAGAGAGAGAGAGAGGAGGGGAGGGGAGGGGAGAGGGAGAGGGAGAGGGAGAGGGAGAGGGAGAGGGAGAGAGAGAGAGAGAGAGAGAGAGAGAGAGAGAGAGAGAGAGAGAGAGAGAGAGAGAGAGAGAGAGAGATATGTTTCAAACATCCACAGAAGCCAGAATGCCTTAGTCCCAGGTGTTGGAGTGACAGGGTTGGGAACAGTTTTGTGTGAGTATTGGTCAACAAACTAGGTATTTTTGAAAGACAGAAGTGCGCTTAGCTGTTCAGCCACCTCTTCCAGACTTCGTTAATATCTTATCCCATTATGTGATGCTTGAAAGCCAAGACTAATTAGAATATTGTAAATGGTCTTACTTTCTGTAGTAGTGTCATATATCACCCCCATATTCAGATAGCCATGGCCTTAAATGCCTTTCTTATAATTTCATCTGCATCTCCTCTTGGCCTCACTCTCCGCACACACTGACTCTTAAGTGGAAATTACTGTAAACTCCACCTTTTATTATATTACATCCAAAGCCTGCCAGGCACTCAAGGCTCTGATTTTTTTCTCCACACATTGTTAATATTAATCTTGCTTTGTTCTGACTCATGGATTTGTAGTCATCATGTTGTTCTTCTTTCTTTCTTTTTTTTTTTTTTCTGATTTGCAGGTCCATTCACTTGGGAGAAAATGGTTCCTCCACCATTTATGTATCTAATCTTTTCCTTCTGGGGCCTATGCCACTGAAATTGCCTCTGATCATTGTGATGTGTGTTCTTCCCTTTTCCTTTGTCTACTGTATGGCATTTTTAATTCATTTGCATCAATTACCCTTTAACCACATGCTGCTACCTTGGCTAACTATTTCATGTATGTTTTTACATTTCAAGCTTGATTTATACACTAGTGAGTCTTAGGCATATGCCTTATATTTCCTTTATTTATTTTTACATATATTTTACATTTTTAGACTGTTAAGAAAATGATGAGTACTCAAAAATCCTTGCTTAAAATGATTACATACCACCAGGTCATTTCTGCCATTAGATGACAAGATGAAGTTTAAAGGAAGCGCTTTAATGGCTGTTTATCAACTTGCCGAGAGCTAGTGCAGATAGAAGCCACCATGCCTCATATCAGGTGACTCTATAACTAAAAAGGGATTGCCACATATTCAAATTTCCCTTTATGGATTTTCATAAACTGCATTACTTGATTTTTTCCTTTTGTTTTCAAAATATTAATGATGTATGTGAGAATAACATTACTTTCAGACATTGTAAAAAAAGTCACTCACATTTCCTACAGTTGGCATCTTATTTTACATTGAAATGATTTTTCTACAAATTCACATGACTTTGGTTAAAACTGTTGTCTTATATTCAATAGAGTTAAGAGAATTAAAAGGTAGTAAGCATTTTGAAACAACAGTATGTCTCGTTAAGTTAAGCAGTCATATAATACATTAAGCTAATCACAACAGTTATTATTTTCTAATTTTAGTTTTATTTCCTCAGTTATGTGACATGCATATTAACAGCAGCATGGGTAATAATGAATTTCACATTGAAGATGTGCATGTCATAGCATAATTTTTCTTCAAAAATGCTTTGAAACTTCTCTTCAAAAAAATCTATGGATAAAATTTATGCTTCATATTTTTTTAAGGAAATTTCATCTTTTCTTTGATCTTAACAAAATTTCAAATTAACAAAGATTCCTTTGTATTGTTGGCGCTGTGCTCTGATTGTATTTTAGTTCTCCAAGGTTTACCTTCTCACTGACTGGGAGCGCATTGATCTGTCTTACCCCCAGCTGTCTCACTTTACTTGGGAAATAGCTGTTTCTTAATATATTTTTCCATTTATCTTCCAGTAGATATTTGAGTGCCTGTGAAGGCAAGCGCACTTGATTTCCCATAGCTTCCAGTCTCTGTTTGTTTTCTTCCCACACATTGCTTTTGATCACTCCCTGTTTCACACACCCCCTGCTTTCACTGCAGTAGTAAAGATACTTCTGGAAGAGACACAGGGTCCACTCTCCTGTCTCTTTCTTTAACTCATTTCCCAAGAGATATCTTCTTTCTTTTATAACTATTTCTTGCTAGCAACATGACAATTTACTCTTCTAATTAGCATTTTATTTAATTCTACTTTTGGAAACATAAAATAAAATCCTATGTCCCATGGGATAATTTTTTTTCCAATTACACCATAGAAAGGTAGTAAGAAATGGCACGTTTGGAATCTGTGCTCAGACTCACACTGCACATCCTGATCCTCATAATGGGTCTTTGACTCTTCAGCCTGGGTTACTAATGGTTTTTGTTAGTATGTGTAGAAGTGGTGGTGGTGTTTCGCATTTACTGATGTAGAAACAGAGACCTTATTCACTCTGTGTATGCTTTAAACTCTGGAGTTCCAGTAAGATTGTTATCTGAAGAGATTTGCATTTATACACAGGGCAGAGGGTGGCTGGCCTTGATGTAGCCAGATGCTTGTGTTGCAGAACATCAACTGGGAAAGCTGCACACATGTGGACAGATTCTGAGGATCTGCTGCTTTCAGTAAAGAATGTTGAGTGATTCCTGCTGTTTTAAGCTGGCTCTTGTGTTTCAAGTGGAGCTGGTCACAGCTATGGGTGTCAGTTTTTCATCCTTGGTAGTGACTCAAGAATGTAAAGGGGAAAGAAGCTTTGGCCCTCTACCAGCTCTTGTCAAGCTGAGATACTCACTCTGGCTTTCTTAGTTTTTATACATTCATACCCACTCTCTCCAATTGCTATTTTCCAAGGCAGACACTTTTCAAAACCATCAACTTTTATCTCATTAAGTGCTAAAACTAAACAAATTATCCTCTAAGCTCCCAGGCTGAAGTTCAATCCTGTGACTCAACCCAGTTTTCAAAACATATGTTTCCTTCTCATGGCTCTCTGTGCCCCTTCTTCCTGGGAACCCTGACGAGGCTTGAGGACAAACTGAAAAAGTCTTTGCTCAGTGCATAAGTATAATGAGACACTTGCTGTGGTTATTTATTTCTTATTACTATGGTCATTGGTAAGTGCCTCTCTTCTTTGGTAAAGGTAAATGTAACAGCTTTTTTGAGGAACTGACATCTTCAAGATATGTAGAAAATCTTGGTTACAAGCAGGAGTTGGAGAATAATAAGAAATCCAGTGTTTTGGGGGTTTAGTCAATAAAAGGAAGCTCCTTTTCTGTTTTTCTTTTTTCTTTGTTTGTTTGTTTTTTAAGCTCAAAAATTTTCAGCTGACTTTTTAAAGTTTTTAATGTATGGACCATTTTAAAAAGGTAACTTTGTCTCCAGCAAGACAGTTTTTTTTCTCCAAACACTGCCCAGGAATAATATAATATCTGTAATACTGGTCAGGGGATGACTGATGGCTTCATTGGTCCCATGTTACTAAGTCAGTGTAAAACAATATATTTAAATGCTTTCAAATACAATTGCAAGTCTTAGCAAATGGATAATCCACCATCTTTGTCCATTTGGTCTGCTACAACACAGTACTAAAAGTATCCCATAAATAACAGAGATATGTGTTTTCTGCAGTTATGGGCATTAGGTAATCAGATACAAGGAACGCCTATTTATTTAGACGCTACTAGGGTCTCATAGCATGCTCATCATGATATGAGAACCTGGCTGACAGAATGATCATATATTTAAACAGGAGGTCAAAGAGAGGGAAAGGTCATTCTTATTTTTGGATAATTACTCTCCTGTGAGAACTAATGAGAGTCCCATGAAAATCACTGATGTCAAGTTGGACAGTGGTGGGGCACGCCTTTAATCCCAGCACTCGAGAGGCAGAGGCAGGTGGATCTCGGTGAGTTCGAGGCCAGCCAAGGCTGCAAAGTGAGTCCAGGACAGCCTAGGCTATCATAGAGAAACCCCGTCCTGAAAGAAAGAAAGAAAATAATTGATGTCTTCTATGGGCAGAGTGCCCATACTCCTAGTACCTGTCATTAAGACCAATTCTTAAGCATCTCCATCCCTTAACCTTGCTACAAGGAGATCTAGTCTCCAAGACATGAATCCATGGACATGAAAACGCATGTAAAATAGCCATAATTGTCTTAAAGCACACCACAGCTGTGAATTTACATCAGCCTCGTGAATGCTAGTTTTACATTTTCCACATGTTCAGAATCAGAACTAAGTTCATTATCAGCTATCAATCAATTATTGTCTAGTAATTATTAGTTTTCCTGATAAAACTATAGAATTATCTGTCCCCTTAGCAATCTCAACAGCAGCCAATTCCCTATTATTTAAATGTATCTAACATGGGTTTTTGCCTGCATCTTCTAAAGCAAATTCAATTAGAATATTTCATAACTTCAATTTTTGTGCACTTAAAATAAACCACTTTATGATAATTTATGATACTTTTAATTTAATTTGTCAGTATGTCAAGGTGTTTTTGTGTTTTTCCCTCCCTGTTCCCTTTCTGTGTGGTGCTGGAAGTCAATCTTAAGTCTTGCATGCAGTAGTCAAACACGCTACCACTGGAGCGATATTCTTGTCAATGATAAAGAGTTTCAAAAAGAGAAATGTTCTAGTCAAATTACAACTGGGATTGTGAAGTTCTGTCTACCAACATTTCACCTTCTGCATGCCAAGCACATATGTCAAAAGAAGTCCGTTTGAATTTTGTGAAACATCTTGGCCTATTTGGGTTTCAATTTGTAGCCAACCATATGGTACATAGCGTTGGAGAAGTGTGTTTAAGCTGGCAGGCCGCTGTTGCCGACTCTGGGCTCACATGCACCATTTGAGTTTGTGCAGTTCCAAATTGGAGCTTGAGCCTTATCTCCTTGTTCTGAAATGTGAGGAGGTCCAGATTTTTTACAGCTCCTAAGCCTCCCAGACAAGTATAATTACCAGCACTCCAAAGAGCTAGGGATGTAAGCCAAAGGCAAACAGATTTGGGAGTGAGAGCAGAAGAGCTTCAGCTGTTGGGTCAATCTGGGTGCAAAGCAGCTCAGGCTTTCCAGAAATGGGAGAAGAATGTCACCACAGTGAACTCTCAGTGATAAAATGAACTCACCCTTTAGCACTTCCTCCCCCGTGGCCCCCACCAATAATGGAGGAAATCAGCCTAAGAGAGGAACTAGTTTTTAAATGAGTGTAAGTGTGGCAAAATCCATGATCAGAAAAGAAAAAATATCCAAAGAAGGAAATTGGTGAGAGCAACTTGAATTATATGTAACTGATAATAATAACTATTTTAAAATCAACTTCTAAATCCAGAAGTAAAACTCAACTTAATAAACTGTGAAGAGCTAAATCTTCAATTTAGCCTTAGCTCTCACAATAGTGTCCCTATTTGCTCCTTTACTCCCACCTTTTCCTTGGAATTATCCAGTATTGTAATCTTGCCCAGTAAACCTAAATATGATTTAAGGTGCTCTGTTTCACTGGTATATTTCAGTGTGTTTCTCAACATCTATTGAAACTCACCCAGTGCTCCTCTTCAGTGCTATCTCTGTGGCTGCTGTGTCAGCTGTTCTTGGTTGTCCACTTGACTATATCTGGAATGAACTACAATCCAGAAATGGAGGACACACCTGGCAGAAAATTTCTGCTTAGTTTGAAATAAGTGAATCCTGCTTGTCTTGACCTTTGAAGTAGTAAGGCATTATGACTTTGCTCCACATCTCAAGGCTGGAAGACAGAGGCTTTTAATCCAAATGTTGAGGTGGGAAGACACACCTTTATTATGGGCCTCATCTTTGCTCAAAGTCTATATAAGGACGTAGAAAAAGGAAGGTTTTGCTCTTTCCCCCACCTTGATGGCACATCTACTCATTGGAGCCTACCTCTTCAGGACTCCATCACATTCGGAAGACCAACTGAGACAGCCATCCTTGTGGTTCTGAAGCACTACTGGATTCTTAGATTTTCCATTCATGGATATCGTTGTTGGATTAGCTACACTAAAGCTTATATATCATTTATAATTCTGTGACTTTAGAGAACTCTGGTTAATACAGCGACTATCTTTTATGAATTGAAATATTCCCACATGGAAGGTGGTGGAATCTCATGAAGAGCAGGAAACATGTGAATCTTACAAGACCCACAGACCTCTCCTCACATTAGATATAAGGAATAATTACTTGCTGGTGACTGGGAGAAATCTTAGTGGATATTTCTTCAAGAAGTGTAGTGAATGACAGTGGTTAAGATTTTGTGACTTGTTAGCTGTGCCATTTGATGATGCAGATGTCATTGTGTCATCCATGCTCCTGTGAGTAGTTACAATAAAGGCATTGGCCCACTATGAAGGTAGGATCCTTTGTTAGCCTGTCATCAGTGCTTGATCTTTGGTAAATAGACATTTGTTCAGGTCTCTTCAGGCATCATCATTTCTTTGTTTTCTTAGCTTTCATTAGTCTTTACCTTTATACCTTTATCATGCTTATTAAGCTGATATTCCATTTTAATATGTTCATGGCAGCTTTTCTAGGTCTTCTACAAATATTGGGAGAAGCCATGACTGTACATTTGTAGTTTTCAGCTAGAGTCCTTGTGTTAATAAGGGCATCAGATCATATTATGCTCAAAGCTTCTTTTGTCTCAAAATTGATGACAAGCATCTGGAGGTCTCTGATGTACATGTGAGGTGAGATGAGGCAGCTGGTCATCTGTCATTATAACTTGCTGCAGAAACATTCTTTTCTACATTACCGTGATTGATGACTACTATACCACTTACGTCATGCAATTATTCTGAGGGATTACGAGTGAGTTTCTTGAACTGGCCCATCTTCTTAAATCATAGTTTCCTAATTGTCCCCTCTCTGGGGCTATGCTTTTGCTACGTTGCTATTTTACTTCAGAGAATGTTGTAATATCAATGGCTTTTTCAGCACTCAAAACAAGTTTTGGGTCCGTGGGAGACGATAGCACTCCCGTGGATAACGCATGTGCTAGGCACATTAGGAAGCATGCTGTTCATGTCATACTTTGTACTGTAGTTGCTGCCAAGCAAGAAGATGCAGGTGGCTGAAAGGCAGGGATGCTGTTCCAGCCACTCCTAACCAGGGAGCTCCTTTGGTTGATATAAACATTTTTCATGTACTTTTAAGTCACTTTATTATTTCTTTTATTTAGGCCATCTTGAATATTTATAATGTCCTTTCATAAAACATTAAAATAAGATATCAATCAGTCATTCTTTTTTGGAAGTTTATTAATGCCAGAAAAGGTAAAATAAAACCTTCCACAGGAGATGTAGAAATGTATTTTGTCTTAAAATAAATAAATAAAACTCAACTAAATCTACATATTCAAATTGAGAGCCATATAAAAATGTAAAATTTTCTTTCTCTTTTGATCATCAACATAACTTTGCTTGGACTTTTGGATGTTGTCAGACATGTCTATATCACAAACCAGTAGGTATCAAACACAAGAACATCTGGAAATGACACAGATTCTTGGAGCAGAGTGCTTTCTATGAGTGGAGCCTTATGTCTCAGCCAAGACTGCTTTTTATGCAATGAGTCAACATCAGGAAGTATTGGTATTGGTCGTCATAAATAGGCTAAGGTGAGGTACACTGTTGCAGATTGTCAAATAGGTATAGCTCAGGCATGTTTTTTTTTTATTTTTTTCCTTTATTAATTTATTCTTGTTACATCTCAATGGTTATCCCATCCCTTGTATCCTCCCATTCTTCCCTCCCTCCCATTTTCCCCTTATTCCCCTCCCCTATGACTGTTCCTGAGGGGGATTATCTCCCGCTGTATATGCTCATAGGGTATCAAGTCTCTTCTTGGTAACCTGCTGTCCTTCCTCTGAGTGCCACCAGGTCTCCCCCTCCAGGGGACATGGTCAAAGGTGAGGCACTGAACATTCTCACCTGGACCACCCCAGTGTCAAAGGATCGAAGGATCAGACTTAAAGTATGAGCATCGCCGTGTGTGATAGACCGGCCAAGCATCCTTCTGCTTCCCATGAGCTGTCTCTAACTACTCTCAGGGGATTCCCCACTACACTCAGAAAACTCACTTATTCCCTGTATGTATCACCTCTTCATCCAATTGTTCTCATACTAGCCCAATGTGGGGACAGAAGTATCCTGATAAAATTATTGTAGCAACAAATTTAAGGGTGCCTTTCACTCCACACTACAAAATATTTGATGGGCAGAATGGGACTATTTGCCAATGAGCTACAAGTAGAATAGTACCAGCAGATAGGTAGCAAGTCCATCCAAATTTCTCTCACACTGCTCAGACAGAACCAGCAGGCTTCTCTGGAGACTTGAGGACTGGGGATACAAACACAAACAGAAAATCGCTTTTGCATGGATTACCAGTTTATCTACCCTCACTGGGCTATAGAGTAGTGGTTGTGACTATTTGGCAAGCTTCTAGCTCCAAAAATATTTACAGGGTAATAACAAAAGTAGAGTCATGAAGTAGCAACAAAAATAATTGTGGTTAGGGGTCACCACAACACAAGGAACTGTATCAAAAGGTTGAAACATTAAGAAGGCTGTAGCCTTTAGAGTTTCAAACACTAAAAGGAACTTAAGGCATCACTTATAAAACATAGAAAGTAAAAAAAAAAATTACAAACCCACATAAAGCACTGAAATGAGAATAAACCAATACTGCTCTTCTTTTTAGAATGAAGGATAATAAGTAAGAAGAGGAGATAAGAGAAAAGAGAGAAGAATCTAAAGGAGGAAATGGGAAAATGGTCAATTGATGAGGATATAAAGGGTGACAAGAAGAAAGGAAGAAGGAAAAGGAAGGAGAGCAGAAGGGAAGACTGTGGTTGAAGCTACACAGCATGAAATTGGTAGTCAGGAAGAGCTAGTTTTAGATTCCAAATCTAACAAATAACATCACCTTGGAGAAGTTTGTTATTTTCTTCTTTTTATTCCCTAGCTCAGAAAAATGGAGATAGCACTGTTGTTACAGAGATTAGATGAGGGTGACGTGAGGAAAACTTCCATCGGGGTGCCTGGCATCTAGAAAGTACAAAATATACGTGTGAAAATAATGCTTGACAAGCTGCAGAGCATAACTCCTGTAAAGTGATTGAAAGCTCCCCGGTGAGAATTTTTAGGAGTAGGTGCTACAGAAATATGTTTCCTATGAATATATTTGTGCTGGTGGCAGAGAAGTTAATAAAAATCTCTGTTCTTTCCTTTCCTCAAAGTAAGTCAAGGCTTGTAAATGACCTTTAGTTCAACTTCCCATACCAGAATTTCTACATTATAAAAGTAAAATGTGTTGTGGGCAGGTGCTACTACTGTGGTGCCACATGGGTGTGAAGCAGCGTCTCCTGTTGCCTAGGCAATGCAGGCTTCTGTAGAAGGCTTTGCTCCACTGGCCCAGCTTATATAATCATTTTAACAATGATGACAATGACAACAATAACAATAATAGCTAATTTATGTATAAGACTAAATCTGTTAATTTCCTGTGTGATTATGTGTCTTCACTACATTTCATACTTCGTTAAAGTAGTTGGGAGAGCCATGATTATACATCAGTATGACATTCATTCATCTTAAGCTGCATTTATGTTTAAATCATTTGAGTAGACCTGAGGAGCTTCTTTATTAGGTTACACAAAAGGGAACCTTTCGTGAATTCTAGTTCATAGACTGAGACTCTATTCAGTCCATATATAATATGTAATATATGTATATATGTAATATATTATGTTCAATATATTAAATGACATGCATGGTCAATAAAATACAAACACACAGGTATGCATATATGAATGTAAAACAGAAAATCTCTGGCTATCTGGCTTCTCCGAAAATTTGTTGAGGACCTTGAGAGAATTCTCAGTGGCAAACATTTCTGGTTGCTCTTGCTCTTGCAGAGGATCCAAGTTTGATGCCCAGCACCAACATGGCAACTCACAGCTAGCTATAGCTTCTGTTCCAGGAGACCTTTTGACCTTTCTGGTCTCTGTAAACTCTGATCATGTGGTACATAGATATAGATTCTGGCAAGATACTCACATGGAATAAAAATACATTTAAAAAGTAAAATGTATTAGAATTTTGCTTTAAGGTGACAGAAGAGGTTATCCAAGACTGTGCCGATGGTTTCCAGTGGTGATTTAGAAATTATTAGTGGAATTACATAATAACAAAATACTAAATATGGACTACTACTTTACTCACAATTTGCTTTCCTTTATGGATAATTATGTGTCTTCTTCTCAATAGATGCTACCTAAACTGGTTGGCTTATGGATTAGTGTAAATAAAGCAGTCTAGAATCTCTCCCTGTGTTTCTCTCATCTCTCTGTCTCTGTCTCTCCCCCTTCTCTGTATGTGTGTGAGTGCATATATGTGTATATGTCTGGGTACATGTTGTGTGTTTGTATGTGTGTTGTGTGTGCATTATTTAAATACGTTGCTCAGCTTTTTGTTTGCTACTTTTTGTTTTTAAAATCTGGCCATATATAGCACAGGTTAGACAGATTCTCTGCTTACCTCTCACAAATGCTAAGATTACAGGCATGCACATTGATATCTGTCTTAGACCTATCGTATATTAGAGAGATTGCAATATTTACAGATTTTGGAAACCCTGAGAGTCCTAGGAACTGTTCTCCACAGATACAAAATTATATCTGTATTTTAATATAAAAATAATTGTTAAACCCTTAACTTTATACAGCCTAAAAGCACTTTTGTCAGTGTGGCCAAATCTATTATTTAAAGCAAAATCCTGTGGAACAAACTTTTTGCATGCATAAAAAATGAAGTTCAGGAATGCTTAAACAGTTCTGTTCATAATTGCACAGCTATTTTGCAATATAGCCAGTATAAAAACCTCAGCCAGAGTCCAAACTCCGTGCTTGGTCTTCTACGATACATCTTTTTTTCCTCATGAACTAACATCTTTTTCTTGTATATAAGTATCCATAAAGAACATTTCTCACATGTTATGAAATAACTACAGCTTCCCTTTGCTGCCACGTCTATCATGTACTTTATCAGTGGAATCAATAACATTCACCAGATTGCATGCTACAGGCAAAGCATCAAAGTCTCAGCTATTCTAGACAGAATGGAAGACCAATTGAAACAAAACTTACACACTGCATTTGGTGACCATGAGTTGCATTTATTTTGATTTTTCAAGTGTGTGTTGTATCACTGTCTCTGCAAACCCTAAGGCCCAAGGTGTATGTGAAGCACATACTGTGCGAAGGACTGCTTTTGCAAGCAAGAACCCAAGTAAATGTTTGGATAACTGAAAACAATAACACAGTACAATGACTGAAAGTAGAGTACTAAAGTGCACACTTAGGATATAGGTGCAGAGAAGGAGACAGGATGGATGTCATACTTCAAACAAACAGTGGCCATCAAGACAGTGAGAGGAAAGACTTCTTGTAGAAGTACAAGAAGTCATGAGGTGTTCTTGTTTAGAACTGTAGGAGAGTGTACTGTGTAGTAGCTCTTAAGTATGACAGAGCAATAGTAAGATCAATTACAGAGAATTATCTTGGTCTTAAATTGCATGAGACCTCAGTGTATTAACTTGTAAAGCATTGGGGCCTTTGAAGTTTGCCAACAATGTTAAATAATGATGCACTGATATATCCTTTTCTTTAATAGATGCATGTTTTTACATAATTATCATTTTCAGTTCATTCTGTAGTCCAGTGAATATTAGGAAGTCTTAAATATATTGAACTAGTAAGAGTTTATTATCTAAGTTTCCAAAATTATGAATCTTCAAACGAAGGCATAAATACCGATAAGAAAGAGGAGTTCACTAATTACCTGTTTATAATGTTGACCCCCACATGAATTTAATGCATTTACATGTTTGTGGTTTAATGGTGCTCATATAGTGTAATCTGAAGTAAATTCAGAATGAAACTGACAGAGTGGGCGATGCATGGAAAACATTGTTTTATATATAATAAAGGTTTGTGAAACTGTTGGAGAAATTCTCAGTTACACACAGAGTCAGTAGGAAATACATGTGAATTTAATTTTCTGTAATGAAAGGCACATAATGAATGCATTATATACAATTGACCTTAAATAGATAACTCTTCAGCAATAACAGAGTTACAGTAAAGCTATTTTATGTAAACTTACTTTATCTCCCATGGAATCTAGATTTTCTTTAAAGTCCTTACATTACAGAGCTTATGGAACTGGCATACAACTGAGTAGGACAAACTAAATGTCTTCATATTAAAACAAGTATTTTAGAGAAGATCCTGTATGATTTTTTTTTATCTAATACATATGCACTCATGAAATTTAACTTACTTGAACTTTTCAAATAATCATGGGTTAACTTCTGTTTTTTTTCTTCTTTTTCCAGATGGTAAAGTTGAGGCATAGAAGGAAGAAGTATCCTGGTAAGTGAAGGCTTTCGTGGGACATGCCCCTTGGGTTAATATACAGATATAAACTGAGACAGAGGGGAGGACATTCTAGTGGGACTCTAGATGAGAGAATCATGGGAGAATGGCAAAGTAGAAGGATCCAGAGGGTCCTAGAAGCCTACAAGTAGAACATTATGATAGGCAGATTTGGGCACAGGGGTCCCGCTCAAACTAAGGCACCAGCCAAGGACAATACAGGCGGTAAACCTTAAACCCCTACCCAGATCTAGCCAATGGACAGAACACTCTCCACAGTAGAGTAGAGAGTGGGATATTACTTTCTCACATACTCTGGTGCCTCACCTTTGACCATGTCCCCTGGAGGGGGAGACCTGGTGGCACTCAGAGGAAGGACAGCAGGTTACCAAGAAGAGACTTGATACCCTATGAGCATATACAGGGGGAGGTAGTCCCCCTCAGGAACAGTTATAGGAGAGGGGAATAAGGGGAAAATGGGAGGGAGGGAAGAATGGGAGGATACAAGGGATGGGATAACCATTGAGATGTAACAAGAATAAATTAATAAAGGAGAAAAAAGAAAAAAAAAGAAGGAAGAAGTAATTTGTAATAGGTTGGAGAGGTTCTTGGACCAAACATCCTGCCAGAGTGTTGGCTCTCATGTGTAGCCTCTTGATCTCCTTCCAGTTCCTTGATGGAGTAGTCTACAAAGAAGCAGCAAGATGAATTGGGTTAAACTCCGTGTTCCTGTATTGTTACAGGTTGACATTAAGCCCAAGTGCCACCCTGCAAACCTGTTCACATCTCCAAGTAGTTGGCAGGTTGGAGAGTTCATTTTCACAGTCTGCTGTATGATGCTTCTTTATAATGAGTTTCTTTAATATGTTTCACTTTTCTCAGGTGATAGCTACAGAGAAATATTATGACCCCATTTCCAAGAATGATTTTTCTATTTAGCCTTATAAATTTCCTGATGCCAGCAGGGCATAAACACAGCCTTCTAGCTCTGAGGAAGCTGATTACTGAATACATTTCCAACAGTTTCTTCAAAAATAATGGACAGCGGAACCTGCTTTTCCTCAGCATCCTTAGACAAGCACCGAAGATATCGTCATTAGCCAACTCAGAAGTAAATGACCTCAAAGTTTCTGTTAGCACTACTGCAGGAGTACGCTAGGGAATGGCCTCAGCCTGTGTGGTTAGTGACAGCCTTGTGAGAGTCATGAGCTACTAGGGAGAGGTCTCTTGTCTGCTGCCATTCAGTGACTCTCACTGGCTCTTAGAAACTGTCACCACACTCCTCACGGCATCAACAACCTTGCCATAAGCAAGTGACTTCTCCCACTTCTTCCTGATAAGAAAAGGACCTTCGGATGACCTCATCACATCTCTTAACTCTGAACTTTGTACATTATCGACTTATGAGTTACCCGGCTTCTCGGCTGAGAAGGCCACTATCCCTCTGTATTCTCTTGCATGCTGTTCATCCAATTTCTTTCATCTTTACTTTTTCTGACTATTTTCTAAATCTATTTCTTTTTTTTTTTAAAGTACAATACATTTTGCTTTTTTCTTTATTGTTTTCCTTTTCCAGCATCTACTTCCTGTGGCACATGAACCATGGTATTTTCTTTTTTTAACCTCAAAAAAGAAGACCTTGGTATGAGCTCAATTCTGTTTTAGCTATTTCACTGGAGGCGTTGGGGAAATTGTCATGTTTTCAGCTATGCTTCCTCTCCTAAGTGGGTCTTCATTCTTCTGCAGTGTGAATTCTCTTCTGGAATGTCCAGTGAAACTTCTCAGCATGCAGACTCATTCATTTCCAAACACTTCTCATAGGGGGGAGCTCGCACATCTGCACGCCATCTCTACTTCATGTCTGTGCTTCCGTTCACTCATCTTAGCACTGGTAGAGGTTACCATTTATTTATTTTCCATTTTGGATATTTCTTCCTGTGGTAATTAGAGGCAACATCCATGGCCTGAGTAAACATCCATATGGGTCAGCCTTTGCACCTACATCCTATTCAGGGTATTTTCACACGTGACATAACAATATCTTAATCTTCCAATCAGGAAGTCTGGGGTTCATCTCTCATATAAATATTCCTGCTTTTGTTTTCATCTGAAGTTATGGGTTAAAGTTTTTTTCCCCATTTTTTAGGATATTTAATAGCACTGTTCCAAATGCACGTGAACTAATATTATCAAAAATTCATCTTATTTGCAAATAAGATCTGCAGATGAAATCACTAAGGAATCTTAAGATAAAAGTATCTTGTATTTATATTCAATGACTTTCAATTATCTGCATCCTGATGAGGAGAGAACACATATACACAATTGTCATTTGGAGTAAATGTGTATGTTGGGGCTCTGACACCATGAACCCTGGAATGTCTGGACACACTAGAAGGTTCAATGGTCAAGAAAAGGTTCTCTTTGGAGGCCGCAGAGAAACTGTGATATAATTCATATATGGGTTTCAGAATTCTGTCTTCTAGACATGAGAAGAAATACATGTCTCATCTTTAAGCCACTCAGTTTGTGAGGCTTTGCTATAGCAATAGGAAATTAACAATTCTACAAGTGGTATTTGTAAACAGCAACACAAGAATTCCATGGGATTCTTCTACACACAGATGAAAACTATTGAGTATCTCTCAGGAAATATTTATAGACATCGAAATGCAGAATTAAATGTGCAGTTTCATAAGATGGTGGAGGCTCAGCGTCTTGGCAGAACTCTGCCTCTGTGCATGCTCAGTGCCGTCTGAAATTCCATCACATTTGCATGTGACTTCCCATCCAGGGAGTTTCAGACCCTCCTGAAACATATTGCTCATTTGTGAATAAAATAATTTCATAGTTGAAATAGTCTGTTGCTCTACCAAATAAGTCTTTGTGCTGTATATACAAATATTAACAAGTATAGAGGTGTTTTATTCGAAGTGGAAAAAGTTAAACTATGGTATTATAATACATAGTTTTCTTCATATTTACAAAGGTATATACTGTGTTCTAATTTCTTAGGGAAAGTTATAAGGATTAAGAACTGTTTAAAACTATAGTAGAATATTGAGAATGTAGTGTAAACTAATTTTAAAATGTACTTATTCATTTTTATATAATGTATTTTAATTATATTATTTCCCTCCAACTCCTCCAAAGTTTTCCCCATCTCTTTATGCACCCACCTTTTTTTTTACGTTCTTCCTTTCTGTCTCTCACTCTCAAAAATTGCAAGCAAGAAAAATAAACAACATTTTAAATGGCAAATCAATAAGAAAACAAACAAACAAAAAACAAAATAAAAATCACAGGAAATAAAATTATGAAATCAGTTTTCTGTTGGTCAACTACTCCTGAGTACGGGGTCTGTCGTGGTGTGTGGTTGAAACATCCAATGGCACTCTTGGGGAAAACCAACTTTTCCTTTCCCAGTCAGTGCCAATTGAAAATAGCTTCTTGTCTTGGGGTGAAGTTTGTGTCCACTTCCCCTTCTCTGTGGTGGGATGTTGTCTGCTTTGAACCTGTGCAGGCATTTGCATGTTATCAAAGTTTCAGTGATTTCATATGTATGTCCTGCTGTGTCTAATAAGATAATACTTGCCTCATTTAGTGTCTGTCATTTTGCAGCACAATCCATTAGTTTATGAGTATCACCGTCAAACTTTTGATTTCTTGATAATTCACCTGTTGAAGAAGTTAAGACTTTGTTTTCCATGTGATCCAGTCAATATGACTTTTTTTTAAAAAAAGTCTGCTACATCTGAAGGGTCAAGTTTTAAAAAAGATTTATGTATCTATTGTGGGGGTTGAGAGACATATGGATACCATGGCACACGTGTGGAAGTCAAGAGCCTTTTCATACAAAAAGTGTTTGTCTCCTTCTAACTCATTTTTGAGGCAGAGCCTCCTTTTATTGTTCCTGCCACTGGACTTCTCGGTTAGTTTTAATGATCAACATAGCATAAACTGAAATAACTTGGGAAGAGAGCTTCAGTGAGGGAGTGTGTAGATCAGACTGACCTATGGGAATGTTTGTCGGGAAGGATTGCGTTCATTATAGGTTAATTGCCGTGGAAGACTCAACCCACTGTTGGTGGCAACAATTCCTAGATTTGCGTCCTAGATATATGTAGAGACGGGATAAGTACAAGCAGACTTGCACACATTTGTTATCTTTCTGTTCTTGAACGCAATATGACTAGTTGTTTTAAGTTCCTGCCTTGACTTCCTGGTGATGATGGGTTATAACTAGCTATTGTAAGTAAAATAAACTATTTCTCTTTGGTTTAGTTGCTGTTCTATTCTTATGAAGAGACCCTATGACCCAGGCAAGTTGTAAAAGAAAAGCATTTAACTGGGGGCTTGCTCATGGCTTTAGATGGTTAGTTCACGCTCATCATGGTGGGAAGCATGGTGGCCAGATGATGGGCATGGCACTGAAGAAGTCCCTAAGAGCTTACGTATGATCCTCAAGACTGAAACAGAGTGCAAACATGACTGGTGCTAGCATGGGCTTTTGAAATCTCAAAGCCGACTCTTAGTGACGCACCTCCTTTAGCAAGACCACACTCGTAATCTGTGGTCTACCAAGGAGAAATCAAAGATACATACATATAATCCTACGGGGACTATTCTCAATGAAACCACCACATTCCTCTAAGTTGTTTTATGTCTAGATATTTATCCCAGCAACAGAAGTAGAACCAGAACAGCCAGATGCGTACCCAAATGTTGCCAACTTGTTCTCTTTTGTCAGCTTCTCATCATGGTCACTGGAGGGCTAGGACCACAGGTGTGAGCTACTACGACTATGACTTGGCTTTGGTTGTAGGGGTGTAACTCAAGTAATCAGGCTGTGCAGAAAGAACCTTCACCCACTGAACCTTCTTCCAGGCCTGAGAATTGATTCTCTCAGTAAAATTATACATGTTGTCCAGTGAGCTCTACAGAAGGCATTCCATAGCCAGTTGTATGTCTTTAGTGATCCTGGTAGTCACCAATGCTAATGTGTTAACTCACTAAAGACACAGGCACCATCCCAGCATCAACTTGTATACATTTGAGGACCTAAAATATTTTTGTACATGTAGCAACATTGCATCCCGCTCTACCTCACCATCATTCAGCAGAAGTCTCTTGCAGTTGCTTTCCTATCTCCTTTGCTATAACTGGAGGTAAACTTTCATAGCTTTTTTTTCCATCGAGTGTAACATGGGACTCTATACTGGACATGAACTGATCAAGGTGGAGTATTATCCCAGGAAACTGTTTATTTTTACTGAGAAATATTACTCTAAGCTCTTCAATATGGATCTAAGAGATACTTGTTTTATGGTATTATTTATCTCTTTAATGTTTTTAGGGAACCAAGTAAGGAGATGAGAGATAGATGAGAAACAGAGAGACAGACAGATGAGATCATATTGATAACTCTTATTTCAAAAATGAAGACTGAAAGGACTTTTCACCTCCTCTCAATGGCATCTATGTGTCTTTCCTTCCATAGCAGGTACTCAGTTTCTCAAGGCCACAAATTTGTTCTTGATTAATCCCTGCATTAGATAAAGCTTTGTGGAAAAACAGTATGTTATCACTAATAGATTCTGCAAACTTAAAAATGTTTAAAAAAACAAAAACATTCAGCAGTTAACCTAGAACAACACAGATTTGTGGAGGAAAAAGAAGGGAAGAGAGGAAAAGGTGAAGGGAGGATAAAGTAGGAGTGGAGAGGGGAAGGGAGCATTAGGGAGAATCAACTTCTGTCGACCTTTCCTTCCATCTACAAGCCTAGCAGTAGATGCCTTTTCCAACTCCTATGCTCTTGTCTGTCTTGTAATTGCACTATACTCATTAGACAATCCAAAAGAGCTCCATTTCAATACTTATTTAGTCAGACCTGCAAGATCTTTCTTTCCTATGTAAGGCTGAATGCTCACAGATGTATGGGATTTGATTATTGGGATTATTGGGCCCATTATTTTATGTACCACAGTGGGTACCCAATGAGATTAAAAGTAGTTGTCATGCCAGGTGGTGGTGATGCATTCCTTTAATCCCAGCATTTGGGAGGCAGAGGCAGGTGGATCGCTGTGAGTTCGAGGCCAGCCTGGTCTACAAAGCAAGTCCAGGACAGCCAAGGATACACAGAGAGACCCTATCTCGAAAAACCAAAAACAAAGTAATTGCCACTTCTATTCTCAACAAGTCCTTACCTCACCTCTTACAATTGTTCTTATCTTAACTAAGTATGGATACAAGCTTGATATCCTGAAAAAACTAAAATGCTATCTTGTTTCCCAAATACAAAAAGTTTGTCTGAAGTAATCTGTGCTATTTTCCTATATGTTTTTTATCACAAAATACTTTAAACAAAGGTAATAAAAGTAAACTATTAGATGCATTGTATGTATTTACAAACTGTTCACCTTGTGTATTAGATCACTAAACTACACATTTACATGGAACAAGGAAGATGGTTAAATTTTGAAATCCAGTAACTAATGAACAGAAATCCATTGTTTTATCTACAAGTGGGTCATAGATGAATGGCAATGAAAAAGCTTTGCTTCCATGTCTGGTCTGAATTAAAGCCCTCTGAAGAAGGAAATGGCAGTCACTCAAGCTTGCACATTCTTTAATTTCATTTATTAAGGCCTGCACAGAGTCAGTATAGCTAGAAGGGAAGATACGGGCTTTCAGAAACCACAAAATGTAACAGCTGGTCCCAATTACCCTTACGAGAGTGTGATCCTATTCATGAACCTTCAGTTTTGTGTGAGAGAGAAAAACAAATTCCTCATAAAAAATTTGAGAAACGTTGTGGTCTGTGCATACACTTCTCTCTTATATATATTTCAGTTGCAATAAGATAGGCTGGCTAATCTGGCAGAACAGAAATTGTTCCAGCTTTAAACATATAATACAAGGGGTTTACAGAAATCCATGTCCTGTAACAAAACATTTTTCAAGAATTTTAGAAATGTAAGAGAGTCATTTAACAAAACATCCAAGCAATCTCATGTTAAGCATACAGTTATGCAGGTAACTTTTGTATCAGCCAAGTAAGACTAATGATATTTGGCATGTGTACCTCTTGCGACCTTTATCAAAATCAGAGATTGTCTCTTAAATACATCACAGTAAAGGAGAGATAACAAACTAACATGCCAAAGTAACTTTTCTAATAGCAATCTAAAGTTGAAAATTATGCTTTTTCATCTTCTTTACTTGAAGCTGAAAGGTTTTTAATACTTCAATTGTTTCTTTATTTGCATTCCTAATATTTTGGACCAATGCACTTAAGGTTCGTTTGTAGCATCTGTAGTCACCACTAAGGTACAGCTATCACATTAGGGAGACATTTATAGACATTGCAACTGAAATCCTAACAGATAAGCCCTTCTAAGACACCTTTTGTTTTTAAGTCAGAGTGTATCAACCTGTTAAACTTAGCAGTATCTCTTAAGTCTTTCCGTTAGTGACAAAACAATGACCTAATCATCTTCTACCCTGAAGATGCTCTGATCACTCAATAAGCTAAGCAACATGACTGTTCCTGAAGTAAAAACACAAACACTATTAAAGATAGAATGCTTGCTATATTTAAGAGAGAACCCAGTGTGAATAACACTAGCATAGGCTTATGTAGGTTTGAAGTCCCATAATTATAATAAATAATATTTTTAACAAATATATTTTTCTGAATAAAGGTATTGAAATAAGTAGTCCAACATATAAAACACAGCTAATTATATTACTACTTAAAGTATCCCTGTTAATTATGATTTATTAGTATTCAGAGTCTGTCGGAGCAAGACTAAAATATTCAGACATTCTTTCTAGACACAGTTTGCTTACTATTAATTTGTAGACCATGGAGTGAAAATACATTACTGGAAGGCAAATGCCTTCCCACTTGTATGCTATGGGCTGTTGCTGTGTGTATACTTTCCATCAGTATAATAGAACATATTAATAGGCTTGCTTATCTGCGATGCTATATATGTGGATATTTATCAGAGTCCCGTTTGCTAAACCTTACTAGAACATCTTATAACTTCCCACTCCCAAAAATCATCAGGCCGGAGAGTTGACTCAGTAGGTAGAGGTGCTTGCTCCAACTGAATGCCTCGGACCTACATCATGAAAGCACAGAGCTGACTCTTACAAAGTATCCTAACTTCTGCAATTAGACCTTGGCATGTATTCTGCCCATCCCCAAGTATATACCGAAATGCAATAATATTTTTTGAAGAAAGGTGTTTGTTGAAAAGGCACCAGAATGTTCTAGGGATTGTTTCAAATAGTGTCAGCCATCGAGCTCCACCACACTCTGGTGTTCTGCTAGAACACATTTCTCCAGATCATTCTTTCCTCTTGGTGCTGATTAATTTGAAAGAGTCAGAAACAATGCCAGTCACAGACTATGGGTATTTTCTACATATAGCACATTTTGTTGTAGATTTGTGTAGCTTTCATAACTAGTGGACAATCAGGCCCAATATTGATTTCACACTGTAGATGAACCACCTTCATCTCTTTAAACTTTCAGCCTTCCTGAATCTAAATATAACCAACATTTCTCCTTCTGAATGATGTTATGATCTACAAAACCAGAAAGCTGAAAGAACCCTCAATCACAGAGTGACTCTTTCATCATGCAGTAGACTTGAAAACACTAATGATCTATCGAAAATTCACTGTTAAAAAAAAGTTCAAGTCTACAAGAAAGCACCTAATATTTCATATTTGTATATTTCTGCAAGAGGTGCTTCAACTTACATGTCAAGAACAATATTTAATATCCTTCTGGGAAGATGGTTTCAAATTATAAATCAAAATCCAAATAAATAACAGTACTTCACTTGAAAAATCATAAATATCTGTCAGACATTAATTAATGGTTTTTCTATTCAGAAGTCAAAAGTTGATGATGGAGTGACTCTTGCATTTGTTTTTGCTGTTTTCAAACCTGCTCCTGCTTAGAAGCCTCTCCCCATGATCAATAATCATTGTAACAGAGCACTCAAGATGTGCAAGACAGAGCTTGCTTTATTTGTTTTAACTTCCCTATGCTCTTGACATATCTTTCTATAAGGCATCTTACTCTACATATACGTATAAATGTGTATATATATATATATATATATATATATATATATATATATATACACACACATATATATATATACTTTTTTATTGCTACCATTATATTTGTTTCTTGCATGTGGTGAAGGTGCACATGTGACATAGTGTAATATGGAGGTCAATGGATTATTTGAAGGAGTCAGCTCTCTCTTACTGTGTGGGGACAATAAAGAAAAGCACACTGGACTGGGCAGATAGTTCAGTGGGCAAGAACACTTCTTCCGTAATCATGAGAATCTGAGTTCAATATCCAACACATACACGTTAAAGAAGCCAGGCATGATCCTGTGCCCACCTGTGACCCTAGCATTGGCAGTTTGGGGCTGGCAGTAGGCTGAAAGACATGGTAATCGCTAAGGTTGGCTTGTAACCAGTCTATCCAAATCAGAAATATCTGATTCCAGTGAAAGTGATGGTCTCGGAAGAATAAGTGAGACAGAATTAGAACAGGCCACCACATCTTCTTCTGTCCTCTGTGCATGTGTGTTCACACATACACGGACACACACAATTACACTGGTACATACATGTATACATGCTACCCACATACACAATTACACTGGTACATACATGTGTACATGCTACCCCCACACTTCTGTGTAAATATCAACACACACAATTACACTGGTACATGTATGTGTACATGCTACCCACATACACAATTACACTGGTACAGGCATGTGTACATGCTACCCCCCCCAACACACATTCTTCTTCACTGCCTGAGAGCAATGTATGTTTCATCTATTTCCCTTTGTGAACATTTTAGTTCTATCTGAGTCATTGACTTGGATATAGACTGGGCTATTTTTCATGTCAATAAATTCTCCATTCGTGATAGGCAGTGTTGGGATCGAATCTATTTGATATTCGAGCTTTACTCTAGAATTATGAGAGTTAATCACAATAGTCTCTGTCCCTTCTTCCAAAGCAACGCAAGTGATGTCTTTGTGCAGAAAGAAGCTTTACATGTATTAGATCTCTGGTCGTCTAATAACATGCACCTGAATCTCCACTGTGTTTACCTGTGCTTATTCTCCTTTGCTCATGAAACCTTCTGTAGTGCATAGGTTGGAGGAAAGAGAATCTTTCGACACATGTGAAAGATGAGGAGATATAGTGAGCTGAAGTGGAAAAGAATAACTTTTGAAAAGACTTTGAGAATAATATTGAGTATTAATAACCCTGACTCAGGAAAGTTGAATTGATATTTTTAAGCTCCAAGAAAAGCTATGTTTTGCAACCTTGATCTCAAAATCAATGGCTGTATTTCAACATTTCCCCATTGAAAAAAAAAAAGCCTTCTTATTCTGAGAAATTCCTGTCTTCAGGCCAGTTCTAATAGAAAGCCACACCAGGGAAGCTTTTAAGAGGGGATTTCCCCCAGAATTAAAAAAAAAAATCCGTTAATAGGAATTATCTTGCTTCTGAAGCAATTTCAGAATAAATTGTCTCACTTTAATACATGAAAATGAACCCAACCTGGGATTTTAGGTTTTGGAGAATCTTGTCCACTGCCCTGAAGCCCACAGCTAGTTGTGATAATGAAGTTCTCAGAAGAAATGGAGATGGGGTAATTATGCTTCCAATTAAATTTAAGACCATAATTAAAGGCACTTTGGCTAGCTTGACTCTGAGAAAACTTGATATTTGACTTTCTCACTATGTACACGCCCATGATCAAGTCCATCAAACTCAAGGGATGTGAGGCAGGTAGGCCACAGATACGGTTCTACACCAGCAATTCTGAGAATGGCCTCATGTGTATGCTGTAGGAAAACGCCGCTGAGATGGTGAAGTTCAAAGCCAATCTGCTCCATTTCTGTTTCTTAGGAGATAATTCCTTTTACCTGGGGCCAGTAGCTCAAGGTAAAAAAAGTATCCGTGTGCTCCCTTGAGTTCTCATTTGTATATTGCAGTTTCATTTGTTTCACCTTCTCTTCCTCCCCAGAAGCCTCTTGCTGTCCTTTTTTTCTCTTCCCCACTTCTCCTTGTTTCTTGTGATCCATTCCAGTGGAGAAACAAATATAAGAAGGATCACACAAGTAGCGCCCACGATAAATTTGGAACGAATATTAAGAGTGAACGGCATGATAGCTTCCACACACCGGCTTCCCCAACTTATCTTTATGACGTATAAAAGCCATGAGATAACAGCCAGCTCTTCAGAGGTGACTCTGAACATAGAAGCCGGGTCACTTAATCCTTTATACTTAGCCCAGTTAAACTTATCTCTCTGGACGAGAGTGCATACATTGTATGTTTATAACTCATAGATAAATGTGACTTTTTCTTCATGTGTGCACAAGTCATAGTATGGGTGTCCACGGATATGTCACAGATGTGGTTTGTGTCTTTGTGAATCAATTCTTCACAGTGTTTTCTGACACAGGGTCTCTCATGGAACCTGGGAGTTCACCTATTTGGGCAGAGCCCCTCCTGTTCTGCCTCCCTAGCTGTGGGATCACAGACCTTCACCCTTGTTCAGCAAACACTTTACCAACTGAGCCATCTCCCCAGCCCTGTTTTGGGATTCTTTTCTTAAGGCTGTACCACTCACTGATGCACAAAACTGGTCTGCTAATGCATGAGCTTGCTGGGGGCAGTTTTAATAAAGTTCTGCTGACTTAATAATTTGAAACAACAGGATTCCCTGTTTCCTAAGTTCTGTAGGACATGGGGATTGGTACATTTAGGTACCAGTATCACAACTTCAGAAATCTGATAGGTCCCAGTTGTCCCTGTCTTATCCTGAAGGTGAAAATAAACAGGGCTGGATTCCTGGAAGCCCAGTGTGAGAAACCATTTTCCTGGACTATGCAGATAATGAAAACTTCAGCTCTGAGACGCTGAGGGAACTGCATCACCTTCTAGAACTGTGACCATTGCTGCCTGTTCTTCTTCCTCTTTTTACACAGCAGTAGTAGGTGAGTCCTTGGCACGCTTCTCTTCTACATCTTTGTGGACACATCTCTCTTAACACTTCCACTTTCCTCTTGTAGTTTTAGTTTAAATCTCAATGTAAAGTGGCAGAAAGTAGAACTGGAGATGAAAACAGAAAATCTGTAGCATGAAATATTACTTCTTTGTGATGACTGTTAATGAATATTTTCCGCTTAGAAAGACGCATGCAATTCCCTCAGTTCCATGACAGTTCTAGATAATATCTCCAACTTCAAACCTTCATTAGCACATCAAATTCCATGAATTCATAAACTCTCTTGGTCACAGAAGGAACCGTGAGTGATATTGCCCCCCTCCGTACCCACAGGTTCTGTATCGCTGCATCTTGCCAAATCTAGTTTGAAATTGTTTATTTATGCTGAGCACATGCAGACATTCCCTTCTTGTCTTTATACTCCGAACAACACAAGTATTTGCATATCATTTACATTATGTTGGGTTGTATAAATAACCTATACATAATTTAAAATGCACAAGAGGCTGTATGGGGATTATATGCAAATAGCTGGGCTCTTTTAGATGAGGCACTTGAGAATCCACTCATTTTAAGGTATACGGTGGGTTCTGATGCCAAGCCACTAGGAATCCTAACCGACAAATGTACAACACCAGTACTGAAAGCCTTGAGGATCAAAATCTTGGCTACCACAACAATCTTGATCTGTGTCCTTAACAGTATGTGGGTCAGTACTACTCATAATGAATTTGTAATTCTCCAAGAAAAACTGGGAAGCTCAATGTCATTTTCAAAATAGCCAAAATAATATGTGAAAACAAAGGGGTGTTTGTGTGTGTTTGTGTGTGTGTGTGTGTGTGTGTGTGTGTGTGTGAGTGTGTTATTAATGACATGGTGAAGCCAATTTTATAGAGGTCAACTTTAGACACCTTCATTTTGTTACTGTTTACTTATTTTTTGAAACAGGCTATCTCATTGAACTTGGCCCAGACAGACTATTCAGAGAGCCTCATGCATTCTCTGGTCTCTGTCTCCAGTGCTGGGATTATGGGTACGTACAACCAGACCCAAACTTTAATTCTTTTTACGTGAGTGCTGTCAATCCAAACTCTGGCCCTTGTGTTCCTGTAGCTTTCATTTTACCCACCAAGACATTTCGCTAGCTCCAGGATTTTTTTTCTTTAATTGCTTTTCCTGTCCAATTCAACTGCTTAAATTCCTCGAGTTTTAGTCAGTAGTGTGTGACTATGAAAGTCTGCCTAGTTTAATCATGCTACTGGTTAAACATCACTCTTATAAAGGCTTAATGATACTTACAGAACATTAAACTCAAGGGCTGGGGATTTGTATTCATGGTAGAGCACTCATCTAGCCTGCCTTGGGTTTGTTTTCTGTCACAATGGAAAAGTATCTGATTCTGCTTGCAGTTCTGTGCTTCTTTAATATACCAAACTGACTCTGCTACCAAATATGACCTATAAATACAGCCAGTGATCAGTACTGTGTTATCAATTGACCTTAGAAAATAGTTTTACATTTAGCACTAAGCTAATTGTTATGAGAATTCTTATTTTATATACTGTATTTTTATGTAACTTTTTGATTCATATTCATTGAGAATGAATATCAAATTGTATTTAAATACTTCAAGTATATATTTAAATATATATCAAAATCTATTCTATTTTAATCTTATTGTTGGCATTGTATTGCACATCCTCTAGTAATTTGTATATTTTATTATGATTTTAAGACATTATATTATCTTTAAAAGTGGGATAAGAATTTTTTCACATTTTTGATATAAATGGTCAACATTATCTCCAGTGACATGTGACAGTGTAGCATTTATTACACCTTACTACAGCAGTCATGTCAGTTTTGGTGGCTTACTTTGGCAAATGTCATTATTTTAAACACACCCATGTATTACATTAGTTCATGCTGCTTGTTTTCAGCTGAAACTTTGGTTTTTAATGAAGATTCTGGGGCCAGAAATGAGTAGATGCTTTCCTTGGGGGATTTTATATAAATATTTACCCTCAGCTAAAAATAGTAATGTATCTCAAAGGAAGCCAGCCAGTCAGGCTTCAAAATGACTAAATTAAACAATGCTAGTTCCAGCCTGATTTTCAAATAACTATGTTAATAGAGAAAAGATGTGTTTAATTTTCCCCATTAATCTACACAATGCATTGGAAAGAATGAGATAACGTCTCTTAAGAAAACCTTTGATTTATTATGGAATAACTCACATAAGACTGCTATTATGGCGTTGTTTTAATTTTAGTTCAAATGAAATGAATTCCCAAGGATTTGTGCCTCAGCTTGTTTGCAAGTAATGACTCTTGCCTCTCTTTTGTTTATGATCCTCTCCAAATCTCAACTCAATAAAACTTAAGGAGTAATCTCTAACCTAGTAAAACAGACTAAACTTTAAAAATTGCTTTTCTCGTTAATTCAGTTATTTATATATCAGACATTTCTTCTACAACTGAAAAACTAAATGACTATGTTTATTCAGCTTTGTAGAGTATTAAGCAAATGTTTCTGAACTGTGTCTAAAGTCTCAGGGGGCACTCATCAGTTATCGATGATATCAAGCACGGGCTGTTGTCCTAGCGAGGCAGCATATGAGAAAGAGGAAGACCTCTTCTCCTCATCCTCTTGTTCCTCCTACTTCTCTCCCTCCTCCTCCCTGCCTCCTTTTTCTCTCTCCCTTTCTCCTCTTCCTCCTCTCCATCTTCATCTTCTTCTGTTTTCTTTTTCCAAGTAACTTTTAATTTCATAATAATTTTATGTTCACAAAATGCAATAGGATGGATAGTTCTGTATATCCTACACCCAGCTTCTCTCATTAAACCTTTACAATAATATGTAAATGTCATTATGTAACTAATAAATCCATGTTGATACACTATTAATGTCCACACCTTATATTTACAAAGTTTTCATGTAGAATAATCTTCTTCAGGATAATCGATCTATCAGCATATCTTTTAGTCACCTGATCTCCATAGGCTCCTTTTGGCTGAGACACCTTTGAGCACTTCAGTGAGAAATCCACAAACTTAAGGCTTCACTTTTATTTGATGATATCAAGAACTGCATTTTAAATCCTTGTGGTGTGTGGGTATCTGTGTCACCACTGTTGTAGTTCCCCACCGTGAATCTTCTCTTTCCTTTTCCACGCTGCATACTTTAGAAGCAAGTCACGATGAATAGCCTACGTTGAAGTGATATTTCTGTCTTAGCTCCTCAAGGAGAAAATTTATACAGACATTTGGAATTCTAGAAGGCAACTTTATTTATTCTCCATCTTTGAAGGCACTCACTCATTTCTGTATATTAATGTGAATTTGTGATTATTCATATTATGTAACCATCATTTGCTACTTTGTGGGATCTTATATCATTCACTTTTACCCACTTCTTTTCTTCCTCCCTGACAACTACCTAACACTAGATATGAGAGAGAAAATGATAGAGAGGAAAGTGGGTGATGTTGTGGTTAGACTGCTTCCTGCCTATTAGGGGCATCAAACTGCCTGTTTGATCATGGCCATCAGGACAGCTCCTTTTTTTCTTGCTGTTGTTGTTTCTTCTTTGTACATGACTACTTAGCAAACTGCAACCAAAAGCATCCAATAGCTTCCAAAAAGCAACCAGCAACCTACCCATCAGGGCTCTAGCATTTATATATCCTCTTAAAAGTTCCTGGAATTCCATATCTGGAGCTGGCAAAATTTTGCCTTTGCTAGGGCATGAGGCAAATCATCATCAGCTGCTGCAAAGCAGCTCCATATCCTCATACCTAGAATTAAAATTAAAACGTATTCTTATAATATTTCTGCATTTTTAAAAGAAACAAAAATTCCAAAATTCTCACCACGGTGTTGCATTACCGTATCTATTTTGTTCTTCCATTTGTTCTTTGGGGTTTGGAATTTGTTTCACTTGACACCTGTGTATCACTGACCTCTTTCCATCTTTTGGGAGCTTTGTAAGACAATCTGACCCAACTTCTCCCTCAGCCCTACACTCCCCTGTATCTTCCATCATTCCTGGTTTGTTTTTACTAAGGGCTGAAATGAAAAAATAAAGAGTTAGATCTTAGGTGCTAATGGGTACTTTTGAAAGCCAAGTCCATCTTATATTTTGGGATTCTTTGAACTCTTTGAGCTCATATGTACATCTTTACTATGTCTCTATGTCCAATCCAACACTGTATGCCAGTACATAGATGCGATGGTTATTTGGTATCTTATAACACATCTTGATATGAATATATGCTGATGCAAAAAATATATATCAACTTTACCTCTTTTCCCTTTCTTATCGTAACATGTGTTATAAAGGTAAAGATAATTAGAATAATGGAAGGATGACAGTACTGAAGAAGTACCTCCTATGTCTGTGATCCCCGGGAACTTCCTCTGGTATCACAAAATACAAGAATATTCAAAACTTCTTTGCTGGGGATCTCATAGCATAATGACTCACTAATATACCACTTATTTTAGTGTATGAAAACTACTTGAGCATTTAGCATTTGCCAAACTGTATACTCAGCACTGAAATATGGTGCTGAACATAACAGAAAATTGTTACCTTTCTACTATGAAGATGAACAGTAAACAGGTCAATAACAACATGAAGAAAACAACAAAAACATGGGAAACCTTAACAAGCTGGAAATGTCACAGAAACATTGAACAGTGGTTTGGTATTTTTAACTTTTTGTGGACATATGTTTAAGGAATTTTCAGAAAACCTAGATTTTGCAGAATAGAATTTTAGGAAAAGAAGGAGGCCAAGGAGAAATTTCTTAATATTAAAAGCATCTCAGTGGGTCATGGGACTAGAGGGAGCATCATGGGAATCAAAGAGCTACAGAAATTTGAAAGCAGGTCAAAACTGAGAAAGTGAGGAAAGATGACATAACATCATGTGTAGCCTCTGATCTCTGGAATTTATTAGGTAATTAAAGAATGATTGATAGGTAGTGACTAGTATTGAGAAACCTATGATTTGATTTAAGCTGATTGTTACATGATGAGGCAAACAGAAAGAGCATATTGTAATGACAATGTAATATTTTTTACAAGTTATCTAGCACTGATGGTAAAGCCAGGTAAATGCACTCTAAATGACTTTACATAGATCATTTTGGACATAACTTGAACTAATACAATGGGGTGGGTATTAATTGTCTCCATTTATATTTTAGGAAATTGGGGCTCAAAGAGATTAAAAAGACAAATGGAGATTGCCTAGCAGGGCAGTAATGAAGCCAGCAGTTCACCCTCACTCAGTTAGATGCCATTCCATATGCTCAGCTTAAAACAAATGTAGATCTGTGATAACCATGTGTAGAGATGACTCCTTTACTGGTAGTGAAAAAATAATACCCATAGCTTTTGATATCAGGTAATATAACATAGCTTTGGTCATGACACTCATGATATTTAATTTTGTCCTCATTTAAAATAAAATCTTCTTATATCTGAAGGACTGAGGGCATCTTCCTCCCTAGGAAGTGTACTGACTTTTAGGAGAATTCGGGGAAAAATATTCTTTAGAGGGCAATCTTCTTCTCCAATTTTATGTTTACCCAGTTTTAGTTTGGAAGATGAAAAAAAATTAAGTATCTGCTTTAAAGACATCATGAGCTTCTCTAGGGAAATTCAGAGACAGCTAAATACTACAGACCTGAGGAAGGGAACTGAAATACACGTGTGATCATCTTGTGAAGAAAACTGAATGACTGAGTTTTCCTTGCAAAGGCAGTCTCAACTGAACATCTGTCATTTGTACCCACGACCAATAAAGAAAGGAGAGAATTATTCTAGTTTGTAACAGTTAGGAATTTTTTAAACTTTTTTCATCTTTCTTCATGCAAACAAAATAATGACTACCAAAAATATTTCAATTGCCATTATAAAATAAAATAAGGTATTTTCTAAGAACACATTTTGTAGAAGAAAAATATGTATTGATGTCTAAAGATTTTTTATGAATAAGCCAGATTTTTTATGTATGCATATTTACTTTTAAGGTAATTAATTTGAAGAGATTGATACAAGTAGAAAGTAAAGGTAAAATTCCCATGAAAAGAATTTCCCCATTTGCCCTCTGTCTTCACATCTGACTCAATAAACCTTTAAAAGCATCAGGGTAAGTATAATCTTAGGGCATTAGCATCTGTAGCTAAATATCCTCCTTGGTTATGACTTTTTAATGTTTTCTGTCAACATAGAGAGCCAGTGGCTTTCAACAGCCCTACATTTTCCTTACACTGGAGTCAGAATTTAATGTTATTTATTGACCATTTCCAAAAACAGTGTAATAACTTTTGGCTTAGGAGATATCCTATCCTTAGAATGGTATTTGACATTTCAATCCAATACATTTTATTTAGATATCAATTCTGGATTCCATAAGACTGTCTTTAAGTGAGGGTTCCGTAGCTTGGATCTCAAAAGTGATATACGTACAAAAACTTGTTATCTACATGATTTCCACAGCATTTCAAACTGGTGATTTGGAGAACTGCTTTTCCTAAAACACTGCCCCTCCCACATACAAAAGTGGAACATGTATTCAAATACTCTGGTGCCCCATATTTGACCACTTCCCCTTGATGGGGAGGCCTGGTGGCACTCAGAGAAAGGATAAGCACGCTACCAAGATGAGACCTGATAGGCTGTGACCATATGGTGGGGGAGGATGTCCCCTTCTGTCACAGACCTAAAGGAGGGAAATAGGGTGAAAGAGGGAGAGAGGGAGGAAAGGGAGGATCCAAGTGAAGGGATTATAATTGAGATGTAATCTGAATAAATTTAAAAATTTTTTAAATAAAAATATTAGATATACAATTTTAAAATATAATATATTTTGCCATACTCTTTCTATAATCCATAGACATATATGTACATATATTTAATGTGTATAAACATTATAAATTTTGGAAGGTAATTAAACTTAAATATGAAGGTTATTGATTGAGGCTAGGCCTGTAGCTGAGTTGCAGAGTTCTTGTCTAGCATGCGTGAGGCCCTGGAGTCGATCTCCAGCACTGAATAAACCTGGGCATGGTGAGACATATCTGTTATTTCAGCACTTGACATGGTGGGACATATCTGTTGTTGGAGCACTTGCCAGGTGGAGGCAGATGGGTTATATGTTCAAAGTCATCTTCATCTATATGGCGAGTTCAAGGCAAGCTTGGGCTACAGGAGGCTCACTATTTATTTAACATGTGAGGCTCACTATTTATTTAACATGTATAACAACTTGATTTTTATAGTGTGTGTGTGTGTGTGTGTGTTAATGTGGATATGTGCATGCCACAGTGTATGTGTTCATTTGTGGAAATCAAAGAACAGCTTTTGGGAGTTAGTTCTTGCCTTCTGTGTTGTTGAAGCAGGCTCTCACTTGCTTCTACTGCTGCTCTCTGTACTGTAGGCTAGCTTGCCCAAATACTTCTGAGGAATGATTACACGTCCACGGCACCTTTCGCTACATTTCGTTGCAGATGCTTATCGCTCAGTTCCGGAGGCTGGCCTCACATGTCACCAGGCTTGCTCGGCTAGCACCTCTACTGGCTGAACTAATGTATACCTGAAACATAAACTATTGGTAGATTTTGTTTATATTGTGTGCACTCACGTGTCTGAGTATGGGTTCTTGAATATGAATGCCAGCGCTCACCATGATCAGAAGAAGGTGTTAAATCCTCTGAAGCTGGAGTGAAGGCTGGTGGTGAGCTTCCTGAGTTGGATGGAAGGAACCTAACCCCAGCCCACTGGAAAAGCAGTAAGTACTCCTAGCCACATAGCTGTCTGGCCAGCCTTATAGAAAACAAGTCTTTAACATTTAGTATAAGAGTTTGGGAGCTTAGGTGTTATCAAAAAAAGTATGTCAGTGGCGTAAGAGAACTGATTGTTGTGGAAATACTTTTACACTGGGTGCTATATGCCTGAGAGAGAACACATTCCACTTTAACAAAAAAAAAATTATTGGTTGCAATCAAATAAGAAAAATAGAAAGGAATAGTAAAAGAGGCTATGTTAACATAGTCATGGATTTATAAAAGGAATCAGCTGTAATTTTCATTTATATTCTCATGTAAATATTTTAGAGACATCCACATTAAGGTTAAGTTCTAGGGTGGCCCAAAGAAAAATATGCTAAGGAGACAGAATGTAAGCAAAGCAGAGTGAGTGTGCTACTATATTAAGAAGTGGTCGCTCGCGTGTGCTTATACCAAGGAATCCTGTATGCTTTAGCGTTTACATTACTTGCACAACTGGAAGGTTTTTGGAATTTCCAAGATGCAACTCCAAGAAAGAGCAGAGTGCAGTGATGAGATGAGTTGATGATGCTGTGTGGGAAAGGAAGCCGACACTCAGGCCGTGGCCCTAAGCTCCACTGGGAAAAGCCTTGGGCTAACACAGTCAAAGGCCACATGCCAGTAGGACTCTGTGAGTTTTTGTGTCCAGAGTAGATACACATTTCAGCTCTTTCTTTCATTTTATGAGCCCTTATATTTGTTACAGTAGGACCGAGACAAGGGAAAGGAAATAGCTATACAGTAATGATGTCTCGGCTCTTTTAGTATTATGTACTCAGGATGTGGTCATAGTATTGCATTGCCATATGACTTTTCTAATGGTGTGTGTGTGTGTGTGTGTGTGTGTGTGTGTGTGTGTGTGTGTGTGTGTTGCAAGTAGAAATAGTTGTGGAGTCTATGCTGGGGCTGGAACGCAGGCGATCAGACTTGGTTACATGCACCTCTACATCCAGACTCATTTCATGGGTCATTTTTTTTGCCAATTTATTTTTTTTATTTAATTAATTTATTCAGATTACATCTCAGTTGTTTCCCTCTCACTTTTATCCACCTGTTCCTCCCTCCCTCCCTCCCACCTTCACCCTATTCCCCTTCCCTAGGTCTATGGCCAAGGGGACATCCTCCCCCACTGAAACATCTACCCAGACATTTCCTCTTCCACTTAAAATGCTATTAAAGGATCATCAGCCCACTCACCTGATTCTATGTTGCAATACACTGAAGCAGGCCTGATTCTGGACTTCAGAGAAATTACAGTGTAGGTGAAATAAAGATGTGTATGGAGCAGGAGAGACGTTTCTCTTACTTGTGTAGCCATTGCTGGCAATTATCTATCCTTTAGCAAACATGGTCCCACTACTGCTAATGCAAGCCCCTTGCTTAAACTCCAGGCGGGAGGATTCAGCAGGGAGGAGGGAAAGCCAAGAAAATGGGGAGAAATAGGATGAATGTGATACAAATATATTATATCTCACATATGATATTATCAAAAAATAAATTAACAAACATGGTATGTGGAAGATAATTAAGTAACTCTATAACAAATTTTGTAATGAAAAGTAGTAGAAAATATACCAAAGGAGAGAACTTGCTGTGTTTGTGTCATCGCAAGATGTACCATTTTGATATGAAGGCATTCTCCTGATATACAAGAATTTCTTTACATCTGGCCAAACACATAGCCAATTATAATATAAGCGTAATGAAACCTCGAAAAGATTGTACTTTTTCATGTGCATCTTGATTGTTTAAAATTAAGACTTCTGAAATATTAAAGATGATCAAATATTAACACGGTGTTGGCATCTACTCTGCAGTTTCCAAGGCACCAAAGTAAAACACATGTTTGCTTAATACTCTAAACTTCATCTCACCACAGAGAGCTGCATCAACTTCCTGCTCACATTTAAACACCATTAAGGTGCAGCTTGCAATCTGTAAAGCTTTATTGTCTGAATCCTGCTTACCTGAGGGACTCCTTACCTGCATTCCTCAGAGAAGCTTGCTGACAGCCCCAGCAGCAGTTTTGCTGACAGTCACGTCTCTCCTTAGAAGGGCTGATGCAGTGTTTATCACCCATGGCAAGTTTCCTGGGCCCTTGGGCTTCTGTTACCTGCACTCACCCACAATCCTGTTCCCAGTTGTGAGACGCAGCCCTGCTGCTTAAATAACATTTTCCATGAAAGAAACAGTTTCTGTTTAGTTTGGGATTTTATAAATGTTGTGAAAATAAGTCTATTAAATGATATTTGTGGAGATATTGCTAAATTATCTACCTGAGTAGCTTTAGATTTAATAATTTATGCACAACACAGAATGCTATAATATAGATTTTCAATATAATTAATCCATATCAGCCCTAGGAAAGTTAAGGCATATAGTTAATGCTCACATTAGAAGTAATGATTTATTGAGAATAGGCTTCAAGTAACATTTTAAAATAAAGTTATACATTATTCTCATGAAGAAGTATGTTTGTGCAGTATGTTTGTTTCAGTACTTTTATAATACTGTCACTGATCAAACTATGTCATACTAGACAGAGGATTATAGGATTATCGTTAACCATTATTTTTATTTGAGGCAGTGTCCTCAAGCATTTTATATTAACTTTTCTAACAAGAAAGCAATCAATATTTTACTTTCAAAGCTACACAGAACTGGTCTAATTTTTAAATATTGGATGTAGTTTTTTTTGAAGTCACTTGGCTTCTCTTGATCATATATATAGGGATAGAGACACACAACATCATTTTGAATCTAAAGTTCAAAAAGATTCTTCAGATTAAAATTTTCTATGCATGTATGTGCATATTTACATATACTCTACACACACATGCATCAATTACCTTTAACAAATGGCAATATTTTTTCCTATATTTTCTAGAATTCTCAGAAAATGTTTTCTGTAAGCCTGGATTATACTGCAGCCTTCTAAACATTAGTTTAATTAATTTGCTTAATTAATGTGTTAATTAATTTGCACTCTGGTATCATTTTCGTGCATTAAGCAAATATTTTCAAGTAAAATATCATCTCAGAGTTTCATGACCATAGAAAAAGTCTCAGTTTGGGTTCTGTAGAAAGATTTACCTCCCCACCTAATTACCTTCATGCTTTCCTCTATCTCCACTGCACACAATCAATTTACTTCATTCCCATGGTTATTGCTCACAGCACAGCGAAGCATGACAGAGTGAAATGAAACATCAGGATCGCGATGTAAGGAGGTCAGACAAATGAAGAATATAAATGAGAGCTGGTTATACAGATGCTGTGTGATGATGTTTATGTTTTAGGCTCTCTGCTTAATCTATGACTCGACTGCCCCTCATGAAAACTATTACACCCCACTTGAAACTTGACTATGTGTTTTGAATATAGCTTCAGATATAGCCAAGTAGGATATTTTTGTCACAAAGAAAACACATGTATTGCTGAGATATTAGATACATGAAATCATAATTTCTGTTGAGACAGATTGGGCTGTGGAGTTGGCAAGAATCATTGGGCCTTGAGCCTTAAATTATATTGTGAAAATTAAGGGAGCCATCTCAGAATTCTGTGCATATAAAAAGATATAATACCTATGTTCGATAGGATGAACTATTCGACCGCTTTACAGATTAATTATAAGTAAGACAAAACTATAGGGAGGAAACATATCAGGCAGGGATTCCACTTATTAAGAGTTACTAGTGAGTGTCATCATGCCCACATTATTGTGAATAAGCACCGTTATCTTTCTACAGAACACTTCTCATCTTTGCAGCAAGAAACTCTGTACCCATTAAATACAACCTCTCCATTGCATGCTTACCTATGCCTCTAACAACTATTCTACATTGCATTTCTAGGATTATTTCTAGGATAACTATTCCAAGCATCTTGTAAAGTTGTACTAACAGTAAACTCTTTTGACATTTACTTATTTTGTATATGTACATGTGGGGTGTCAGATGATATACACATACTGTAGCACATCTGTGGAGAGCAAGTGACTTGTGGGAGTGATTTTTTTTTCTTTCCATTATGTGATTTCTCAGGACAAAACTCAGGTTGTCAGGCTTAACAGCAAGTGCCTTTACCCACTGAACCATCTCGCCATCTCTAGTAGTCTCCTTTTATGTCAAATCCACTTTACTGAGCATAATATCGTCAGAATTCACCCATGTTGTAATATGTTTTAAGACTTATTACTATATTCTGTTTTTCTATCCACTGATGTACAAGGCTTGTTTCTGCCTCTTGGCTATTGAAAACATGCTGCTGTGGAATTAGCTGCATAGGAACCATTTTGGGATATAGCTTTAAGCCTTTTAGGAGTTTTTCTGTATTATATGATAGGTTTACTTTTAATGCAGTTGATGATTCGTGAAGTATATTTTTATACATGTGAACTTCAAAAAGTATCTTACTGAACTTTAATAAAAAGTTTAAAAACAAAACAAACAAAAATAGCCAAAATATGAGGCCAATCGAACTGTGGTAGTAAAAACAATGGCATCTCTATTTCATGTAAGTTACACTTTACATCTTCAGTTTGCTGAGGTGGAAGGTAAAGTGCAGAGGGCTTTAAAAATCTCTCTTGATTGTGAAGACAACAGAAGCCAGAGCCAGGATTTACATATACGGACGCGTAGTATATTCTTCCTAAGGCTAGGAACAATGATAAGTCATAAGACAAGTGTATAAAGTGAATTATAGATTATACTGGCAGGACTTGGTCTCTGTAAGAATGCAAAACATGAAAGAGATACATAGATATGTAGATTTATGACTGGCCAATATTTATTGTGTAGCCAAGGCTATAGCAAATAGAGAGAACACATAAAGAGCAGTGTATTTGGTAATTGCACACTGCTGAGTACCAAGATTTAATCCCAGATGGGGAAAGAATTGACCCTGAAGAAAACTACACAGGATCCAATTTCAGTGGCATTAACTGAGCCTGTGTAGTTTTCTTTAGGGTCCGCTGATGACAGAAAGGAAATAAGAGGATGCTGAAAAACTGCCTCTTTTTTGGTTTAGTTACAACAATGTTAGTGACCATGCAAAGAGGGACTTGGGAGTGGTAGTTGAGTTTTTATTTGATTAAGCTTAACTAGATAAACTGTAGACTTGAAGCTGGGTGCTATGATGCACACTGTGGGAAGCAGAGGGCTAGAAATGGAGGGTGCACCAGAATCTTTAGAGTCTGTGATGAAAATAGGTAACACCTGTGCACACCAACTGTGATGCTTGTGGCGGGAATATGAAAATGGTGTCAGACAGGAAATACCGGTTGACAGTTTCAAAAGGGAGCGATGTGGAATCCCTAGTCAATAGAAGATAATGGGTGGATGGGCTGTGCACTACACGGGTTAATATACACAGTGCGTAATTGGTCATACATTGTGTCTTCTCTCAGTTTTATCACTTTAGGAAAGCTCCTGTTTTGTTTTGTTTTGTTTTGTTCTGTTTTGTTTTCTTTCAGAATTCCTACTCTATCTTTTTGGAGTCTTCAAGCAAAATCTATCATACCTATTTTCTTTTTTTTTGTTTGTTTGTTTACTTTTTCTATTAATTTATTCATATTATATCTCAATTGTTATCATATCCCTTGTTTCCTCCCGTTCCTCCCTCCCTCCTGCTTTCACCCTATTCCCCTCCTCTATGTCTGTGACTGAGGGGGACCTACCTATTTTTCTGTGAGTGGGAAGCTCTGATCTCCCCTTACGAGGGCATAACAGAGACTCCTGTGTCCTTATCTGAAAGGATCTGAACGGTGAGAACTAAGGGTGAGGTACTGGGTTTTATGAACATGCCCTGTAATAGTAATAGGTTTCCGTTATTCAAAGTCTCTTTTCCGAGTTGTGGTGGATTGAGCCATGTTGGTTACCGAATACTCAAGTTCTGTATCCAGCCTTATGGCAGGAAGTTGGCCTTCAGAGCAGGAATGTATGTAAACAAAGAAATGCGGCTCACAGGAAAGTTTCTCTAAATCAAATCCTGAAGGTGCCCCACCCCCCAGCCCTACTTTCTCTCTGTATCTTGATTATTTTCAGATGCTCTCTGTGAAGCAGAGATGAAACCCAATAGTTAACTTCCTTAAACCTCCCAAGGCATTCTCAGGCGGTTCTGAGTGTGGACCAGCTAAACCAAACAAGGAGAAGGAAGTAAGAAATCTAATGCCATCACACTACAAGATGTATGGAGTATATTTTCTCCCCCCCTCCGCCCCCGCGGGGAGTCAAACTTCAAGAGTGAACTTACAAAAGAGAGACTGAAAACTGGAGTACCACAACTGCCTGAAATCATCACTGTGAACACAGAGGGTTAGAGGCTATGGCTGCTTGGTCTTTTGACATTATTACACAACTCCTTGCCTGCTGAGCTTCAGAACCGATTGTACTGCCAGCCATACAGAGCTCTGCCTTTCTCTGCTGTAAAAATGCTAAGATGCCAAGGGCTACAAATTGTCTTACATAAAGTCATGGGAACTTTATAGGTTATGATAGATAAAGAAAAATACAAAGCATTTTTGTCAGTCTCTGAACCTCAGCCTTCATGGGTGAAAGCAAAAAAAAAAAAAAAAAAAAAAAATGTCCCAGATTCCCGTAAGTCTGTCTACTATAAAGATTCTAATCCTGCTGGAAACTGAGTTTCTTTGTTTTACCCAAGCAAAGTAGTTTGCAGGGAGGTGAGGGGGTGGCTTCCAAAAAGGTGAGGCTTCTGTTGTATTCCTGGAATCTTGCTTACTGGCATGTCTTCTAATATAAGGACAGAGAAATAAAATGTAGGAGAAAATGTTTGGAAAGCCCTGGTAGAGGAGACTGGGGCAAAAGCTGCCATTAGCCGTCACCAGGACTTCCCACTTCCTAAGCAGATTACAAGAAAGATCCAGGGCATGCCCAGTGGTCATAGAATTGGTCTGAGGAACAATATAATGAAAGTATACATATTTCTGTAGAGACTGTGGATGAGAGGGCTGTGAACACCTACCTCTTGGGGCTCCTTTCCAAGGGCTGTCAGGAACTGAACTTCGAAGTTCATGCATTGCTTGCTGCACCAGCTACTTTTGCCATTGCTGTCAGTATATGACAAAACCAATTTAATAAAGAAGGGCTTGTTTTGGCTCATTGTTCATGAGCACAGTTGCATGAGCGAGGCATGGCAGAGAAGAGTGGGGTAGTTGGTCCCATTACAGACAGCATCAGAAGTTCTGTGGCGAAGGCTGGTTCTCAACACCCTTCCTCCCTTTTATTCAGCAAAGAATCCCATTCTATGGAACACTGCTCCCCACATTTTGGGTGGATCCTCCCTCATTATCCTAATCTAGAAAATCCAGTGCCTCCCTGCTTCCATGATAACTCTAAATCTTATCACTTGATAGGGATGATGCATCATAGCTGCAGCCTATTGCTCTTGGGGCTGCTGGGGATGCAGAGGTAGTATTTTCTTTTTGCCATTAGTTTTTTATTATTATAATATATTCAGATTACATCCCGATTCTTATCCCCTCACTTGTATCTTTCTGTTCCCACCCTTCCTTCCTCTCTTTTTCACCCTATTCTTCTGTTTTAGATCTCTGACAGAAGGGGACCTTCTCCCCTACCTTATCACCACAGCCTATCAGGTCTCATCTGGATAGCCTGCTTCCCCTTCCTCTGTGTGTTGCTGGGCCTCCCTGCCAAGGGGAAGTGATCAAATTGGGGGTACCGGAGTTCATGTCAGAGGCAGTCCCTGCTCTCCCCACAACCGTGGAGAATGAGCTAGATCTGAACAGAGGTCTAGGTTCACTGCATGCATTGTCCTTGGTTGGTGCAACAGTTTGTGCGGGTCCAGATCTGGGTATCCTTGTGGTGTTCCTGAACCCTCTGGGTCCTTCCATCGCCTCATTCTTCCATACTCCTCTCACCTGTAATCCAGCAGCTGGTCCCAGAATCTATCCTGATCCCCCACTGAGTGGAGACTCTCAGAGGACATCTATATTGGGTTAATATCCACTTATAAGTGAGTATGTACCATGCATATCTTTCTGGGTCTGCATTATCTCACTCGATTGAACATTTCTAGTTCTACCCCTTTGCCTGCAAATTTCAAGATTTCCTCATTTTTAATAGCTGAGTGGTATTAAGAACTAGAGGTTTCTGGCTGCTGTCCAAAGTGAGATGCCATGACTCCATGCTGATCCTGTCAAGGAAGAATTGGGACTCTGAGCATGGTGGTGAACAGGAGGTAGAGGACATGAGCATTGACTGAGAGGTGAGATTCTGGGGTTCCTGGGTTCCTCCTTTGTACCTGAGAAAGTGGCTCCACCAAAAGGAAATAGGAAGAAGCCACATCAAACCCATGCCATCCTGCAGCCAAGAGGAGTTAACTAGCAGGCAGGAGAGATCATTAGACTGTTTAGTAAAGTTTCTAACTAAATAAGATGATTCCCTTAAATTCAGTTGAGAATGGATTGCTGAAAGTGGATGAAAAAACTCGGGACTGAGCCCTCTGCTTTTTCTTTTGAGACAGGGTCTCTCTGCGTATCTCTGGCTGTCCTAGCATTCAGTATGTAGGTCTGTCTGTCTCTACTCCACAGTGATGACATTGAAAAAGTATACCATCATCCCCACCCTGGGCCAACATTTTTTTAATTAATTAATTTATTTTGCATCCTGACCACTCCCTCGTCTTCTCTCAGTCCTTCCTCCTCCCCATCTTCCTTGCCCTCAATCTATTCCTGCTCCTCAGTTTCTATGCAGAAAAGGGGAGCCCTCCATAGATATCAGCCATCCCTGGCATATTTAATTACAGTAAGACTAGCCACACCATTCCCTATTGAGGCTTGATGTGGCAGTCCAGTCAGGAGAGAAGGTCCCAAAGTCAGGCAACAGAGTCAGAAGCAGCCAATATTTTTTTAACCAATGTTGCTTTTATTTACCCAGAGTTGAGCTCCAATATGACCTAGATGTAGATGATTCCTGAAAAAAAAAGTGCTTCATATTCTAACTCAGTGAACAGGAATTGTTCGGTGAGCTAATGTCATAACAGCTCAATTTTGGAGTGCCTTCCATGACTAAACTATTATGAAATCACATTATTATGTTTCATATTCATTGAGTTCTTTTTCTTTTATTTTCTTTGTTTGCCTATGTTGGAAATTTTGATTTAATTACAACATTTCTCTTCCCCTTTCTTCCTCCAAACTTTCCCATATACCTCTTCCCAGTCTCCTTCAAGTTAATCACCTCTTTTTAAATTGGTATTGCGAAGCCGGGCGTGGTGGCGCACGCCTTTAATCCCAGCACTCGGGAGGCAGAGGCAGGTGGATCACTGTAAGTTCGAGGTCAGCCTGGTCTGCAAAGTGAGTCCAAGATGGCCAAGGCTACACAGAGAAACCCTCTCTCTCTCTCTCAAAAAAAAATAAATTGGTATTGCGTGCATTTGTATATTTTTATATGACACATGCTGCAAAGTATAACATGTTGGGTCCATGTGATGTTACCTGTGTGTATTTTTTCTGGTCTGACTGTTCGGCACTGGACAAGCAATCGGAGTACAGTTTCCTGGGTAAGGTGACCTCTCCCATTCCCATTCCAGCTTTTCTCTGCTACTTAAACTTCTTTCTATAGGATGCATCACTCATTCTCATCAAAAAAAAAAAAAAATCTCACAGCACTTTTCTAGTTTGCTTACTAATGCTGTGATAAACACCACGGCCAAAGACGACTGGATTGAGGGAAAGATTTATTTTTACCCCCTAGCTTGTGTTCCATCATGACGTAAAGTCGGGGCAGGAATTAAAGCAGAGGCCACGGAGGAGTGTGGTTGCAGGGTTGCCCTCGAGTTCACACTCATCTCCCTTTGTTGTAACTTCCCAGCCTACCTGCCCAGGGACATTGCTGCCCACAGTGCTCTGTGTCCTCTCACTTCAGTCATTAATTAAGACAACCTCGCCACAGACTTGCCCAGAGTTGAATCTGATAGAAGCGTTTTCTCAACCGGTGTTCCCTCTCCGAGATGACCCTCAGTTGTATCAAGTTTACAAAGTGTGAACAAAATCTACTTAGAAAGATAGGACTGCTGAGCTTGGAAAGTAGTAAACATTAGCTATGCTGAGACTTGAGGCAAAAGAGCCAATTCTGTATTTGTATCTGACATTTGTATTCAGAAGAAAAGAGGAAAACGAGACGTAATAAAGCAGTGGAGTGAAGCGCGCATCTCGTACTGCTGACAATAGAGACTGGGGGAGCTTTCTTTCTGGGGTCACTTGTTAGGCAGAGCAGCAGTTCCAGTCCTTTGATGCCAGGTGTTGGGCTTCACTTTCCGTTTTCCCTTTGTAAAGTGAACAATTCATCTTCGGAGTGCAGCTGGACCTAGAGATTCAGTGAGGTGGGGATTTTCAGAGGAAATAATGGTGTTGTCGTGGTTTTGGACACACCAGGAAGGTGGCTTGAAATAACGGTAAGCCAGAAAGACTTCAGTCAGAGTTGATAACAGAAGCAATTGGAGAAATCTGCTTTCCATTCAAAAGGCCGTTGTCTAGGCCCGGCTTATAGGGGGTAAGGCAGGGGTGCGCAGTCACTGAAGATGCTTAAAACTGTTGTGCATCGGCTTCTGCAGTGAACGAGCTGCGTCGTGGAGCCAGACATCACCAAGACTTGAGAATTGGAGGTGTTATTTGAGTCATTATCAGAGAAGGAACACTTAAAGTCATGAGTGTCTGTGAGCTCTCTTGTGGACTCCCGATACAGTGGGTAGAAACAAAGCCAAGGAGAAATTGAACAAAGGTACAAACAAAGGTGAAACTCATTTGTGTACAATGTCACAGTAGTAAATGGAGAGTCAGTTGGAAGGATTGCACACACACAGAACCAATACCATTACCACCCATGGAAACTATCTAAATAAAATAAAACAACAAAAAAAATGATTCTGATTTGTCAGGAAAAAAAATTTGAGCTTCCACATTTTTTTTAGTAAATTTATTTTGAGATCATTTCAAAGGGGAGAAGTGGACTAAGTTCTTTCTCATCTTTTTTTTTTCTTATGCATTCCTCCAAAAATCTTTAAGGAGGAAGCTGTATGTTAGAAATACTCTCAGGACACTTTTTCTATCCTTTGAGACAGGCCTATTGGGAACAAAAAGCTATTTCCCTTGGGTCTCCAGCATTTTGTATTGTAACAAGTTCCCACTCAGCTCCTTGATAAAAGCACAGTACCTGTCCGTCACTCAACACAGGAAACTCTCAGGAAGGTGATATTAGATTTTTGTCTTTCTGACTGTACTTTGGCCACATGCTCAAAGTAAGTCAGGATATTTACTGTATTTGTTAACTTAATTGAAAGATCAATTACTACAGTTATTATGTCTTGCTATGAAAAGGTTTCATTTATTTATTTTTACACTTCAATAGTAACAATTATAGAATGATGGCTTTTGCCTCATGTCTCCTCTAATTTTTTTAATATATTCATTATTTTATTATTAATTTATTCGTATTACATCTCAATGGTTATCCCATCCCTTGTATCCTCCTATTCTTCCCTCCCTCCCATTTTCCTCTTACTCCCTTCCCCTATGACTGTGACTGAGGGGGACTTCCTCCCTCTGTATATGTTCATAGGGTAACAAGTCTCTTCTTGGTAGCCTGCTATCCTTCCTCTGAGTGCCACCAGGCCTCCCCATCCAGGGGACATGGTCAAATATGGGGGACCAGAGTTCCTGTGAAATTCAGACCCCACTCTCCACTCAACTGTGAAGAATGTCCTGTCCATTGCCTAGATCTGGGTAGGGGATTGAAGTTTACTGCACGTATAGTCCTTGGCTGGTGTCATAGTTTAAGCAGGATCCCTGGGCCCAGATCTGCCCACCATAATGTTCTTCTTGTAGGTTTCTAGGACCCTCTGGATCCTTCTATTTCCCCATTCTCCCATGCTTCTTTCACCTATAGTCCCAATAGGATGTCCTCCCCCCGTCCCAGTTTCCTGGTAAGTGAAGACATTCATGGGACATGTCCCTTGGGCTAGTGTCCAGATATAAGTGAGTATATACCATTTGAGTCTTTCTGCTTCTGGATTAACTCACTCATTATGATTATTTGGCTTGCAAATATAGTCTAAAAACAGGTCAAGTAGCAGTCCGGCCATCGTGAATATCCATTACTTCAACTTCAGAGTACATCTTTCTGCAAAGGGCTCTCCTGAAGCTTCACATACAATTCTCGATTTATGAAGTTTTTCCATAAACAAATGGAAAAACAGCAGAGTTTAATTTTCATGTAATTGAATTAGCTTTATTATATGAATTGCAATTTAATTTTCTGGTTAACAAAATTTCTCTTTATTTTGTTTGAATTTCTTACTTGAAAACTTTGGAAAAATTTCTCTTTCACTTCTTTTATCTTACTTTTGGTAAAAGTTTAAATAACTTGAATATTGAAAGTAAACATAGCACACTCATCTCTCAGCCACCAAAATCAACAGAGTTTAAGATAAAGGAAAGTATAACTTTGAATATACTATTATTTTTGTCCCCCCTTTTTTGTGTATAGGAAGGTATGAGTGTGTGGTATGTGGACAAATATGTGGGTGAGTACACATGTCTAGGCAGACATGTGTGTGTGTGTCTGTCTGTGTGTGTGTGTGTGTGTGTGTGTGTGTGTGTGTGTGTGTGTCTGTGTCTGTGTCTACTTGGGGGCCAGAGAAAGATGTAGTGTATCCTGTTCTATCACTCTCCCCTTCATTCCTTGAGGCAGAGTCTCTTGCTAACCCTGAAACTAGGCTAACAAGAAGCAAGCCCTAGCATTCCTCACGTCTCCACGCCTTACATGTATTCTTTTACAACTTATTGTCTCTGGTCCACACTCATAGAGACTCAGGCCAGTCTCCTATACCCAGGAATGTTCAGTCCATTTACTAGTTCAATAAACAAGCACTGAGCACTTGTTTAGTGCTGAGTAGTAGAGTCGGAACTGAAAGCAAGAGAGACAAGTTCTGTTGTTAAGGATATATAGTCTTGTTCTACAGAGTTATGCAGTATGTGTGTGTGTGTGTGTGTGTGTGTGTGTGTGTGAGAGAGAGAGAGAGAGAGAGAGAGAGAGAGAGAGAGAGAGAGAGAGAGAGAGAGAGAGAAAGCATGTACATGCATTAGTCAGTTTTTCACATATTAGAGTCTTGTGAGGGAAAATGAAGTTAATAAGATAAAATTGAAGCATATACTGTGTATATGCTGTGTAGCCATTAGCTACATAGCTGGAAAAGGATCCCTGCAACAGTGATACCACAGTCTGTACTTGAGTAAAGTCAGAAAATGAGAGACAGAAAGGAAGACCTTTTCATAAGAACAGTCTTAAGAAAGAGCCAGGTCCACAGAAGACAGGAAGCAAGAGCCATGTCCCGCTGAGCGATGGATTGGGGGTATAGTTGAAAAGCACAAGACAGGTTAGACACAGGAAAGTCTGGGCCCTTAGCTTTGATTGCAGTCCAGTACTATTCTAAGAGTGATGGCAGAAAACTACTAGAAAGTTTAGAGTAACAACCTGTGTTCCGACTGCATTTGTGGATCATCAGACAGTAGCTTTGGTAAGCAGAGCCCTCTGGTAGGAGGGAATTACCCACATGTCGGAGAGTCTCACTATGGGGACACTAGGCAGGACTCGTGTGGCCCAAGTCACAATGTGTTTACAGAGTGAATTGAACTATAAGCTTAGCTTCTTCCTTTTCTGGAGGAGGCAGCATGTTATTACAGTGATGAGTAGTGTTCTTCACTACACAGTGGCAATGTTTGCATTAAAGCAGAAGAAACTGTCAATAGAACTACAAAAAGGGAAGCACTGGTAAGGAATGTTTATAATGGGGCAGCTGAACATGTGTTATGGGTGGACAGTGCGTGACAATCCACTGGGTATCCATGTGAAGGTTTTCTGTTAACTTTAAACTATTCTTAAATGCAGAGAATTTATTCTCATTGGGGGTCCAACTTAGGGGATCCCTGGGACTTGTGTCCCATCAACATAGCTATAGACTCAGGGAGAAGTCCTATCATGAGGGAATATAGAGAGGAATTCTATGACGGGGCACCCGACATCCTCTGTCTTCCACACGTGGACAAGCATACACACATGCACACACACACACACACACACACACACACACACACACACACACACACACACACACATCCACAGACACCACACAGGTAAGACCCACAAAGAAGACCACACTAGGACTTTTTCTTTTTCATCAATGAAGGTTATTTTGAAAAAGTAACAAAAATATCCAGTGACCTTGAGTCTGTTTATAAAAACTGTTTCCATATGTTTCTTACAAATCCACTCTCTTTGTTTCCTTAGCTGTTCACTGAGCACATGAAATCTCCATATTTTCTCCCTCCATCACGTCCATGTTGCTGTGGTTTGGATCCATGTCTCCCAAAGGCCATGTGTTGAAGGCTTTGCCATGAGTGAGCCTGTGTCGCTTCTAGTGGGGCCTGCACAGGAGTCTCGGCTACGAGGCGCAAGTCCTTGAAGGATGCCCATTCCCTTCCTCTACCTTTTCTCTCCATTTCCTGTGAGATGAGTGACTCCACTGCCATGCTTTCTCCTCATGAACCTCTCCCTGGCCGCATGCTCAAGGCAAGAAATGAACTGACCAGTGATGAAACAGGTAAACTCAGCATATCTGAATATTATTTTCCACTTTTTAAAATTGATAATCTGAGGTAGTTAAAGCTGACTAATCCATCCATCCATCCACTACACACTGAGAACAAACCTCAAGTTTACTTGTTGTATAATAATGTTAATATTTTCAGAGTTACTCATGGATCTATTTTTTAATATCGATATTATGCTTTCTGGAGACAGAGAAGAGAGTCATTTATGTATGACTTTCAAACACACAGCAGCAAATGTTAAGATAAGTGTGTTCTAAATATTTTATAGGGCATTTTAATGCTAAATAGAGTTTCCTACATTTTATTTGCCAAATATGGAGGTCCTGTCCAGTTCCTCTCAGGAGGGTCTTGCACGAATTCATCTGTGGTTTATTTTGAGATTCACTCAAAATGCATGTAGATATGACAGTAAGAATGTCTGACTTAGTTTCAAATTCTAGGTCCCTAAAATGAGCGCTCTTCTGTTTTATGTATCAGCTCTGTTTTCGTATCAGTTCAGTTTTCACATCAGGATTTTCAACCTAATTACTGAAAACAAAAGGGAACAAAGGAAAGAAGAAAATGCAGTGTGTATACTGAAAAGCAGACATCTTAACTCCTGACCCCTACAAGTACGAGGTGCAACACTGTGACGTTGGTAGGCGTGAGCGGATGGGTCGGAAGCCTAGTAATCAGATACTAAAAAAAAAAAAAAAAAAAAAAAAAAAAAAAAAATCGTGTTTCTTTTTAAATTATCACTATTTACCTAGAGTGTGGCTCCAGACACATGCGTGCCATCAAGTGCATGTGGAGGGCAGAGGGCAGACTTGGGCCCACTTCTCTCTTACTTCTTGTTGAGGGAGGGCTTCTCTTGCTTCTGCTGTGCAGAGTTCTCCTGGGTAGCTGGCCCTTGACCTCCCTGCTGATTCTCCTTTCTCTACTTCCTGTCTCATGGTGGGAGTGTTGGTGATTACGTATGCGAGCCACCACATCTGGCTTTTTATGGGAGATAAATGAGTTATGAGGATCAAACTCAGGTCTTTCCCGGGCTTGTGTAGCACATGCCTTTACTCAGCCATCTTTCCCCGTCCCTGGTTTTGTTTAAAACAAAACAAAAAAAGGGGGTTATTTACAGGAACTGATATCCCCAACAGTTAGGCAAAGCTAGTACTAGTCATAAAACATCCTCCCCTTTCCCTGGACTCCATGTGTGAGCCATACATCTCTGGCCAGGCATGTATAAGGAAGGGATGCATATTTTTAAACAGTGGGAACTGAGTGTGTTTTCCTCTCTTAGCACAGGATTGTCTTTCTACAGCCCTTGGTGTTGTACTGTTGGGTCATTTTTTCCTTCCTTACATTAAGTGCAAACACCCTGAGCCTTAGGAGTGCCATGGAGAGACCCTAATCTACACTCACTTGTGCACTTTTATGTCTAAGTCTACTTTGTGTTTTAAGAGGATCTTTAGCTGCGTTGAAGATGAAGAAGGAAGATTTTTTCCCCTTAAATTGTACTTTTCATTAAGCTAAAGCGAAGCCATGCAGGAGGTCTGGAAGCCATTGAGGAGAGAGGAAGGGACAAAGAGTGAGGTAGCCCTGCTTCCCTCCCTTTCTGCAGATGTTAATCACCAGAATATGAGGGAGGAAGCTGAAACAGCTGGCATAGATTTGTGACAACCATATTTAAATTGTTTATAAGAAAATCCTCTCCAGTAAACTGGGGGTTTGGAATGCAAGGATAGATTGTGGCATTTTATAGCAGAAAAGAGTTTTTAAAAGAAATTCAGGCCTACACCAAGAGAATTCAGTAAGTCATTTATAAACAGAATAAACCACAGAGGTCACAGGCAGTCCTGTTGAATAAGCACTGACTATCCACACTGAAGAAATCTAAGTGCAGAAATCCTAGATGAAACTCATTAAGAAGATCTGTTGGGGAAAAAAAAGTCCAAAAATAACATCTTTGAAAGGAAACAGTGGGATCCATCCAGTATTTTTATGTAGCTATGCATACAAAAAGCACAGAAATTCTAAGAAAGTGCTGAGAATTGACCGTCAATAAAGAAGGCTTATTCCACAAGTTCTTCAGGAAAAAAATTGTTTTGATGTGAAAGTTGAGCTTTGTAATACATATCTTTATAGTTTGTGAGAAATTTTATATAAGATTAAGCAACTTTTCCTAAAATAAAAAGTTAAAATTCTCTGAAATCTGAAACATTTTTTGTCTCATAGCATTCCCTCTGTAAAAAAAAAATACCACACCTGAGCTGCAAGATGGCCAGAAGGCTAAGTTGATGCCTACAATCCACATGATGGAAACAGAGGCAGCTCCGGAAAATTATCCTTTGCCTCCACATGCACACTATGGCGTGCATACACACTTAACCCCCTCAGAGGTGGTTGGAACAAGAAAGACTTACATAGGCCTGTAGGTTTGAATCCTGGGTCCCAGATTAGTAGAACTGTTTAGGAAGAATTAAGAGGTATGGCCATTTTGGAGGACTTGTTACATCTCAATGGTTATCCCATCCCTTGTATCCTCCCATTCTTCCCTCCCTCCCATTTTCCCCTATTCCCCTCCCCTATGACTGTTCCTGAGGGGGATTACCTCCCCCTGTATATGCTCATAAGGTATCAAGTCTCTTCTTGGTAGAACATTATGATAGGCAGATTTGGGCCCAGGGGTCCCGCTCAAACTAAGGCACCAGCCAAGGACAATATAGGCGGTAAACCTTAAACCCCTACCCAGATCTAGCCAATGGACAGAACATTCTCCACAGTAGAGTGGAGAGTGGGATATGACTTTCTCACATACTCTGGTGCCTCACCTTTGACCATGTCCCCTGGAGGGGGAGACCTGGTGGCACTCAGAGGAAGGACAGCAGGTTACCAAGAATATTTTGTTCTTTTGCAGTGACCTTTGACAAATGTATACCATCATATAACTTACCACCATGGGTGTGGTAAGAATATTTTCATTGCCCCGAAGAATGTAAAGATCAGTTTTTTAGTCAATCCTTTTCTGATGCCCACCTCCTGCTGAACACTATTCCCTCTAAAGTTTGCCTCATGTGTGGTTCCCTTGGCTTAACAGAAGGGTTTTAGCAGTCAACTGTGCCGCTTTGCACATCAGGACTATTCCCTCCTAATGAATAGTCATATGTGGTTTTCATAATGAAGTAAGTTTAAGTCAAGGCTGCTGACCACTAGTTCTGGATTGGTATCAAACAAATCAGTATCGAATTGAAATTTACAAGGAGTCCTCAGACGCCTGGCGTTATTTTCAGTGCATTCTAAGAAGCACTGTGATCTTAAAAACAATATTTCAGGCCACTTCACAGAGATTCCTCCTATAAATGTAGTAAGAAATTAGAACATTCTTCATTGTCCAGAAATTTGAAGTTTCCTTGATTCAATTAGCAGACATGTTCTTTAGGCTCATTTATCAAGTTTCTTATTTTCCTCAATTCTTCCTTCAGCCTCTGCCTTTTCAGATAACACCATACACTGGAATATGTAATGTCTAAGGGTCAGTTCTCCTTGTTTCAGACACGACAATTTATGCTGCTGCCCTGTCAGCACTCAAAGGGTCTGTTAATGGGATCATAAAACTTGACACATGATTTTCTCCCTCTTACAGGGGAGAGAATTAGGAAGTCTAATTTCAGTGTAGAAATGGAACTCGAAAAAGTGACCACAGATAAATTTAGAAGCTATTTTCAGAAGGAAGCTTCATTTCCCGTGTCTTATACTCAAGGAATACGTCTCTGAAGTTAACTCACATTTTATAGGTAATCCAAATGCAAAGTGATATTCATATTATGATTGCTGGCCCAATCATTTCTCAAATGATAGCCTCCTCTGTGTCCTAAAAAGGGAAAAGCCAGCTCACCGTACAGAGAGCCTTTTATGGGCGACTGTGCAGCTATGTATTTGTGCCCTCTTTTCATCTCACCCTCCTGTGTGAGAAGGACAAGAGACTGGGTTTAGATCAATGATGGAGGCGGACTTCATTAATAGATACATTTCCTCTTCTTGAAGAGGTATTCTGACAGGATTTGTAATCAAGAGCTTGGAGCTGTGGATAATAAATGAAAATAAAATGTCTTCTTTCTGATTGCCATGAACTTGACAACATGAAACGTTCCTTCCTGTCTTTGTTGACTATAGCTATGATGTCGAAGCATGATAGTGATGGTGTTGCTTCCGTAAGCCTCAATCCTTTTTAAGCTTTATTTGCCTCAGATTGTAAAGAGTAGATGAGAATTGTGAACAAACAACGAACTTCCAAAAGGTGGAACCATTGACAAAATGAGAAGACAAAGTACTTGAGTCTATAACACAAGGTTCCCATATCTAATAAAATATGTTCAGGTAATCCGGTGGGTCTGATGTATTTAAACAATAACATTCCATTGTCACTGGACACTAGGTCAGTGAACTGCATTTCACAACTAGTCTTTGTAACTTGTTGCCTTGTCTTCTTTCTGTTTCACAAAGATAAATAAACACCTTAGGGAATTCTAGGATTATTGGCATTACTATGATTTTGTGACTATTATTATAATATAATTTGTTTTATATTAGGCATAAATCATACTGAATGTATATACATTTTATTAGGCAAATTATTAATTATGATCAATTGTTACCACATTGAAAATATATTTTTCATCCATGCTGTTATTTTAAGTAAGGTGAGGGAGGCCTCTTGGCTTTGCCACCATATGGATTATCTGTGCATTCGTGGGCACAAATTGCACCTATCAGCACCTCAAAAATTCTCTCTTGGAGAAAACAGAGAGAGAGAAAGAAAGAGAGGGGGGGACAGAGAGACAGAGAGAGACAGAGAGTGACAGAGACAGAGAGACAGAGAGACAGAGACAGAGAGGCAGTGAGGGAGAGACAGAGCGAGAGAAAGAGATTAACTGTTGCATATAAGTATGTTTCTATACAAATGCAAACACAGGATATGCATTATATGTACTTGAATTATATAACTTTTAAAATCTGTGCTCAACTTATATTATAAAGAGATTTACAAAAACAAATAGGTTCAACAGAATTGCTTCTAAATTTCAGTACAGCTTAAAGATACAGAGCAGTTACTTCAGTCAGCTAGTCATGCTGCTGTGTCATGATGTTACCTCCATAGCAAAAATCTTTGAATGTTCTAGCTCCACTGAGAAAGAAAACAAAACAGGCACCCAACAAACAATAATACACAGAAACCAAAAGTCAAACATGGTTTTGGTGAAGATGTGGCCCCATCGCAAAGCTCCTACATACCTCCCTGGAGTCTAACGGACTCTGCTGACTTTCTAAGCAGCAGCTGCTAATCCTGGTCCTAATTTATTGTTATTATTGCTAGAAAAGAAACTAATGACCTTTGTAAGAGTAAATTCCATTTTATATGTATGGGTCTTTTACCTGCATGTATGTGACGTTGGAGGATAGAAGAGGACATTGGATCTTATGGAGCTAGAACTGAAGGAAGTTGTAAAAGCCACCAGGAGTGCGGAGCACCAAAGCCAGCCCTCTGGAAGAGCTTCTGGTGCTCTTAACCAAGGAGCCAACTTTCCAGCCCCATTAATAAAGCTTCTTAACTGATGTCTGAATCATTTTTTTTTTTACGTGAAGGATTAAGGTGTGAATTGTGGTACACAATGCTTTCAGTTTTCACGCTCATTTTGTAAAATAGTATTTTTCACATCTTTTTGAAAAACCTTTTTTTTTTTTAGAGACGGATTAGGTTTCAGAGATGTTCTAAAAGGAAGGTACAGAGACTTCCCATGTCCTTCGTGCCAGCCCCATATGGAGCATCCCTCTAGTATCAACTTGACCCAAGAGTCACACACTGGTGACGCCACAATCAGTCACATACCAGAGACACCAAACGTTTGCGGTTTACATTTGTATGGAATGTTCCACGGCCAGTGCATACCTGCATTATCATCTCATACAGAGTACTTTCCGTTGCCCTAATTGTCCTCTCTGCTCTGCTCATTCACTCTCCACCAACCTCCCTTCCCAACTGCTGATCTTTTTACTGTCTCCATTGTTTCTGGATTTCCAGAATATCATAGTTGTAATAGAACAGTATAATCTCTTCATTGACTTCTCTCATTTGGCAATGAGCGTTTATGTTTCCTCCACATCTGCTTAGGGCTTGACGCCTCATTCCTTCTTTTTCTGCTGCATAGTTTCCCAGTGTGTGTTTGGATAACTGGATTTAATATATTGCTTGACCCTCTAACAGACATCATCATGGCTGCTTACACAGTTTTGAAGTTACAAGGAAAGCTCATATATAAACACCCACCTGATAATTCATAAGTGTGTGTATTTCCAACCCCTTTGGATAAACAAATTGTGTGCATAGCTGCTAGAGTCTATAATGAGATTTCTTTAGTGTTCTAAGGCACCAACAGAGTGTCCCCTAAAGTGCCCTGACCTTTAGGGACATGAAGTGGTAAACAATCTCAGTTCCCAGGGCTACACATCCTTGTCTGCATGTGGCGTTGGCGGTAGTTTGGATGGCAGCCGTTCTCACATGCATTCAAGGATTTCTTCTTTCCTTTTCCTTTTCCTTCTTACATGATGGATAACGTCTCTTCAAATATCCACTTCTCATTGGCGTATCTTCTTTTGTGAGTTTTACTCCATTAAAACATAAAGTTGTTTGCATGTTGGTAATTTAATTTTCTGAAAAATTTGAAAGTAGATCCGTTGTCTTCCTTATTGCTTTTTGCTGGGCAGAAACTATATTGTATAAGCTTTTAAAGATTTAAGAGATACTAAAATGTAGTTCTCTCAACAATGATTCATATACCTACAAAGACATTATAATGTCTTAAAGGCTCTGTTCGGATAAAAGTGATGATAATTCTGTTTTAACTAAATTATCTAGACATATAATTTCACATAACTGATCATTGCAAACTCTTCATTTAATATTTTCTCCTGAAGTTTTTCAAAGCTTTAATACTTTCCTATAAATAATACTTCAAATACTTATAAAGAATAATTCAAAATATCATGCCTCTATTAAATTTGTTGATTCCCACTCAAGACATACAATTTACTGTTTGACATGATGCAGTACACACACATACTTGACATTCATGTTCCTTTGCTGTATTCAAGCCAGCTCGAGACATCAAAGATTCTCATTATCCTGATGTGAGATGAGCCTTGGGGCTAAAGAATAGCCTTTTGTGCGGTGAATCAGGGCTTAAAAGAAATAGCTGTGGTGATGCTTAGCCCTGTCTGACAGTCAGTTTCATACCATAGCAGAAGAAGGGGTTTCTTTCAACAGCATCCATTTCATGTATCTTTTAGGGTGAGCCATCTCTCCTCAACATGGCTTAAAAAGTATAAGGACCTGTCAGATTGTTAACACGCATTGCTCTCTTGTAGCCTATGAAAGTAGAAAATGGAGCTAAGTCGCATCTACTGATGTGTAATGAATATCTGTTTATGTGCACATTTGATTGGATGGAAAACTGTTCTAAATCAATTTTACATAAAATCTGTGTGGCTAGCATGCACATTTGAAAGAGTAGGAGATAACTTGGGTACCCGGAAGGTGCTGTGTACTAGATCTCAGAGGAAATATGCCCAAAGGAAGGTAGGGTGAGAAGTGGGAAACTATGAGAAGAAATTTGGGCTGCTGACTCTGAACTTGATTTAAGGATAGTCTACAATTTACCAAATTACCATTTCCTTTTGGGATCACTCCTTCAGGTGTGCAAAGTATAAATAGAATGTTTGAAATCTCTCAAGTCAGTCTCCATCACATCTTGTCATTGTCAACTTAAAACCTCTGTCTATACCTAAAAACATCTTAACCCCCTAAACAATTAAGCTTCATGGTAAAACTAAGCTACCAGATCTTCATCCATCAGAGCCTTGAGAAGGAATGAACTTGATGACCTGAGTATGCTGGAAGTGCAGGTTAGTAGCTTTCCAAATCAGAAGATGACAGAAACATCTTTCTTTCTTTTTTTATTTTTGAAACTCATTTTATGTATGTATTTATTTATTTATTTATTTTTGTTTTTTAAAAATACATTTATTTACACATGTATAAAACAAACTACATACAGCAGGGAGAACCATGTAACAATCATAAGTTCTATAAAATTTACATTCATAGTGGTTTGGCTATTTGTATTCGTCCAGCTTGAAGTAAACGTCTTTCCTGTCTTGGGTCTAATCTGAATGAAATTCAATATCTATCTTATCTCAACTCTAGTAACTTAACTTCTTTATCTCGATGTAAAAAGATCTTATCCCCTAAGCAACTAAACTTGATTGTAAAACTATACCATCTGGCCTTCAATGCCCCTCAGTGACTCAAGAAGGAATAACACTTAAATTCCTGAGTGAACCAACAGTGCAGGTTAGCAGCTTCCAAAATGAACAAATTGACTCAGAAAGTTTACTGCCTGACTAGTCACCCAACACTTTCTATAACATTTGAGCCTCATCTTCAGTTTTCTGGGCCAATATCTCTGTCAGATTTATTCACAAGGCAGGAACTATTGAGGACTTGCTTACCCTATCTTGGCAGAGTGCGTCTGTCGACTCTGGGCAGCATCTAAGCTGCCCACTTTTAGGCATAATTCTTTCTGTGGTAGAAATCAGGACATTTTACCCAGTGGCTTGTCTGCCACATTTGAATTCATCTCCATAAGGAGGTTCTTTGATGCTCATCATCCTCTTAGAGGTAGGCTGGGTAATGCCAGGAGTTAAGCTGTCTCATTGTCAGTGAATCTTTAAAATAATAAAAACATTTAAAATTTTTAAATGCCATATTCTACACACCATTATAATAAAGATGTTTTCTTCAAGACTGTCAAATACAAATAACCAAAACTCTTAGAATGTAACATTTATATAATTCCTGATTGTGTCATGGTTCTTCTTGCTATAGTTGGTTATTATATATGTGTGTAATAATATAAATATATGTAAACTTTTTAAAAAAATAATTAAAAAAAGAAAAAATCCAACCCCCCAAAACAAACAAATGAAACAAAACAACAAAAAAGAAATTCCACAAGTCTAAACTAAAGCCATGTATACTATCAACACAGATTAAATCTTTCCATGTTAAAAATCTCTCACTGTCATGTACCATGACAGCTATTCTCAAATTAATTATCTAATTAGTTAATTAAAATAAATGTCATTGTTATGTATCTTATTATATATTGGTGAGGATAATTTTGGAAAATAAAAAGGACACTAATTCAGATACAAAGACATTTAATTTATTAGCTCGAAAGATTAGGAATAGATGATAGGTTTCAGAGAGAAAAGCAAAGCTACAGATGAGTGGACTAAACTTCGGTGTTGGCCAAAGGGTTAGAAATGCATTTATTTCCTCCTCTAAGTTGGAATACTATAGGAAACATGGGATAGGAAGAGAATTATCGCATTCATTGAAAACTGGGTATATGACAGTGAACAATGGAGTCAAGCTGTTTGTGATAGAGTTCCACAGCTGCTGAAGCTCATGACCTGTTTCCCATCACTCTCTGAAGGCAAGAAAATGCTGTAATTGGACAGCATGGTTGGCTTGCCTGTGCTTGGTACAAAAAAAAATGCAATTAGGCTTACAAATATCCTAAAATAAAATTCACTAAGATCTTAATAATAGCTCATCTAAATTAGGAAGGTAATTGAAGTTGTGGCCCCAAATGCAGATAAATGTTTTTTTCGAGTTGTTAGGGTTATCAATAACAATTTTATTTCTATTCAAATGTTAATATCCTTGTAACTATATAACAAGTTGCCACAAATATAATGGCTTTGAACATTCCACTTATTATATCACATTTTCTATAACTCTGGGTTCTGAGCATACTTTAATGGAATAGCTACTCAGAACCTCAAAAATGTGGTCAAGTATAAACCAGGGTTGGGACCTTATCTGCAGGCTTCATTTCCAGCTTGGAAGAATTAATTTTCTTATACATACAGAGGTCATAATATCTTGCTTTTTCAAGGCTTCTATTGATCTATAGGAAAGCCTAGATCTGCTCTTAAGTGGCTTATATGATAAAGGTTAGCCCCACCTGGGATAATGTGGGTTACTATTAAAGTGAGCTGAATAGAGTTCTTAATTACACCTGTTAATCATTGCTATATAAAGCAACATACTTGAGGGAACAATACTTCTGTCATAGTCATATTCACAGGCTCTGCTGATCTTGGAGGACAAAAGTCTCCACATGAGCACCAGTTATTTTGGGTCATCATAGAACTGCATCATCCATGCTAGTTGTCAGAAGGACAGGTTCTCCTGAGAGTTTGCCACCTTATTCCAAATGACATGCATTTCTAAGACGTTCTGAGATGAGATTTATAAAAGTAGCAAGATAGTACATCTTGCCAGGCAGTGGTGGCACACATCTGTAAATCTGGTACTTCAGAGGCAGAAGCAAGGAGATCCTCCAAGTTCCAGGCCTGCCTTGTCTACAGAGTGAATTCTAGGATAGCCAAGGCAACATAGAAAAACCTTGTTTTGAAAAGCCAAAGAAAGAAAGAGAAAGCAAGAAAGGAAGGGGGGAGGGAGGAAAGGAGGGAGGGAAAGGAGGAAGAAAATCTTAATTTTTCCAAGGCCATCATTAGATTGATGAAGATGGTAGATCAATAGATGATAGATAGATAGATAGATAGATAGATAGATAGATAGATAGATATTCCTCTATTGTAGGAAGCTATTTAGTTTGCATGGATACAATTTAATTCCAGAACATTTTATTGGTTCTTTCCAAACTATACATTGTTAAAGAATATACCTCACATTTACTATTTTTTTTTACTATTTTTTTAAATGAAAGGAAAGAAAATGGAATAGAAAAAAACATTGCATACCATATATGGATTGTACCTTTTGTACCTGATTAGAAATATACTCACAGGTAGAGCCCAGCTTGCCCCTTAGTTAAAGTGAAGATGATACCATTCTGAATTGAATTTAGATTATCAGAGAAAATTTACTTACTAGAATCATAACATTGCAATTTTAATATAAAAAAGGGATAAATTTCCAATCTTAAACCTGACTTATTTTAACATTTTGGATTTCAATAAACAGTCAGGCTGTTTATTACATCAAAACAATGATGTCAGAAGTAATACAAATTCAATGAAAAGTTGTTTTTGAGGAGATAAGCAAGTTTTAAGTTCTTCCTCTTATTCCTCCAGGGTGTGCACTTAGGTTTTCCTTAATCCTTTATTTGAACCAACGGTACTTTTATCATTTAATAGAGACATTCTGTCTTGGCTCCTTTTCTTGCTGATGTAGTTAAGTACACTGGCAAAAGCAACTTAGAGGAGCAAGGCTTTATTGTGATTAACAGTTATGTGGAAAGCCATACAGCAGGAACTGTAGGCGCCTGGTCACATTGTATCCACAGTCAACAAACAGGGAGCGGAGTGATGAGTACTTGCTCTTAGCTGAAGTTTGCCTTCTGTGTACCATCCAAGACTCTAGCCTAGGAAATGGTGTCATTCATCCTGAGTGGGGTTTTCCACCTCAATTAACCTAATCACAGTAATCCCCCACAGGCATGCCCAGAGGTCCATCTCTAGACCTCCTCAAGTTGACAACTGAAATCAACCACCATATTTCCCAGCTGTTCCTGTCACTACTTAGCATAAAATTCTGTTAACTTATTCCCTACGTCTCTCCACTAGAACAAACTACCTGACATCGGAGATTTCTTTGTGTTCACTTAGGCTACCCAGAACAGTGACTGATGCACAGGCAGCTGGGTTGGTTGTATAGTCAATGCACAGGTTAGAACCTATGCTGAGAGAAAGTAAAGAAACATATCAATGAATGCATATATATTCAGTTAAGCGGGTCATCCTCGTTCCGGGAAATAGCAAGGCTGGAAACAGACATAGAAAACACAGGTATTTGCTTAGAAAATTTTTATTCTAAAAGGACTGGAAAAGCCTAGGTAGTAACACAATTTGGATGTTCAAGAAGTTTAGACTCACTGCTGTCCATAACCGATTCCTGTCATCTATGTGATCTGTGTTTGAGCAATTTAGAATATAAAGAAATAGGACCCTTCTCCAAACGAATATTTCTATGTACCCTCGGACAACACTATTACAAGATACCTTAAGGAGATGGGTGATGTCATCACCCTGTCATGATTTTATAATTGTAACCTTTCCAGAAGCTGAGTGAGCTTTTTCCATGAACATATACTATGTCCCCTCAAGGTCTTCTTTGTATAACATTTACCTGCTCAGGTTTGGGTGTCTTTTTCTAGCAATCATCATAGAACGTGCCTTGTACACTCAGCTTCTCTGTTGGTTGGAAAGGGGCAGAGATTCCTGTGTATCTAGATAATGTTTCACTATCTAACATTTATCTCATTTAGTGGTTGGGATAGATATACATTAAGATAGATACACAGAGATACTGATCTTTTATATTCCTTACAATAATGAGTCTGGATGAAGGACACTTTTCTTTTTTCATTTTTGCATTAGAGGCAGGATGCTTAGGGTGACCAACTGCCTAGTTTGCCTGACATTGCTGGGTTTCTTAGGGTCAGACAGTTTGAGATTTACCAGGGAAGTCTGGTCATTTGTCTTTTGCTTCTAAAAGGAAAACATGCTTGTCTTTGAAATTTTTATAAAGTAACACTAGAGTCCATCACAAACTCCAAGCAGGATGCTCCATTTGACCACTGGATGATGGAACATGCACAGAGAGCAAAGAGGCTGAAGGAAGAAAGGATCTCAAAGTCATTGGTGTGGAGCCAACACACAGATATATGCCCCCTTACACTGTACACTTGAACACTGGTTCAGGTAAAAATAGAAACTAGTAAAGGACATAGGAAGGACAAGTTCTACTTTATTACTAACCAAAGCTCCTTTTGATTTTTCTTATCATAATTTTAAATCTTTTTATCATTAACATTTAACTTTTATCTTTATGCTGAAACTACCCAGTGTTAAAGTGCTTAAAATTAATAGATGAAGCAAGTGCTACATAAGAAGAAAATATCTCAACTAAGACATCCATTTAGAAGTTGGGATCCTAAGCATCATAAGTAGAAAGGAACAAAACTCTGAGTGGAGATATTTTTGTTGGAAATGCTGCAGGAAGAATTCCAGCCACGGCCACATATTGCAAACTACTCCCTCGTGCCTCGGCAGCATCACTTTCTCAGCTTGCACTGAGCCAACATATTGTTTCTCTGTCCAAGTAATTCCCAGTAACACCCACAGAATCCCCAGCAGTGATCCCATCTAACATAATACTTGGCAACAATTCAATCTAATGTGAGCAAAAACGGTAGGACAGAATTTCTGTCACTGAGTAAAACTTTCTCCCTGCTCTGAGAGAGGAACGGAAATGAAGAAGCCTATGGTTATAAAATTAAGAAGTCTTTACCCACTAATTTGGAGACAAATAAGTAAAGCATGCATATTTTATAACCCGCTTCCAGCATCTCTCGGAAAAACAAAATTGTACAATTCTACCCAGAGAGCCTCAGCCGCAGTTCAATTATTAAAAAGGAGGCTCTTTTAAAGGACCAGTTACATCAGATTGAAGAAAACATTCCGAGTTCGTCTTATGTTCCAGACACAGGGTTGGCTCCTTATTCTTATTTCCACCAAGTATGAATGGGTGATCATAATTCAACTTCACTTTCTATCATATGCTGGATAAGTTTGCTATTCATCTTGCGTCGTCGTCCATTGAAAGAGAAAGCAAAGAAAGGGAAGAGAGAGCCGCCAGAAGGCTTGCACCATTCTGTGTTTTCTGTCCCTGTAGTAAGTCGCTGTCACATGGAAAATCAGTTACCAGGACGTAAATGTTTCATGCACGAGAGGCAATGCCCACAAATCCCATTACTACATAAAGAATCTGTGAGGCCTCCTTAGAAAATGTGCCTCCGTGGTCTAAGCTGGATCATGCCGTGCCCACCGTCGTATGAATAACCCCACTGTTGGGTTGTCTCCACAAGCTGGCAGCCTACTCTGGCTCTGGTGTGATGGTGTTTTGTTTTGTTCTGTCACGTACTTAATCACATTAGGCGGTGTTATAATTCTTTGCCCAGTCAGACAGCTTGATCTTGCCATGGCCGTTCTTTTCAATCCTTGGCGTCTAGTGAGTTACATACAGCCTTCCAAGATATGGATGTGAAGAAGTGGTTCTTGCAACATAATTTTTATTCTGCCCAGCAGCTGATATCTGCCTTTAAAAAAAATCAAACAGAAGTCTGTGATACACAGGAGAGCCTTAAGTACTGGGGAAAAGAGCTCACCATACATTTTCATCATGGTGTTGTCATTTTTCTTATGCTTTGTGAAGGCAACTCTCTGAGGGTTTACCCACTTCTCTGTTTCTTAAGCTATAGTAACAGAAAACATTTTCAAAAGGTAAAATCTGAATTCCTGTTGTATTAAGGTTTGGTGTCCAGTATGGGTATGAATAAAGAATAACATGTAAATAAATGGCCTGATATGAGAACAATATCAAATCAGTCTTATAGTCTAGTTAATTTTTGGAATATATGAAACAAGTAATTCAATTTCTTTCCACAGCTAGAAAACTGGTACTACAACTTAAACATTTAATAAGCATGTACTATGCTAACAGTTTATATAGTTTTCTTTTTTATTATTTAAATTTTAAATTTTTAGTTTTAATAGAATATTTTAAATGATCTTTTGAGAATTTTATATATGCATATATATATATATATATATGCATCAGTCATAGTCATATTTCACTAGGCTTGAATGCTACATAAAATATATGGAGTAGAAATTGTACAATTCCAGTTTAACAAACACAATTTTAGAAAATTTATTTTCATAATGTGGTTTTTATATTTTCATGAATTCTTTTCAAACTATATAATGCTCAGTGCTAAAAAGAAAAAAGCTCTCAGAGAAAACTACGTAGTGTCATATTAGTCTGGCAGAGCTATTTATCCCAGGCAAACATGTATATATATCGAAGGACCTGCCATAAAAATAACAAATAGGAAGACAAGAAAGTAATACCTCTTTGCAACTACCCAGGGGAGTTGCAAAAATGTATCCATCACATGAAATCATATTCTTAAAAGCCAAAGAAAGCACCTGCAAAGATTACGGAACAAGAACCTGTTCTTTCTGTTCTAGGAGAATGGAAAATCACACAATTTCACGTGTGAAAGCTGACTATGCTGGCCTGTGGTGGATTAGATATAACATGATGTAGACATCATAGAAACGTGCCTAACTCTAATAAAAGCTGCAGTATTTTCAAATGTATTGCTTTTCTCCTTTCTGAAGCAACACAAAATGAGGTTCACAGTTGCTTTAAAAAAATAGATCAAAGATGTTGTCTAAGGGAGAGACACCCATCAGCCTCTTTCTGGCCCATTCTGAGAGGCAGACACTATCAGATTGAGATAGCAACATGCCCATGTTGTAGATGCACAGACTTGCCACAGAACATGCAAGAACACTTGCTTTGATTTACACTTGGTTGCATGGATAAATAGATGGCCTTCCATCTCCAACACACACTTTTTAACTACTAGGATTTTTTTTTCTGTTTTCTCTTCTTCCTTATCCAGGAAGTACCTCAAAGCATATATACTTCCTGAAAATGCAGCCAGGATACACTCTATGGAAAGATTCATTACCTGAGGTACCCTAAAACTCAAAGCTCTGCTGAATGGATGCGTCCAACATGACTCCTTCTGCTTCAGTGTCAGCATGAGTTTCTCATCTCCCTCCCAAGAGGATGGAAGAGCAAGTAGGAAAACGATCTCTCGGATCATGCCCCAGGTAAGGACACTGGATGTTGGGTTACAATGGCAAAGTATGTGGGGTACAGAGGTCTCAGCAGAACTGTGGAAGGGTCAGATGTAGTTGGGTATAGAATTTACACCTAGGCTCAGGTTTTGAACACTTGGTTCCCATATCCTGACTTCATTCTCGGAGGAGATAAAACTATTTGGAAATGGGGCGTAGGTGGAGGAAGTGGGTAACTAGTGAATTGTCTTTGGTATTCATAATTGATCCTCAGATCTTCCTTTTCCTGGGCTGCCATTGCCCCCCAATGATGTTCATCACTATGTTGTTCTTCCAATGATATGGGGCCACACACAGTGGAGATTTTGCCCCATCTGTGAGAAAAACAACTGACCCAGAATGTTGCATAGATAAGGAAAATGGGAAGGTGAGCTGGAGAAATCAAAGGCGAGAAAACATTTAGAATTAGTGAAGCTACCTTAAGTAAGTGGGCTTATTTATAATTTATATGATTAGTCTTCAGGTTGATAGTGTAATGGGTTGATTTGGAATATATTTGCATAGTCTATAAATATAATAAATGTGATACCCATTTCATCAAATCTCAAGGACAGTAAGAATGTGACATTTCAGTCTTGTTATTATACCAAGTCAAAAAGCCAGGAAGTTGTTTAAATCGAAATGATTTCAATTATTTTTACTTAGTTCATTTCAATTTCTGCCTTGTTTAAATTTTTAAGGAGAAGATGACCAGAGATGAAGGACTGACTTCCTCTGCCAGGCTTTCTATAGAAATTTAGGCCCTTATCACTCTTCTCAGTTATATGATCAAAGACATGACAAAAGCAATTTAGAGAAGAAAGGGTTTCTTTTGCCTCAGAGTTTGAGAACGTTGCCTGTCTGGAGTGGAATCCAGGCAGCAGGAGCTTGAGATGGTTGGTCTCATGATATATACAGTGAGGATGTGAGCCAAGACCAGTGCTGGTACACAGCTCTCTCTCTCTCTCTCTCCTTTATGTTCAAGTCAGGACCTCAGCTTGTGAGATGATAACCACCCAGATTCACGGGGGTTCTTCCCTCCTGGGTCACATGTTTATGGAAATATCCTGATGACTACACCCAGGAGTGATTTTTCATAGTGATGCTGAGTACTATCAAGTGGAGAGGAGAGATTCTCCATCATAACCCTGCATATGCTGTTGTTTGACAGTTCTCCACATGGCTGGCAATTGAGGATTGACCGAAGGGCTCTAGGGCCCAATAGGCTACACGTTCTCAGCTGGTAACTCATTCAGCTGCCTATGCTTGGCTCAGAGACATCCTCCACCTGGTCTTTCTTCTTCAATGGCTGTCACATTACATATTCATAACCCTGATGCTGTTATTGTTCTGGTATGCTTGCCTTGAGACTTTGGAGTTGACCATGTGAATTGAAAAAATATATATGAATGCACCCAAGCTAATATAAAGTGTGCTAAGTGCATGAGATCAAGGACATTCAAATCTATAATCACTGTAAGCAAGGAAAACAGACTGAGAACTTGAGTTAACAATCTCCTCCTAAGATTATACAATTGAGGATAGGTTAAAGGTGTGTAGGCTGTGCTGTCTATACCTACGCAGAGTAAATACTAAGCACTTACGAAAACTGGGTGCAAATTAATTGCCCAAGTATTGCGAAAACCCTGTAAGCTTTCTGAGCATCTCCTTCCTTTGTCAAAACATGGAGGCATCTCTTTGCATGGCTTACTAGGGTAGCTAAATGTGAAAAGCATCTGAGAGCTTTTAATAGCTGACAGGGAGTTAAGAACTGAAAGGGTTTTTCTTCTTCTCTGATCAGATTTGTATCCCAAAGTATCTCCAGATATTTTTAAAAATACCTTCTTCTGTTTAAAGATTACATTTTATTTTATTTCATTACAATTATCTGTGCACATTAAGAAACCTATTCTTATGTCACAAAGTACCTGACTCTCATTTGAAGAAACCTGGGGCTCTGCAGTGTCCCACTCTTATTCATCACATTCGTCTCCCATGCTTTTAGTTTGACTTTGGACTCAAATGGCCCCAGTGATGCCCAGCATCCACAAAAGCCTGTCACCTTTACTTTTCTTGATTGTGATTGAATCTTATGAATTGATTCCGTGACTTCACAAGGCTGAGCGGACTGTTGATACATTCATTCTTGACCATCATATCTCAAAATGTTTATAGGTCTCATTTGGCCCTCCCAACCCAAAGCAAACCTATTTCTTCAGTGAAAATCTATATGGTAACTTTGTGTCTTTGATGCTCATTATGTACAAAGAAAACTTATCTTAGCTTGATTGTGCAACCAAATGATTTTTTTGTATAAATTAATTATATGCTATTGTTCATTCTCCTAGTTTAAAAGCATAGTAAATGCTCTGACTTTTTTTCTCTTAGTTTGTTCCAATACACAGAAAAAAAAATGAATAGCTGTATTTCAAGAATTTCTCTTCAATATAATCCCACTCACATGTTTTCAGATACTAAAGAATTTTTCAAGGATTAACCTTTGAAAATGTCTTCTTAGAGTAGAATAAACAAAAGGCTTAGAAAGATATGGAAACACTTTCCCAGAGAACCCCCTTTTAATTTACACTAATGATTATGCATGTCATATAGAAAATTAAACACCAAAAACTTAAGTTTTCAGGGCAAGAGCATTTATGCACACAAATCCTATTACCAGCTAATGGGATTTGTGAGGATCCCCAGTGACCTATTTACCAAATTTACCCCCTGATGTTTAGATGAATATATCATGTGAAGCAAACCTGAGCACACATTCCCAGCACTGGCTTTATCCCCAATCTGTCAAGCAGTCTCTCTATGATATCCACAGGACGCTGGCAGACACATCAGCGTGTATGTCTGACTGACAGCACAAAATGACATCTACATCTTCTGTGAAATTGTTTCAAATATTCTTGAATGCTTTCCTCGTCTCTCCCTCTTCTTCCTTCTCTTTGGCGTCCTCTTCCTCTGCCTTCTCTTCCTCTCTCTCTCTCTCTCTCCCTGTTCTCCCTCACGTACTCCCCATGTCTTCTTCTTTCCTGCCTGCCTCACATTCTTCTTTCCTCCTTTTGTTCTTTTCCTTCTTGGATGCAGAAAGCAAAGCAATAGGACTACAGCATGAGTGCAGTTTTTGCCTGGACTCCACTGTCAAGACTAAACCTCTTATTGGCAACCAGGAGACACATAATAACTGTCATTGTGCAGAATTCTTTTACTTGTAAAATAATCCCATTGCCTGTTAGAGACCAAAAATGAATAAACAAGCAAATACATGAGCCACTAAAGCAATGAAAAAAAATCACATTTATCAAAATGTGAAAAAGTATGTTGATAGCCTTCCATCCACCCTTGGGTAACATGTTTTTAAGCAACTTTTCCTTCTGGGGCCTGACCTCTGGACAGTCTTCTAACTCGACACAGAATCCTGCTCTATTTAGAAATGCGTTGCCCATCAATGGTGTGTTTTTTGCCAAACAGCCAAAGAAAACGTTTATTTTCTCTAGCCTAAGTTCCACAGTTTTCTGAGTGGCTGCCACTTGAAGGAAACAAAATCTAATCACGGTAATACACAATTGAATTATCTCCCACTTGAGCCCCTGATATTTGAATGTTTTCATAACTGAAGAATGGTAGTGTTTGATAATGATGAAATATCAGCTAATATTAACAGAAGTACAGGGTAGGTCAAAATTTGGATGCGGAATTTATGCTATTGCTCTGATCAGTGTGACACACTCAGATCTCTCAGATCACTGAGGCCACTCACCTCATTACTTTTATTGAGTGCTAACCTTCTAGATGAATCCAAGGCATGTGAAAGCTGTAGTCATTCAAATCAGATGCACGCAGAGTTTACATTATGGCTTTTCAAAGATTTCTTTCAGCCCTTTGTCACTTCTCATCCAAAGATTAAGGTATTTATGTTCAGTAACTGGAATCATTAGTCTGTCAGGTGTATAATTGGTTGATGCACATACGGTCCCTTGCTATGTATTCTTCTGTGTCAGTTCCATGTAAAAATGGACTTTTATTCCAATATCTCTTAGCAGATACACACAGGAGAAAACCCTTGCTTGTTTTTGTTGTTGAACACACTTGTTCTATGACCCCTTGGCTCTTTTTCTCTGCTCTGAGATTAAAGATGACGGGACTCAGACTAAATTTAAAATTTTCTGCTGATAGAGGAATTGATGTTTTATTACTTGGATTAATTTCTTAAATTTTTTTCATAGTCCAAAGAGACATTTAATATACAATAAAACTTACACTGACTCATAAGTTCCACTTAGGTCTATGACATTTTCATTTGAAACGAATTCTTCTGTAATATCCTAATGTTGATATTTTAATACTTTGGAAGATTTTTTCCTCTTTGAAAATATCATTATTTTAGCTTCAGGTCACATCACTCAGAAATAATTTTAACAGTGCAAAACTAAGTAAAAATTTAAGAATAAATAGTTTATATATATATATGATTAAAGAAATATATGCATTTATAGAAAATGTCACCATGAACATACAATTTTGTACAAATAATATAGGCTGACACAAAGTTTTCAACTAAAAAACAGTGAAGTTATAGAACGAGGATTCCAATGTGAAATGATGTTCTCCTTCATCTCTATCACTTGGCCACCCAGGTACTATTTTTAAGATCACACAAAGAACATGGCACTGTATTTCTCTTCATCTCCTCTCTTCCCCTCTAGCCCTTCCCTTCTGCTTCCTCCTCTCTCCTCCCTTTCCTCTTTCTCCTTTCTTTTTGTTCTGAGACACAGTGTCACCATGCAGCCTCAGCTGGTCTCAGGAGTGCTGGGTTTACAGACAAACACCACGTCACTATTATTTGACTTTGGTTTACTGTATGTGGGAGACAGTGAATATGTGGGGTGCCTATGTCTCTACTATTACACATAAAGTACAGGAAAATGTATATTTTGAATAATTAGGCAAATGATAAAATGAAAAAAGGAGGAATTACACTGTAAGCTATGCCACTGCAATTGACTGCTTAACTTATACCCCCAGAAAATGACCTATCACATTGATGATGACCTATGAGAATATTTTCAAAGTCAAAATTCATGAAAAGTTATGTATTTCTAAGAGGAAAGGGTAATAGGAATTTCTACTGTAGTTACATTTATATGATTGTATGCTTATGAAATCAACATGAAGAATTATATAATACAAATTTTTGACAAAATCCTAGAACATCTCATTTTATTAGTAGTAGGCATGACCATATTAGTGCATATTTTATGATGCTTCCTGCCAAACACTCAACATAAACATGCTTGCTGTATGAAATTCTCAGTTACATTTAAACTCACATTTTAACTAAGTAATTTAGAGATGCCCTATAAAAAGTTTGAAACATTTAAAGTGAGCTAGAATCTTTTCAGTGGTCCCCAGTGGTACATGGCTATAACTAGTATGTTCAGCAAGCTGAGGGTTAAGGTGCACTTATCTTCCAAATGAGTTTGTGTGTTTCAAATTAAAACTTCCTGGGAAAATTCATTGAAAATGCACGTCCTAATCTTGCCAATTAATGTTGGCTAAGGGGAGAAAGGGCTTCCAGGATGAGAGTCGCTGCCCTCAGAGCAGTGGGATATCAAAACAGTTAGGGCCAGGAGCCAAAAGGAGAGGACAAAGGTCCTGGCCTGACCTACATTTTCTCTGGATGCAGTTTTTGCTTAACTTGCTTCATATGGAATATATTATTGCCACATTTAGCATTTAGAAGACAAGTGTTACTATCAAAGTTGCCAACAACGTTTTTAAATTTTTGCACTCATAATTTTTAGGCCCTATTCCCTAGCTAGCCCCTCAGAAGCCTTATCATCATCCATGCCAGCAAAAACCCAATCGATGCCCATCTGTTACTGTTAAATAAATGTGTGTAAAGCCCAAATTCTAACCCTATCCCCTGACAGACTACAAGGTGACTACATCAATTCTAATACAATGCTCATCATTTTTCATTGGTTGTCCATTAGTGGTGATTGACACTTAGCTCCTTCTGCTATTTAACAATACGATGTGACTTTTTTGTTGATTATATACATAGGAGAAGTTGTTATTTAAGCTGGTGAAAACAAAAGCCAAAAAAAACCAAATTAAACAAACTCAGGAAATGTGTTGTGAGAGTATCTGTTCTAGATACGTTAGAGAAGCCTTTCCAGTGATACCTCAACAAGATGGCTGTCTACCCAAGACTTGATGAAATACAACACTAATCGGCATAGCATAGACAGAGAAAATCTCATAGCACCCTACAAATAGACAAGGAATTATGGGAGCTGAGGGATGCTGAGAGCAGACGTAGTCTTTCCCCAGGAACGAGCCCCTAATTGGTTCTCCCAAACCACTGATCAACTCTGAGGTTACACTTAAGACAAGTAGCACTGCACAGACTGAGCAGGTTGCTCACGTGTGTGTGTATAAAACAGTAACAAAGAAGGGGGCCATGACTTTGAGAGGGAGCACATGGTGGGTTTAGAGGGAGGAAAGGGAAGGGGGAAATAATGTAATTCTTTAAATTGAGAACTTTTAAACATTTTAACTTTAAAAAAAAAAAGTCATACTGAGTGGCAGGGATCTGGTTGATTACTTTTGAATGCACCCAGCCTTACTCAAAATGTCAGGGCTAGCAGCATGGATAGCCGATTCTTTGCATGGATGTGAAACTAGTGGTCTGTAGTTCAATTCCTGACAGAGTTCTGTCCCCTCTGTCACACATGGGCCTGGACTGAAATGTCAGCATTTCTGTCACCAGTCTGGTCCTCTGAAGTCACACCAGATTAATACAGTAAGTTATATCTGTGGCTAACAAGGCGTTCTCCAGCCTGGATCTACCAATGTTTTCAACCCTCACCAGTCGAACCCTTCAGAACATAGCCAGCATTGGCTGTAATGATCCTATTACTTTGTATTACTTGTGTGCCACTGTGAATACAATACTTTGCCAAAAACTAAGAAAAGAAAGGAAGGATTTGTTTTGTCTTGGTTCCAGAGGGGTTTTGTCCCTTTGGCAAAGGTGGCATGCCTGCTGGAGTACACCTATGGTGGAATCTGCTCATATGGTGGAAAAGAAGAGTGTTTGGAAGTGGGAGCTAGACACAACCTTGAAAACACACCTCTTGCCATCTACTTCTCCCTGCTGGGCAGCCCATCCCGAACTTCACCTTTCCTTACACCTACCACAAGCTGAGAAATGTGCATTCAAAACATGAGTCTGTGGACAACCATGCATATTCATACTATGGGAATTATTCATTGAAATCATAATTACATTTTACTTTATATTTCCCAGTGGACGTTCTGTAAAATAAAGCCCTAGAAATGTTGATAGACAGGAAGATGACTGCAGTAATACAGATAAACTGAGTTTAGCAAATTAAAAAAGATACATCAAAGGCTCTTATGTGTTGGGCTATATGCTATTTTCCCAAGAAAGATAAAAGGCAAAATACTGAATGGTGAAGCAATGTGGTTATAGGTTGCAATGTGACAGAGCTTAACACTCTGGAAGCACTGGGATTCCAGAGAGTTCTGAGAGGAATCAGCGAGGTTGACTTGTTAAGACAAGAGGGCTCAGATCATCTGACTGGCAAGCTGTCAGGTGTGTTCTTTCTCCCAGTGATAAGCTTGGGTCCTCTCCTGGGTGGCTCCTAGAATTTCCTTTTCTTTTCAGGTCAAAGTTGCCTTCTTTAAAATCTGTCTAATGTGCTGGTAAGATGGCTCAGGGCATGAAAGCACTTAGGAAGACCTCCTAATTACTTGGGCAGAACTCTTGAGAGTTGTGTTTTGAACACCCAAGTGTGCCTGGGCTCATACACACACACACACACACACACACACACACACGGACACACACACGGACACACACACACAAACATTTTAAAATCTAAAAAAAAATTACATCTCATGTCTTAGAATGAAACTATTATTATTTTCAAGTCTCCTCACCTAATGTCAGAGTTCCTTCTAAGAAGCCAAAATGTGACTCTTTTTAGGGCCTTTCATGACCAAACTACACTTTTGAGCATCTGGATATATTTATGTCCCGTCATTCTGTCACCTGAACAGATGCACAGAACGCCACATTCCTAGCGCCTATCTCTTGTTCCTTCTCCTTTAATCTAAACCTCCCTCCGCTCCTGCCCCACTGTAGCAGCCTAAGGCCTCTGACAGTTTATCAACAATAAGCATTCTAAGTCAGTTCTTAAATTTTATGGTGACTTTTATAACTCCAAAGCTCTATGTACTGTAAGCCTGGGCAGGAAAAAAGTTCTATTTATAAATGCAGGTTTACCTGCATTGCTGTTTTTTCAAACAGACAGCTGAATCAGTGTTGAACTCAAAACCCCTTGTGTGTGCATGTATTTTACTTTTCTAAGAGCCCCAAATGCCACATGCAGAAAACAGTTCATGCAAAGACAAACTAATTAGTAAGAAATTACTCAGTGGAAGGAGATGAGCCACTTGGTGGTGGCTGCCATGCCAACCTCAACAAGCAAAAGCAATTCTATGATAAAATCCAAGATCATTCCTTTATTCCTTTCTTTTTCTTAGGGGCTCAAGATGAACAGGAAGACATCTCACAAACATGAACAGAATCACATTTGGCCATAGGAAATGGAAATGGAAATAGAGCAAACAAGCTCAGTGCCATCAGAATTAAGCTTTTAAATCAGACAACAGTTGTTCCCAACTAAAGATGCTGCAATGTGACAGGTAGACTCACAACAGGGAGGCCATTAAGAGTAAACTTGTTCATAAATCAATGGAGGGTCATTATTTTCCTGGAAGGGACCCACATTTAGTCACTTTCTATCAGTAGTGGAGGTTGAATAAGTAATTTTCCAGCACCAAGTTAAGAATAAATTCAGAAAATGCCAACAAGAAGACTGCTTTGTGAAAATTTCATGAAAAAAATTCAAACAAACCATTTATGTATGAAAATGAACCATAATCTCTTTCCTTTAAAAGCTTATGTCTTCTTGTTACTGGGTTCTGAGATGTACAATGAAGGGTGTAGCCTTGTGGGAGGAATTTTACAGTCAATTTTGTCAGATGTGTCAGAATTTAATTCACTACATGGATTGGGGTAGATTTTGACCTTTCCTCTTTAATAAAGGAAAAGATACAAGACAAATTTCACTTAATGAAAGATAAGCATTCATTTCAAGAGACAAATTAAACAAACACTCTTATCTCAGTTTCTGTGCACAAAGGCTTCTTCTTGGGCTGCCTCCTTTAGACAAAGCCTAGTGAAGGGATTTGAACTTTATCAAACCTTAGGAAGAAAATGAAAAGGAGAATCCAGGGGTAAGTGGTAACTAGTGTAAGTAGCCATGTCCTTCCCTTCTGTTGCTCTCTCATCATTTCCAGTAGGATTTTTAAAATTTATGTTTTGCTCTTATCATACTTCCCTGTCCTCTTCTTTCTACTAGAAAATTATTGTACTACTGGGAAGGTATTTTTGCCTCAAGGTCTAACTTAAACAAATTTAGATTGAAAATATCTTTTAAAAGGAAAGTTTAGCAAATTCTTAAATGTTATAGTGGTTTAAAATCAGGGTATAGGAGAGCAATGAGTTTTCTCACTTGAAAGGTAGTCACAGATATTTGGGAGGAGAAGGAGAAAGTGTGAAACATGTGGCTTTATAACCCTGGTTGCTTTTTAAAACACACACACACACAAACACACACACACACACACATACACACACACACACGCACGCACACACACACACACAATCGCGCACAGAGAGAGTCAATAGTTTAAAAAGGTTTGGTATACTTGGAATTATCTAGTTTTTCTTAGTAGCCAAAACAAGCTTCTCATTTGCTTTTTACATATTTTGTGTGAACTTCTGTGACATAACCATAAGTAGATTTTGAAGTACACTTTGTTACTGCTGTGGATTTTATATGACTTTAAAGTAGACCACTGTACTGAAACAGTGTGATGCCATGCACACACTCATGTTTTGGGCTTTAACAAGTGAGAAGAGATCCCTCTGGATTTTAATGTCAGGTTTGAGTATAAGTTAATAAAAATAAAATAAAATAAGTAAGCTACTTCATTAGTGCTGATGTATATTAGTGCACCAATGTGCATGCTAGTGCATATATGTATGGTACTACAACTATGTGTGCATTAGTGTGTGTGCATATACTGGTGCACATATGTGCAAGATAGTATCTGTGTGTTTCAATGCATGAAGGTAATCATGGTTGCATGTTTGCCCTAGGACAACTTGGGCTGTCATACCTCAGAAACTCCACTTTTGAGGTTTGAGGCATGGTTTCTCTCTGTGTCTTTGGTACAAGAACTTGCCACCACACTCAGATTGTTCTGTTTTTTACATGAGTTCTTGGACTTGAGCTCAGGTTCTCCTACTTGTAAGTCAAGAGCTTTATACATCATCTTCTCAAAGCCAAACTAACCCATTTCTAGAAAGGAATTCTGAGGTCTTCCTTTGCTTAGCTGGTTGGATTCCTGAGAAAAGAAACACATGCCGCTGTAACTTTCTGACTTCACCAGCAAGAAACACTCTCAAAGGGATTCACAATTTCTGAATATGGTATTTGAAATGCATGTCACACAGCCTAGATCCAAAGGGGCTTGCTTTGCAGTCTTATTTTTTTTCTCAAAGAATCTCATAATGTCCTGTATAAAAATGTAAAGACTGAGAGATAAGATAAAAATCAAAATCAGATGACCTGACCCTAGTTTAATTAGCTCTTTTCTTCCAGGAATGAAACGGTCTACAGAAGTAGTAATGTTTTCATTAAAAGCCAGAGACCTCAAAATGAAACCATATGCCCCACAAAGTAAATCCTCAAGCTCCGGAAATACCAATTATCCCTGTTGTTGTTTTTTGCTTTTAACTCAAAAATTTTAAACATAGTTTTACATTCTACTTTGGCAAGTTCATGCAGTCCCCTGCCAGTGTCACTTTTTTTTGTGTGTGTGCCTTTAATCTTTTTTTTTTTTAGTTATGTTTGATGTTTTCTCAAAGAAAAATTTTTTTCTGACTGAAAGAAAAATGTGATATTAATTCACAGTTTAGTTTTGTATGTTCTTTCATTTTTCATCTACTTAAACTGACTGTGATCAGAATTAGAAATCCTTTCTGTTCCCTGTACAAACTTGAATTTTATGGCTGCCCAAGACTGATCATTAACTTCAGTTTTGTGTGCCTTAGTTTGTGGAAGGGTACACATATGTATATAGCTGTACAGGCATGTGTGTGTAGAGGTCAGAGGTAAACTTCCAAGAATTATTGATCTTGTTTTTTGAGGCAGGATATCAAAGGATCTAGAACTTTCTGTGTAAGCTGGGCAGTCTGGCAACAGTCAGCCTGTCTCCCTCCCATACCCTTAGCTGAGCTGGGATTACAGTGTGCTCCCATGCCAAGCTCCTGCTTACCCGTGTCTCACCCTTCCATGGCAAGCTCTTTGCTAACTGTATCATCTCCATAGCTTTATCTCCTCCTCTGTGAGTGTTTTCTGGACTAGAATGCACTGTTTCTTGAATATCAATATTCTACCAGTTATATATGATTTCCCAAAAGTTCTAATAAAGATGTAGATATTAGAAATAAAAACACTCGAGCCGGGCGTGGTGGCGCACGCCTTTAATCCCAGCACTCGGGAGGCAGAGGCAGGCGGATCGCTGTGAGTTCGAGGCCAGCCTGGTCTACAAAGCGAGTCCAGGACAGCCAAGGTTACACAGAGAAACCCTGTCTCGAAAAACAAAACAAAACAAAACAAAAAAAAGAAAAAAAAAAGAAATAAAAACACTCCCTATAATTGCTTCTCCAGTGGGAAGCTCCAGGCCTTCCATTCTGAACTGCTGCTTTAACTGTAAACACATTCACTGCATTGCTTAATCTTTGAGCCTGGTTAATTTTGTTGTGTGGTATTTTTTATTTGAAACTTTAAAAAAAATACAGTGTAATAGGAAAAGATAACTAGTTCTCATATAAGGCAATGACTTAAAACTCATTTTAAACTAAAAATTCTTGTCTTATATGTCCATAGTTTCTCAGTCCTCATATCTCTGTGCTTTATTTTTTCCATCTGAACCACAGCCTTTTTTTTTTTTTTCTCATTTACTTTTTTTTTTGTGTATGGCTAAACTATGCAACATGAGGCCTCCCACCTTGTGAGGGAACTATACACAGGCTCTGGAACTGTTATCTCTGTTAGTGGCTAGTAAGGAACCTGCCTTTACTTGCCCTTAATTATTTTTTCTCCTTTGTATGAGTGGACAGGAAGTACAAAGCATTTTCTCAGAATGTAAGAATTTTAGAATTTCTTTGGCAAACCTTTTTCTTGCCCAATGGCTGCTTCTTAATTTTGGTATTCATTTGTCAAACATTTTAGTTGCTTTCCGACATGAGAAGTCAATTGTTTAACAATTAAAAAGCAAGCAACGCTAACTACAATCACTAATACCTGATTAGAAACGTAAACTTTTCCACTTACTTGTACAGGTGATTTAATTTTTATTAAAAATCACATGAGATTTGTTCTCATTTGTCCTTGTTATATGGTAGTTTGTATAAATCATCCATTTAGTGTCTGGTGTTTTTTTTTTTAATTTTTTTAACTCTTTTTCTCCTGTGACATTTCTTGCTTCTGAATTAATAAATGTATCCAATCCATTGAGACAGAAAAGTAATATCTATATCTATATTTGTATGGTTAAGAATAAATTAGTTAAATAAATAAATAAATCTAAAAAGATGTAAATTCAGTTGTTGTACTGAGTATAACTACTTTTAACTCGCTGGCTCATGCCTTTCTCCTAATGGATATGACCATGGTTGATAGAAGTTTGGAAATAAGAGAAGAGTGAGATCTGACCCTGTCTCGAACTCATTCCTAAAGTCACATTGCACAGAAACCAGCCTCTTGTGTCCTACAGGAAAACAAGGTGACGTGACACTGTACAGGTCTCATGCATTCGACATTTCTTTTGCCACAAACCATGTTATTTTCATTTCCACCTTGGGTATTTGTTTTTTTAATATCTGGCAAGGGCATATGTGGGAATCATGATCTAGAGAAAATAGCATAGAAAGTACAACTTGTTATTATTACCAAGCATGCTTATAGTGAGAATTCTACAGTAATCTGTTTGTACATACTGCACTTTCATTTTTGACAATTGTGTTGAGGAAGGGCATTTTTCAAAACTAAAACTTCTTGAGTGCTACAAAAAAAAAACAAGGCCAAGCAGCAGCTGCTAATGAGTAGAAGTGGGCACCCAGCACAATCGTCTGGCCCCTAGAGAAACTTGGCTTGTCAGTCAGATTTACTTTAAAGATTAATGGAGGTTCTGGAGTTTACTGTTAACCCTCCTCATTAGAACTCCAACTGGACAGAGCAGAGAAAGGACCAACTGCTGTCTCTGCGTCTGCTCTTCAGATACCTGTTTCACGAAACTGATTTCAATTCCTGAGTCTTAAAAGGAAAAAAAAGAAAAAGAAAAAGAAAAAGGGAAAAAGAAAACCTTCCAAGAGGCCAGCCGCTCAGGGCTGTACAACATAAAGTGGAGGCGGGGGCACAAAACCTTTCCGATGGAGCAGAGGCCATGTAAACAGATGTGGGTGCAGTGAATAGAGAAGGTTGAATGGTTGCTTTGTTTCTTGCTTTCTGTTGGTTCCTCAGAGAGTCCTGTCTGTACGAGCCTTTGTGGCAGATGATGTGCCATATAACTCATGGTAGTAGAAACAGAGAGAGCCTGGTGTTTGCTGAATGCAGGCACTCTGAGCCCTTGGATCTGTTTACTTTAATGAATGTTTATTTTAATGAATGCTTTGTGTAAGAACAAACATTTATGGTAATTCTGAAAGGGAATTTATGAAGAACATAACCGAGGAGCCAAGGTAATTTTGCTTTTTCATCTAGTGACAGATAACTATCAGTCTCCGGGCTGCTTTGTTCAAAGAAAAATACTGTACGTGAATTTTAAAAAGTGTCCCTCATTAACAGGCACCAAATGACACTCTAGCTAAAAGAGGATGGTGAAGACTTAGTTCTGGTCTCTAAAAGGGTGCATGTGGCCATCTGCTGAACTGAACTACATAACCTCCCATCACTTCCGAAAGATTAGGAAGGAAAGATACTGCACACAGGGTCTACTTGCATCTATTGATTTATTTCATGGAGAAATGTTATTGTTACCGACTTGCAAAGGTCACAGACACCAGACTTTGGAAATCTGCCCAGGTTCCTTTAAACAACCCCAGGGGCCCTGCCATTTCCTGATCCAGCAATCCTCCTTGGGCTGGTGGATAGGTGGCTGGGTAGTTGAAAGGTGGGGGGGGGAGGGGGGGAGAGGGATGCCTGCCTGCTCTGTGCTTCATTGTATTCTTGTTCTGCATCAAATAAAATCAACATCAGCCTCTAAGCCCAGCAGTAGCCCACAGCAATAGAGCACAAAATGTCCCTCATAAATGTATGCAGTCATATTTGGTTCTTCCCCTGCAGTAGAATTTTATTTCATATGGAAGAAAATAAATGAGTCTTCTGAAAACCAGTGAATTTACAGCTTGGATTTATGATCCTTCCAGCGTGGTGTTAACTTCACTAATAACAAATGTGTGCCTATTTTGCTGAAATTTTCCACGGAGACAAATCACCCATATCCAGATACAAGGGATTGGAGGTGGGGGAGGGGGGAGAAACCTAAGGAGAAAGAAGACAAGAAGAAGCCCTCTGAGTGTGGGGATCGTGTTTTCTGTTGTCATAATTGTTATACGTAGTAACTTCAGCGTTAAAAAATAAAAGCTACCTTCTTGTAAAGACAGGGCTTCCCCTCCCCCAGACACCTGGACCAACTCCTGTCATCTGCATGGTGATCTAGATTACCTGTGTTCCGTTTTCCGGTCATGTGTACACGCAAGAATTCTTCAGGAGAGGGAGAAAGGACTAGTATGCACACCTCTGATAACGACACTTCACTTTCCACCCTCATTTAAACCCTCATGGAATACTTGGGGCACTGTGTGGAGATACTCACAAGTCTGTGAACGAAGGTGCGTGGTGTTTATCTCTTGTTATGCGGTGCACACTTTCCACTAATAAGCTGATAGGATCGGGCGGAGAAACATCTAATTGAATTTATAGTACTGAAGATGGAGGGAAAGAAAGGAGGCACGGCAACACTGAAATCATCTGGGCACTCCATCTTCTCTGCTTGTGTGGAGGCAGCTCCTCCGGCCTTCCTTTGAGCGTCCACTGACAGGCCTGGAGGCCCGTCTTTACGTGACCGTGTCGCATGCATTCATGGGCCGCAGTAACTCCACAGCCTCCTTTGTTTGGAGCCAGATAATTGCCCTCTGGTCCTCTCAGCTGCCATATGCTGCAGTGGAGACCGACTTACAAAGACAGTCAGAGGGGCAAAAGACTGACGCAGGAAGGGGAGGAAGATCAAGAGATGCCAGATGAGACTGATTTGTGTGCAGTGTGAATGCGGGGGTGGCAGGAGGGTTGGGCGACGACTGGGAGAGAAAGGGGCAGGGAGGGATTCGTGGAAAGCCGGATGTTCCTGGAATCTGAAACTCCAGAGAGAAGCCAGCATGCTGTGTCCTGTGAGAGGAGACTCAGCTTATTGTCCTAATAAGGCGCTTAAAACTGAACTATTTGGGGGTGGGGGTGCTATCTGTTGATACTTTCTCCAAACTCTTCGTGCCTTCGCTCTTATTCCTTTGCTTTATTGTACTAGTGATAGCTGTTAAATACTTGTGTGCTCTTCCCTAAACTTTCCCAGTCCTGCACCATGTGCTGTTTAACAACTTTTTGAGCTTCTGTCTTCCTTAGTTGTGGCAGTGTGTCTGTTCTTATCTCCCCACAAAGCTGCTCTGTTCGCACTGTGTGCTGCCCTAGGGACATTTAGTAACCTGCATTTTGTAAGAGTCTGGCAAGTCTTGTGGTGGCATGCCAGACACTTCGTTTTTGGTAAATCACCTGAGCGTTCACTCTTAACGACTTGGGGAATATTTTTTGATTGCTCGTCTTATTTGCAATGCTGGAAACTGAACCTAGGATTTTGTGTGTGCTATTAAGAAATTGTTCTTTTTGTTTGTATGTTTGTTTGTTTTATTTTTAATAAAATGGCCCAAACCTATCATGAAAATACATTTTGACACCTTCAAAAGAAATTGCACTAATTACAGTAACAAGTGGCTATCTTTCCACCTGTTTTCTATATAGTACAATATGGTGGTGTATTTGTCACATCCTTCAGTTAAGAAGCACAGGAAATCACTTTACCAGGGGTGTCCTGAGTTCTAGTCATTTTTTTCAATGGAAAAATGGGTGATATACCTTCCTGGGACTGAGCTACTGTGAGACAAGTTAATCTATGGGAAAATACTAATTAGCATTATACTGATTACTAGGCATAGCTAAATGCCCTCATGCACAAAGGTACAATGAGTTACGTGTTTCATACACAAATAATTGTTCAACTTAATGCCTAGTACCCAGCCTTGTCTGCTTGGAACTTTGCTCTGCTTGGCGTCCATAGACCACACCTCACCCATTTTCCTCCAGCGCTATGGCTGTTACTTGTCACTTTATCTTGTTGGTTTTCCTTAAACTGCCTTAGAGTTGGAGTATAGCGGAGATCAGACTTTCGGCTTCTTTTTGTCTCTTGCTATCCCTGGCCCCCTGAGAGGAGGAGGAAATCTCATCTCCTGAATTTAAATGCCATCCACATGCTGACAGCATCCACACTTATATCTCTTTCTTATCTGTGTGTTTCTGGTTGTCATTCCAACTCAGACTTGCTGTGTGATGGGGATCTTAGACTGCATGCGGAAAACTAGATTCGCTTTTTTACATTAGTTATCTTTGTATCTGTATTGGCTTTTTTAGGTGAATGTACATCTGTGTACCATGTGGTGTGTGTGTGTGTGTGTGTGTGTGTGTGTGTGTGTGTGTGTGTGTGTGCGCGCGCGCGCGTGTCTGTGTGTGATGTCTGCAGGAGCATCACCTTCCCTGTAACTGGAGTTATTGATGGTTGTGTGCTGCCTTCTGGGAGCTGGGAATCAAACTGTGTCCTTTGATGAGTATCCAGTGAACTTCACTGTGTGTGTGCCAGTTCTCTAGCCCCAAACACAAACTTCTTGATCTGGGTTTTGCTGACTGTGGTACTCCCCGTCCACTTTCCACAGCTCAGGTAATGATAGTTCTATCCTGTTTGTTTCCTTGTTCAACATTGTGGATATTAGTCACATGTCTTCCTCACAACTGTCCAAGATATCAACAGCTGCTATTGATTTGACCCTGTACACCAGACCACTGCTTAATTCCATCAGTGTTATTTTGGGCCAAGTCAACATTTCTTTTTGTTGGCTTATTTTAATAGTCCACATATTCCTAATCACATCCGTGGGATGATTCTTGCCCTTATACCATATTTAGCAAAGTAGCCTGTGACCTTTTGTAATGGTTTCATGTTTGTTTGTTTGTTATTCCTCCTGTGTATAAAATTTGTGTGCAATCAATTGACCAATAACATCTTTCTTCTCTCTTACTTGTGCTGGCTTCCTTGTATGGACCAATGCTGCTATCCCTGGACTATTGTTCAGGCTACTCGGTCAGTGTTAGAATACTGTGTATACAGATTTACTCAGGTCCTCCAGGGTGTTTCCCCCATGCCTTCTTCTTGGTAAGATCTAGCCTGAGTTACTATGTAAGTAATAACATAGCTCCAAGTAAAGATACCTAATAATGCCAGATCTGAGGACCTGAGTTAAATTTCCAGGACCCACATGGTAGAAAAAGGAAACTGACTCCCACAAATCACTCTCTGGCCTCCATGTGCACAGTGGTAAGCCTCCCCACACCACCAATAATCTAGTTTTTAAAACAGTAAAGATCCAACCATCTTCATGCTCACAAGTTATCTTCCTCCCTTGCTACATTTTCTCCACAGAATTTATCACATTCTAATATTTACATTTAGAAACTAAGTTCTTCCTGTAAAGGTCGCTGCGTGGGACGCTGGAGTCCATAAACATGCTTGTAAGTCTCTCTCTTTGTCAAGCTCAGACAGTGTTATCAGTATTGCATTTGTCAGAAGAGACATCTAGGGAGAAATAGTTTGATTTTTCCTTCTACCTAAATGATATGGCTCATCCAGTATACTATAAATTTCCCTTTTCTTCTTGCCCACTTCTGAAAGCATTCTATAGCATGCTATCCAAATTGAACTGCCCCTAAAAATAAAAGGAAAGCCATTAGGACATTAAAATTAAAGTAATTAAAAGAGAAAGGTAATTAAAACATTAAATTAAGCAGAATGAATATGGACATTTTGTCCATTGCCTCTCAAAACAAGTAAGTGAAATGGAAAATGTGAGATCAACACAGGTGTGAATATTGTCACTAAAGGATTTTCTTTAGGACAGACGTGCATATGCCAAAGGCTTGGATAATAATATTTCTTACTTAGATGTAGACTAAAGGGACCTCAGTGGATAAAAAGGCACTTCTCACACACGTTTGAAGACTCAACTTGACCCCAAAAAGCTATGGAGAGGTGGAAAAAGAGGACTGATCCCACAAAATTGTCCCCTGACTTCCACTTGTAAACCTATATGTGCACCCATACACATGTACATGTGTGTACACAAAAATGATTCAATTGTTTTTTAAATGTTAAAGTAGACAAAGATTCTAAGTAAACTAATTCTTTGTTCTTATACCTCTTCTTTTATAATCAATGTGTGTTCAAGCATCATGCTATTAGCTTTAAATCAAAATAACTTTAAATCAACAAAACCAACTGATGTTATCATAAGTGGCTTTTACCAATTGAAAAGCACATGGTCCTGGAGGGCTAATGTGACAGATCAGATGCTGTATAACCCCAGTTGCTGAGAAAAAAAAAGTGAGTTACTGCATGTTTCAGTTTCTTCTTCTGATATAGGAAAACAGCCACTTCTGCTCAAAATTGCCATGGTGATTTTAATAATTAACGCCTCTAAGACACACTCTGGCACTTATAAATGCTTACAAAAATACTCTTATGAGTTGAATATTCTCATAAAATGTGGACTGACTGACCTGAGGATTAGAGTCATAGAAGTGATTTTAGGTATGTTTCCCTTTTAAAATCAGAAGTGGTGTCTCTATTTAAATTTATATAACTTACTCTTCATTGTTTTAACTAAACTGATAAAAAGAGAGGAAGTGGTCAGGAGGACATTTGGCACCTCGCTGTCATAGTATTTATCAACAAGTGACTCTCTAAATGTTATTATATGAAAACATAATGGTGTGGTCTATTCTAAGACTCACCTAATATCTACAATTTGGGTTGTTTTAATTAAAAAAATTGATGATATCTTATTCTAAGAAAGTCACTCCATGATACATTGAGGGAAGAAATACTTAAACACCATCAATTCTATGTGTCAGTTACATTTGCTATCAGAAAACATTACAGGCTGCACAAACTGAACAAGACATATTTATTTCTCAAAGTTTTGGAGACTAGAAAGTTCTGGACTAAAATGCCAGTACATTTCCCTCTTGGTGAAGACATTCTTAATGGCTTGCACATAGAAATCTCCTCACTGTGTAATCATAATGGCAAAAGAAGAGAGACAGACAGCAGGAAAGAGAGCAATAAAAAGACCAAAAGTGAGAAAGTGTAAAAGCAAGAGAGAGAGATCAAGGTTTGATTCCATAATCTCATCAGTGAGACTCTGTTTCACATCTTTATCTAAACTTGATCGTTTCTCAAAAGCCCTGCTTTCAAAACATAGCAGTTTAGAGATTCACATGTAAACTGTGCTGATATGAGACACACAGTTGGTCCATAGCACGTGGCTAGGCAGGGGAAATTCTACATGAATTTATGAACTCCTGGCAAATATTACTGATGAAAATGGCAAAGCACTCCCCCCAGACCCCTCACCACCTGCTGGCCCTAAGATCATGAAAACAGGAGTGCTGACTCTGCCCTTGTCAGCACTGGGTGAACTATTTGTGGTATTGCTGGAAAGCTTGCCCTGGTGGTGATGACAAAGCAAAGCTGGCAGACTGACAGACTCAAGCTACCTCCCAGGTCCAGATCCAGGGATTCGAGTTGGTCCACCCCAACATCTACCCCATCTATGATTTGCTGGAGTGTATGAGAGGGCCGGTCCTATAGATCCAAAGCTGCTGAGTCTCCATGACATAGGGAAACAACAGGATATCTGAGAATAGTCCCAATGAGGATCTTGTATTGAGAAAGTAGCAAAAGCCCGAGGCCTCAAACCAGACCAATGAACAACTCATTACAAAGAACATTTGCAAGTAAAAATGCTTGGGCAAAAATGGTATACTGTATGACGCACTGTGACACACCACAGCTTCCACAACAAGATGTTTGTTTTTGTTTTGTTTCATTCTATACTATTTTATTTTATTTATTGGGGAGAATATGAAAGGGTGGAGGGCAGATATTAAGGGCAAGGATATCAGTGAGATGGAGTGCATGATGTGAAATTCACAAAGAATCAATAAAAAAGTTTTTAAAAATTGCAATGCTCAAATCCGACTGCAGCCCCCATTCATGCGGGGGCTAGGGGGTTATGTGCATGTGTGTACGAGTCTTTGTATTCATGGAGGAGCATGCATATATGTGTGCACATGTGTGGAGGACAGAGCTTGAGTTTGTAGGTATGTCTGCACCATCTGTTCTCTATTCACCTTACTTTCTGAGGAAGGCTCTCTCGCTGTGTCTGGAGCTCATGAAGTCAGGTAGTATTGCCAGACACATTTCCCTAGGGATCCTATCTCTACCTCCCTAACACTAGAATTCCAAGTGAGCTGCCATGTCTTAACTCGAGTTCTCATGCTTGAGTGGCCATCACTCCATCCACTAAGCTATCTCCAGGGACTCCACCCTTCATCCCTAGACGGTTCTTTGTGGTTTTAATTCTCTTCTAGAGTTTATCTACCCTACGCATTCCTTTAACTTGTCTTAAAAAGTACTTTGTTTGTTGAATCACAGTTCTGCAACGACTTTTGGTGGCCTAAGGCATTACCACATACGTTGACTCGGTTTATATATGCTCCTCTCTCTACTTTTCATAGTTGTTTCAATTTGACTCACACAACATAAACTTTCTAAGCAATATAATCTAACCTGGATAATAATGAGATATATGCCAACAATGGTATAAGGATGAAGCCCCTTACAGGAGAAGCTACCTTGTGGCACATGCAAACATCTGTGGGAGATTTCAGAAAGGGTTTTGTTTTGTTGGCAGTTCCTAATTTGATATCTATTACTGTCTGAGATTTCTAGCCATTGGAACTTAGATCAGAAACAATAAAATGTCTCGTTTCACAAAGAAGTAAAACATGTTTAAAATAGCAACTATACAAATTACTCTGATTTAGTCATGGCATGATGTGTTCATCAATCACATTGTATCCAACAAACACTCATCATCTTGACTTGCCAACTAAACATAAAAGAAAGGTTAAAGTTTTTTGTTATACATTATGTACTCGACATAATAAGCCATCTATATATAACTTCAAGTTCAGAACATTCCATTGAAATAATCCTAATATTCAATGGTATTTATAGATGATGAAAATGATACTTCATCTTGAAAAGTCACATACTTTGTTACTTGAGGGCAAGATGCTTCCCAACTAATACACTCTATGCTTCAGGTGTTTTCTTATTGTTGGACTTTGTTGGCTTATAGATCATCTTCATCTTCTGGCTAATTCATATCATCACATGTGATAACAACATGCTATATCAATAAAAATGCTATAATAGGCACATATATTACAGTGAATGTTTGGATCATTGGCTGCCATTAAGATCATCATAATACTGTCAATCATAACTCAAAGAAAGGCCACTTGGAGCAGTTTTAAAAAGACAAGTGCTGGGGTTTTATAATACAGACAAATGGCAGCATATAACTTATTTGAGGGAAGTGTTCTCTTAACTTCATCTTGACCTTAGGAAACTCTATTTTGGTCTGCTTTGTGCAGGAGTGAGAAAACATCCTCTGTCATTTCCCAGATGAAATTGGGTAGGGTAAGCAACCCTTCTGCAGTTCTCAAATATTTACCTCATGAAGGAGTTAATGGACACAAGTGGATATATTAGCGAAATGTTAGAGGAGGAGGCAGCAGGATTGAAGAGGTACTGAGGATATAGCACAGAGCTGCTTTAGGGGGAGATGCTTGTGACCCAACGTCGAGACACCACATTTATTAGCATTATAACCTTGTGCCCTTTCTGAACGTCAAACTTCTCATTTCAAAATTGATCTCTTCCTATTATTTGAAATCCCCAATGACTTTGTTGTTTCAAGTTAATACAGTATAGGTAAAAATGCCAGTGAAATCTAGTCAGCATTCCAGGAACTTCAATCTCACAGAGGTGTATTTATTCTCACAATCTAAGCAAATCTAGGGAACAATGTCTCCATTTAACACTGACAAGAGTCATTACAGAGTTTCTCACATGATAATTACTCAGGAGAAAATCAACACTGAAGGAAAGAGGATGAGGACTGAAGGCTGCACGTGAAAGATGGCTGACTGAAGATGACGTCTGGGGAAATGTCTATCCTAAGCAATGTTTAAGTGAAACTTAGAAAAGTTAGAGCATCACTAAGAGTTTGCTTTCCCAACCTCCTCAGCACTGGGCTACATTCAAGGAGAAACTCTTTTCTTTTATTCAAACAGTATGTTTTCTTTTTTAGCTTATTCAAAACATATAATATTTGTACATGAGAAAAAAACTTTCAATACTATTAACTACACACACACACACACACACACACACACACACACACACACACACACATGCACAGTCAATGTACTCAGGAACTCATTCTTCACAAAAATCTAATTTGAAACTCAAACTAATTTGGGAGAAAGTCACAAATTAGCCAAGGTGAAATAATTGCTTTCATTTACTTGTGTTTTTCCATGAGGCCTGACACATGCTGAGATGAGGAAATATGACCTCCCACACGTGTTTTCCATGAGGAATATGCTTGCTGTACAGACACCAAGTTAAAAGCAAGCTGCATTCCCCTGTGCACTGAGGTAATTTGGAAAAGCAGCCAGAGGAGCCCAGATTGCTATTTCCCAGGCTGCTTTAACCATTTACAGACTATTTATATACCCACTGTAGAGATGCTCAGGTGAAGGAGACACCCCAGAGAATACAAAGGAAATACTTCGTGAGTATTACGTTATACTTGCTCACATGCTCTAATAATGCCATTTCTGTGCTGAATTTAAGTAGCTTCTAGAGCATTCCATCTAGCGTCTGAGTCTAAGGACACTTCCATTAGCAGCAGTCTCATCACGAACACCTTGGTGAAACTTGTCCTTCACTGTTACTTGAGTCCAATTAAGTTGATACTATCTGTCCTGTGGTATGCTGATAAACTCATTCAGGTATTACCTCCTGATAAATCGCCAAGTATCTTAATGAGGTCAATGGTGCTACTTGTTGAAGCCACTTTTATCTTCTTGATTTTGCAAACTAGATGCTTATACTGGCCAGTCTCGCTGAAAGAACTGTTGCTAACCGTGCAGTGAAGATTGTCCAAGATTCTACAGACTCTACAGATGAGGGTATTAGAGGGAGTAATTTCTCATTCTTTCTATGGATTTTCTTAGGAAATAAAGCAAAAGGGTTCCTATTTCAAACAGACAAAGTAAAGATTATGTTTCACAGATCTTTTTCACAGTATTTTCATTTGGACTTCTACTTTGCACGTGGTTGTTGATGCTCTTGATGGTGATGGTGCAGTTCCTGGAGGCCATGCCCCAGCCTGCTGTGTTCTCTGCATGTGTTGGCTGTACCCCCTGCCTTTCCCTTAGCTTCTAGATGCTTTACAAGCATGCAAATACTTCCCAAACTGAGAAGAGTTTCTTAAGCACTGAACAGGTACATCCTTCAGTGTTGAAACTCTAAAATTGTTCTACACTTGGACATCAGTTTGGGTTTGCAGACAAGATCCTGATTGAAGATATTGCTGTAGACTATGAAAGCGTTAAACATATTGCCAGTCATGCTGCTGGGCAGGTATCCTCTGGACATTCAAATACTGTATTCCACTAGAATTAAATCTTCTAAGTGTGTATTTCTATGGACAGATAAAAGGCTGTATGTCTAAAATAAAAAAAGCAATTATTGCATTTTAAAAATAGAGTCACTCGTTCTTTATGGTTCTCCTTTGCTCCTGAACACACAGGTCAAGACTGGTGCATCTGTGTGGACAGTTTGGGGTGCAGTAAGCCATCATTTCAGGGAGAACGTGGTTACAGGAGCTTGAAGAGGCTGCAGTCAGAAGCAGAAGTGACACACAGGAAGCAGCATATGAATATCACCCCCAAGGTCCTTCCCTAGTGACCTACTTCTCCCAGCGAGGTCCACCTCCTAAGGGTGATTCACATCTACACCACAATCCAGGAATCAAGCTTCACAGTGAAACCACAATGCCTACAAGACTCAATCACAACCAGGAAATTCAAAACTGAAGACTGTTTTCCATGATGAAAGTTGATACAAAAAAAAAAAAATTGGATACAGTGTTTGCAAGCATAGAGTTTTCTTTCTTAGCTAAAGCTTTTGTTGAGACATGACCAAGGTCAACATGAAAATGGTGTTTCCACCATTTCATATTTTGTGAGAAGTTCCTGGTTTTGAATACCTTTGGGAATATTTCACTTGAGTTTAGGTTAGTGGTTGTAGCTGCCTGTAATGGCATGGTACTGGTTTGTTGGTATGGAACAGCTGGAAGGAGGAGGAGGAGCCTAAGGAGGAGGAGGAGGAGAGGAGGAAGAGGAAGAAGAAGAAGAGGAAGAAAGGAAATAAAAGAGACATCCATTTCATCAGTGTATTCTCTGCACCAAGCTCATAGCAGCTATATCATTAAGCACAACTTTTATTGTGCTGAAAGATCTGTGTTGTAGTCTGTGTATGTCCACTGACATAACGTGCTTTTCCATCTCATCTTTAATGCATTGACGCTAACTTCAGCTCTGTATTAGCATGTGTTTGAAGTCTCAATAATTGAAAAAATTTTATGCCTACTAGCAAAATTTATTTATTTTTCTTATACATTGATATAAGAAACAGACTAACTTCTTCAAAGGACTGAGGTTAAGTCATTTGAATTGATTCCACTCGAAGCCAAGCAATGGCCGTTCTCCATAACAACTCACCCTGTATCCCGGCTCCTCCTTCCTCCAACCAGGACTCTTAAACTTAAAACAGATTTAAAATACATCAACTTTATGTTGAGGGTGAGATTCATTTTTCTTCACGCGCTACAAATCTTTAAAAAAAAATGGTGAGAAAGGAGGTGTGTGAGTAGAATTTTGGAAATAAGTTACAGCTTCTAACGTTAAAACTGAAATGACACAATTAGAGTCTTCACAGACTGCAATTCAGTGACTTCTGACCCTTTCTACATCCGGTCCCAGGCATTCCTCATTCCAATTGTAAAAGCATGGAGGAGGGGAATAAGACCCACATTTACAAGAGTTTAGCTTCTGGCAAGAAGGCTTTTAAAGAATTCACTTCCTGGCTCATGGTTTATATGACCTGTCTTTTCTTGCTTTTTCTTCTCCCTCCCCCCCTCCCCATAGTGTTTCAAGCAAGTTTCATTTTAGCTATAGCACTCTCTGCAGCTTCCTGTCTCCAGCCTCTATTTTCATATCCATGGGAAAGAAATCTGCTAGGAACTGAATTATTAGGCCAATGTTCATGCCCCCATGCCTTTAGCTCAGATGTCCATATCAACCACCTTTGGCTTAGAGTTGACATAATTAACTAATTAAGAAGTAAAATTACAGCATAAAATATTAGTGAAGTTCATTGCTAAATGTGGCCTTTGGTGCTCCTTGTTTTTTGAAGCAACTGTTCCCAAAGATAAACTCCATTTATTTTTAAGGTCTGATTTTCTTTTGCAGCATAAAATGTTTCTATATCTAATTAAGGGATTGGTTTCCCTCATTGTTTCTCATATTAGTTCATATTTTTGGTACTCCATTATTTTAATTGTCACACAACAGGAATTATCTCACTGATAAATCAAATGCATGAAGAACCATTTTCAATTATTTTTCCTGTCAGGAAATGAGAAACGTTTTTGTTAATAAAAACCATGGAAAATAGGTTAGTTCAGTTTGATGTTAATTTATAAATTTTCTGTATCCTTGAAACTTCAGGAGCACACAAGAGAATGACTTTGTCAAATATAGAAAAACATTTTAGAGGGTTTCTTTTTTTAAAAAACCTGAATAGAATTTTAAGCCCCTGGAGAAAAAAATTAAAATTAAAGATAAAATTACATACTTCTTTTAGAAAAATAAAACCGTAAGGAAAAGAGCTGTCATAGTCTGTCCCTGAAATCATATTCAATATTTTTTTATTTTATCTATATCAAGTTACAGCCAAAGGCTTTGTCCCACAAGACTCAGAGGCCAATTGTTTTAATGGTGAATGAAGAAATGACTCTTTCATTATTCCTGTTTTTAATTGTGATAATCTTTTTGTGATATCTGATGTTCATTATATTTCCTTGTTTCTGTTTCCGATGCTGTGTTGTAAGTGTTACAGGAGCCCACTAGAGATGAAATTTCAGACACAGTTTATAGTCAACTGAAAGTCTTTATTTCAGCCCTCCAGCTAAGACTACACTCAGGTATTTTGGACCCAAGTATAGCACTGAGCATTTAGAGTAAGAATTTTTAAAGGCAAAAACCACATCCTCCTGTCTTGTTTTGCTACTGCAAGGGGAGATTTTGCATATGCAAGTATGTTAACAGAAGCTAAGAGAAATTAGCTGGGGAATCTTGACCTCAAGTTCCTAGGAGAGGCATGAGTAATTTTACAGGGGGCTTTGCATCAAGGAGATCAAAATCTAGTCAAACCTAAAATGGCCTGAGCAAAATTTCAAGATGCAGAAAGGTCTGCACTGTTCTGCCCTTTCACAGTTCGTTGTTCTCACATTTTCCCACTCCACATTCCTTTGTGACAAACTTGGCCTGTTACGATTGTGCTTCTTAGGCCTAGTTTTCTGGACAAGATATTTCCAGATGTCCTGACTTCAAGGCCTCTTTCTGATGATATCCTTGGGCACTGTTTCAGTGGGCTGTTTTCCCCTAGAAAGAGCTGAGTGGTCATACAAGGCATCTGCTGAAATCTGTCTTAGAGACTGGAGTCCCCAGAAGATTGAAAATATCTAGTCAGGGGTGGTAGTGGTGGTGGTGGTGGTGGTGTATTTACCTGGTGTATGTGATGGCCAAAGGTCCAGTGCCTTTCCCTCTCTTTGTTTTTGAGATAGGGTGTAACCTTGAATCTGGCACTCACCAGTTTGTTAGAATGCATGGCCAGATGACTCCTTTCATCCTCCTGTCTCTGTCTCCCTAGTAACGGAAATTCCTTGTAACTATTGAGGGTGAGAACTTAGGACTCCTTACTAAGACAGCACTTTGCTAACAGGGTCAGTTTCGAAGTCACCAAAAACAGGTCTTTGACTGAAGCAGACTGTATGATCTGCAAGAGAAACGGTAGGGATGAGGAAGAGTGAAGCCGCCTGATCCAAGACAAGAGCCTGGCCACCTTTCTACTACCCCAGGATCTCTCTGATTCTGCAAACTCTCCTCACGGAATGGTGCACTGGGCCCGAATCTGGCTTCATATTTGTTTTTGCATGAATGATTTAAGAAATTTAAGGTTGTCACGTATTATTCTTACATTTTATTCATTCATTTGTTCATTCTTTTATTATAATTTCTTATTAAAATGGTTTTTTAAATTGAGTTTTTTGCTGAATTTACCTGAATCAATCATTTATTAGTAATTGAATTTCACATAATACCTTCATTTCTTTTGTAAATTTTGTTATTTTCAAAATTATCATTCTTATTTTTTCTATTTATGTATAAGATTAATCAAACCTCATACACATCTATGCACAATTGATAATAGTTTAAGCATGATTGTAAATGACTCCTCTCTGCCTGACTGTATCATACCAAAGCACCTGAAAATTTACTTGCTGGAAATTACTTATAATGTTGCCTTTAATTTTCATAATATTTTCTACCCATTAAACTTTATAACCTCATTATAGATAAGGTTCCATTCACTGTATGTTTTAATATTATACAATAATTCACTTGTAATAATAATGTTTCACTTATTTGTTCATGATATAATTTGTCAAACAATACAATTGTTGAAGTAGAATTTCCAGATCATATACATTTGTTTACTTTATTCATAAAATATTATAGAAGTATGAAGTGTACTACTTCCCAAATCCTTGACATCATTCAGGAATTTGTTTCCATTTCTCTGATGGAAAAAAATCTTTTCATATGAAAATCCCTTATGGCTTTTATTTTCTGTGAATTGTCTAATCATATTCTTTAAAGAAGATCTTCTATTAGATCATTGACCCCTTGGTGTTTAATTATAAAATTTATCCCTGTATTATTATATTATAATACTTTCCTTCAACTATCATCTTGTTCTGTTTATAGTGTCAATAGTCAGACTGAGGTATGAATATGTTCATACTATATAATATATACATGATTATAACAACCAAAATATGTAGTCAAACACATGACTATAGTAATATTAGCCTGGAGATTGTATATGTTTCATCTTTCTTTAGCTGTTGCAGATTGAAAATTAAATGTCTCCACACACGTGTTGAGGTCTAGGTGATACTATTGAGGGGTGATTGGGTAACAGGGGTACTAACATAATCAATGAACAAATCCATCGATGAGTTCAGGGTTGATATGATTGTTGGAGGAAGTCATTGGTGACGGTGGGAGTGTGTGTCTTTGAAGTGTGTCGACAGTCTTCAGACTCTTCCTTTTATTGTAATTCTGCATCCAGGCCTCCAACAGCTTTGCTCCTGCTAAGCCTTTCGCCATTAACTGCAACTTCATTACAGCCCCAGAAATGACTGAACCAAACAGGAAGCCCAAGGACTGAAGCCTCTGAAACCAGGAGTACAAATACCTTCTTGCTGACTTGGTTATGTCAGGCATTCCACACAGCAACAGAAACAACATACTGTTTGGTAGATATAGGTAGGCAGATGGACAGAGAAATGTGCCTCCAATTATAATAAGTTTGTGTGCTGATAACATAGGATAAATTGGAAATTCTTCTCATTCAAAATGATTTAATACACAAGCTATGAAACAGGCAAAATAATACTGTACTGTAAACTGACAACCATTTGCCCGCAGGACTGTGTGGCTGTTGGGAAGTTTCAGCTAGCTACATCCACAGGGTATCACCCAGAGAAGATTACACTGTGTATTCATATAGAGTCTACTGGGTTCCTAACATTTTTCTATCATTGTAACAGAGGTTTACTGTAGATGGTGACCACTCACAGGTACCCCAAGATGCTTCTTGACCTATAGTGGCATCATATCCAAATACTCTCAGTAAACTGTATTGTTTACAGCATTTTATACAAAAATGCATTTAACACACCTAACTTGCCAGCACTACAGCTTCACATTGGCGACATCACAAAGTCTGAGGCTGACTGTTAACTGTCACTAACAGTTGTTACTAAGTGTCATCAGATGGGCTCTTGCGGCATATCACACTGGCCCAGAAACGGATCAAAATTCAAAACTTGAAATGTGATTGCTACTGTGTGTGTGTTACTTTGGCATCATCATAAAGTAGGAAAGTCTGAAGTTAAACTATTACCATTTGAGAATTGCCTGCATATGCATGAACATAACAGTCTTTTGGAAAAATATTTTCTTAAACTCATCTTGAATTCACTTATAAAAAATTCAAATTGTTTTTCTTCTTTGATATACCACAATTTTGAAGGTTGTTTTTATACTCCTTGTAGACATTATTTTACTTTTTCATACTTTTCTTTATTGTTCTCTCAATTCTTGTTCTCAGACTTCTGCTGAGATATTTTGGCCTTAGTCTGCTTCGATTCAATTTTTATTTCTCATTGTTTTGTGGAGTCCCAAGAGTTTCCTTTCATCTATATTCTCGTTGTTATGAATGTTTGTTTTATGTATTTGTTTATTGATTGATTGATTTTTCAAGGCAGGATTTTTCTGGGTAACCCTGGTTGCCCAGGAACTTTCTTAGTAGACCAGTCTGGTCTTGAACTCAGAGATCCATGAGCCTCTTCCTTGCAATTACTGGGATTCAAGGTGTGAGCTACCAATGCCTATTGAATGTTATTTTTAAAACAATCAGGAGTGGGTGTCAAATCCCCTGGAGCAAGAATATAGGCAGTTATCTGATATGGATACTGAGAACTGAACTCTGGTCCTCGGCAAGAGCAATATATGATGTTAATTGCTGAGGCAGCTCTTCATCCCTTTCTGGTATATTCCTAAGTCTAAGATCAGTTGGGTACTGACAGACTACTTTCCATTTTATGCTTTCACTTTAAAAATATTGATTTGACCCGTTTTTATCCTTTTTAAGTTAGCCTTTTTGTTTTTATTCAAAGTTCTGCATTAGTAGCTTCCTTCTGGTAGCAATTTATCAATTACACATTCTAAAAATACCTCTTATGTTATTCTGGTATCTTAAGTTGTGGGAAATTTATCTTTTCTTGGGGCTGTTGACTTCTGTTAATGCAGACTGCTTCTCCCATTGGTCCGAAGATTTCCTCTGTCCTTTTGAGAATTCTCACTCTGCTTTATTGTGAAAGTGTCTCTATAGGGTCATTGGTTCTTTGTTGCCTATTAAATAGCTCAACAGCACCCACACAAAGCTATATGACCTGGTCACCTCTTGATTTGAGTTTTAACATCATATGTTTAGACCTGTTTATCTACAAAGATTTGGCTTTAAGTCTTAAGAAATGCTTTTCCACATGGAGCCATGAGTAGAAATAGATAACCCAGTATGTTATATACCATTGGTGGGTTTGCGGTTGTTGTACTCTGTTCAGGTCTGTGACACCCCTTCTAAGAACTTGCTTTTGTGAGTCCATGCCTTCTCAAGTTGATTTTGACCTTACGTTCCTCAGGAAAACAGAGGCTCTGGGCCTACTGTGGATTGTTGTTCTTTCAATAATTAACCGTTCCTATCCTTCCCACCACCCCTCAATGTCTGTATTCCCTTCCCTTTCTTTTCCTTCCTTTCCCTCTTTTTCATTTCTTCATTTTTCTCTGTGTTGAAGGTTTTGCTCAGGACAAGATATCACTTAACATTTATTAACTTATTTTCATTGTGCAATTTCAACGTACTCCCAACCTTTATCACTTTCCTCAGACTCTGTCTTCTCCAATGTAATCAAACACACAGACCCAAGCCTTCCTAAAAAAACATTTATTAGCATAACACAGACCTATACTTCTCTGTGTTAATTTTTATCTAATCCAATCTGTGAGGAAATTTTAGTAATGAGATGGGTGTACAGAATCCAATGCACCTACAACATGTTTATAAATAAAAAGGGTGCTGTGCTCTTTAATTGCAAAAATAACCCTAAGAGGGACATACAGTAATCACCCCCACAAGGAGAATCTTTTATAGCTAAGCTTCCACATGATACTAATGATCAGTACCTGCTACCTCTTTAAAAAACAAAAGCTTCTGTTGTATCTGATGAACAAGCAAATTATCCTTTAAAGTGTCTTATTTGTACTACAAAAGACCCAGGTTATACTTGGTTCGAAAAGTATTTCTAATATTAAACAGCTCCAACTCTTTATCATTTATTCCAACAGTAGAAAAGAGTGAAGTACCTGAACTAAAATGTTTTATTTTGCCCAGTGTGAACCAGATTGATATTTATGGTCCTCGGTTGCACCTGTTACATTTTTTATTTCGTTTTCTCTTACCCCATTTTAAATGAGATGGAATAGTCTGAGAATATGTATCTGTGTGAAAAAAAGGAGTACAGCTTTCTTGTGGATTCAACTGAAAAAAGTCTATACATGTAAGAATGCTAGCAGCAAAGCCCTGAGAGAGTCACAGATATGTAACTACATCTCGTTTTCGTTCTTGGGCTATATTCTCTGTGGCCTGCACCTTCCCAGGTTCCCAGGCTATTCTGTCACTGTACAGGGCTGCCTGTGCTCTAAGGACTCATTCATGGCTTCCCAAGAAATGTATACAATTTTATTGATAACCGTTTTAAGCAATAGGCTTGTCCACATGGTATAAGATCTTTATTATCTATAAGTTTAATATTTACATCAATCAAAAAACGTTGGGTGCAGAACGTATCAATTTACACATTTCAGAAAATTTCCAGGCAAGACTAAGCTGGTGTTTTCTTCCTGGTTCCCTGAATCTGCATACTGTGCTCGAGTTTTAGCCAATTAAAACTTCTCATTTGGTACGGGAGTAATTTTAATGAATTGTTTTATTTCTAATTTAGATATGTCTAGTCTTTGTGAAGTACTTCTTTGTCTTCGTCTTGAGACAGGATCTCATGTATCTCAAACTGGCTTTAAAGTCACTATGCAGATTAGAATGAACTTGAATTTATGATTTCCCTACCTCTCACTCCCTGGGCTGCAATTAGAGTCGTGTGTTACAATGCCAGGTATGTACAGCCCTGGTGATTGATCCAGGACCTTGCTATCTAGACAAGCACTGTACTGACTGAGCTAAACTACTGGACCCAGGAAATACTCCTTGCAAATGATTTACAGACATGAATAATTAATTGTGTTGGTTAGAGAATTTTCATTCGACTCGCTAATTTCAAAGCATACTGGAAAAAATCTATTATTCAAACAATCTCTTTATTCAGGAATATAAGGGTTGTATTGATGCTCCCTTCACTAGTGCCACCAGAGAGAAAGTGATTAGAAATCTTAGAATAGAATCCATGAGTACAATTTAAAGACAAAGGGACTGGTTAATCATCTTAATGCACATCTCCTTTTGTGACACACAGATGCGCACAATGAAATTGAAGAAATATTTTTTTCTCTCTCCAACTGGAGGAATTTACTTGTCAGTAATTAGTCGCCCTGGAACAACTCTTAAGGGCATTTTATTTATCTGACTTTGGGATTTGGGAACCGATCTGCTCAATGAGAAACTTCACTAGCTAAATGGAAGATAATATCTCATAACCTGCCCCCCCCAGGCTAATTTCACCATAAACTTATAATGAAAAACAAATAACAGTAAATGTGCCACATTGTTATGTTTGAAATTAGCAATCCTAGTGTTTGGGTGTGGGTTTTACATTATCACATAAACTCTAGTGCCACAAAATATGACTCAGATTCCCTAAGGAAATATTTTGTGATGTGGACTGAATCTGGTTTCTTCGCTTTCCAGAAGAAGATTAGAATAATGGGGGACAGAAAAGTAGCCGGCAAACTTGATGCTTCACTCTCAGGTTCCCTATTTTTTGCTTTTAAACTGATCACTTCCTGGCACCAAATGAGTAATAGGATGAATGTCAATATGGCATAGTTGGGACATATATTTTCAGACATACCATGAGAGTACAAAGCACAGCCCAAGGAATCTTCCACATTACCATTATAGTGTTTCCCAAGACCAGTACAGAAACTTTAAAATAGCTGAATGAGTATTACACATAGAGTAGGAAATGTCTTTGCCTCTGGCATTTAAACCCAATTTACTAGGAATCCATATATATATGTCTTCTATGTCACTATTAGGTGTGGCATATTACTATCACAATCTCTCTATTTTAAAATTGACATGGCTAATGAAAGTTGTGTCAGCATTCCATAAGCAACGGATTTCATTGAGGATTTAGATATAGTATCTCTATTATAGAAATTAAGTTATAAGATGGAAATCTCAGTGTCTTAGAGAACAGGGAATCTGTTAGCTTTAGAATGAAATTATAGCACGTTCTTACCTTAAAGATTATTTTATCAAATGATTTGCTAGTTGGTATTTTGAGTACAAACCTAGAGGCATCTCATCTGAGCTACTATTTATAAAATCTTATTAACTATAAAAGATAAGCTACAGAAATATCGCTCAAAGTAGTTTCTGAACTAAAAGGATATTTGGTTGTTTATTTATTTCTATTCTTTAGAAATATTCCAGTTTTGGGAAGAAATTAATTCTCAGTTGTAATCAGAACAATACAATGATGACTTGGATTTATACATATAATACTTCCTAAAGAAACTACTATCTTCATCAGCACCACCACCACCACCATCATCATCATCATCATCATCACCATCACCATCATCACCACCACCACCACCACCACCATCATCATCACCACCACCACCACCACCACCATCATCATCACCACCACCACCACCACCATCATCACCACCACCACCACCACCACCACCATCATCATCATCATCATGATCTTTGTGATTTTCTTCCATACTCTGGTGCCTCATATTTGACCATGTCCCCTGGAAAGGGAGACCTGGTGGCACTCAGAGGAAGGACAGCAGGTTACCAAGAAGAGACTTGTTACCCTATGAACATAAACAGGGGGAGGAAATCCCCCTCAGGAACAGTCATAGGGGAAGGGGAATAAGGGGAAAATGGGAGGGAGGGAAGAATGGGAGGATACAAGGGATGGGCTAACCACTGAGATGTAACAAGAATAAATTAATAAAAAAATTAAAAAATACTGACATTGCAAGTTTCAAAATGTGTTGAACCTCAACAAGAAGAGAGGAGTTAGAGTTAAAGGGGGTCCAGTCGTTTGGGTATAGAGGATATTGGAACAAGCTCCTTTTGAATGATTTCTCCCAGGATGCTCAGAACACCAGGGAAAGAGTTAAGGGATTCGGTGTGAAGCTATGACAGGAAATGAGGCCCCCAGAGAGTCTGGAGTCCAGACATAGAGAAGGAGGCCAATTTCCTGGCTTGCTTTAAACAGCGAGCAAAAACTTAGCACATGAGAAAATGAACAAACTCTACTTAGGAAGTCAAGGAAGTGTCAAAAACCATGATCTTGAAGGACAAAGAGACTAGAACTAGGTAACAGCTAGTATGGCTTGTTTATGCCAGATTGTATTATTATAAAATTCATAGACACTGAGAAATCAAGACATTAATACCAGATAATGAAGCCACATATTTAAATAAGGTATGAGGCTAATTTTTAAATGTTATACATATTTACAAAGTTCCAACTCTAATTACCAAGTAAGTAACTGCTTGAATATTAATTTCACTCAAATGATATTTGAAGGGCACAAAACTATTCTCAGAAATCTTTCTCTGTTTCTATTCATGACATAAACCACATGCTACTCTAGGAAGGGGGGAAGCCATGCCTAGCTTGGAGATACTAGAGTGACGGAGATCATTTATAGAAAGGGCAGAATCTGCCGGGCATGATGATGGTGCACGCTATTAGTCCCAGCACTCGGGAGGCAGAGGCAAGCAGATCGCTGTGAGTTCAAGGCCAACCTGGTCTACAAAGCAACTCCAGGACAGCCAAGGCTACACAGAGAAACCCTGTCTTGAAAAACAGAAACAAAAGACAAAAAAAGGGCAGAATCAGGAATTCTTCATTTTTAAAAATGACTTAACAAATCCTCTTTTCCCTTGGTTACCCATTTTTCTATATAGTCCCCCAAATGTTGGCCATGACATTTCATTTGGTATTCGTTAATGGCCACCTGGTAGGCAATTTGCCTCCCTTTCCTTGTTCCCTCTTTCTCTTTACTTTTGTCCTCTCTTTTGCTCTGACTTTTTAATCCTGCTGACATCTTTCAACACAGAATGAAAAACCAGTCTGCATTTTTCTGGCTTCCTGATTTCTGAGTACTATGGCAACGGAAGATGGTTGACTTAGTGAAACTTGAAAATGTCACATTGCTCTTTGGTTTTTGATGAATGCACACTCATGAATATAACTCAATGCCAAAGCAATTAAAGGCAGCTTTAAGGCACCAGAATGCGAGTCACCCTCTGATGATCTTCCCCAGGTGGTGCATTCAGAACAAGCCACTGCTGGAGCAGAGAGAGGAGCCTTTTTTTTTCTCTGAGAATGATCAGCAATAGCGTTTAGAAACATTTCTTTGGAAACACAATGGCTTCTGTAAATAAATCTTAATTTTAAATAACCCAATTCTCTCAAAAATGCTTCTCTTTCCCAAAACCAATGAGACCCATTAAAAAGATAAAGTGAGGATGAACAAATAGGCAAATTACATAGTACAAACATAAGTAGAAATGAAACTTGATTTTATGAACCCATGAAATCACACCCTCACACCCTTACACCCCCATACTGCTGGAAACTTTAACTTGTCCAATATTAAGAAGAATTTGCAATACAAAAAACATTTGATGTGTTGTGGGGCTGAGGCCATCACTCAGTTGGTAGAGAGCTGATTTTCCTTGTGTAAGGCCCTGAGTCTAAGCCCAAGTACCATGGAAACTGGATTTGGTGGTGCCCATCTGCAATTCCAGCACACCAGAGGCAGAAGGACCAGAGTCAAGGTCATCCTCCACTACACAAAATTAAAACCAATAAGAACTAATATACTTTGCCACAATGGAAAATATTTGCCCATGACAAAATGATTCTTTCTTTAACAGCTTACTCTCTTCAGTTGGGTATATGAGGTTTAAACAATAGCAATACCAAATGCACATTGTGTGACATCTAAACACAATGAGTAATTCACTCTCTTCTTACATGTTAAGAATGCTAAGGTTAAAAAAAATCAGAATATCTCAAATGCCCCAAAATACAAACTTTTTTTTGAGTGACTTTGACTATCATGAGTAGAAAACAGTATGTATGACTTTATTTTAGGGGTCACAGTCAAAACAATAGTCACTAAAATGCTGTACAAACTTATTTTCAGGGCATGTGTACACAGTGTATCAGCCATGGACTAGCCGGAGATGTATGAATTAATGTACTCCTAGTTATTAGCTAGTTGTACTTTATAGAATGGTACATTAAACTTCAAAACCAGTTGAGTTTCAGGAGGAACTGCATATTTGGGTAATACTTTGAACGAATCACAAAATGTACCTTATAATCAGCATTTAGCATGTTTGGAGTGGGAAACTAAAAAAAAAATTATGTCCATTCTCAACGGCTCAGAGTACGACACAACATTTAAAAGAAGCCTGTAATAGAAGCTAGAAACATGGAAAATAATGCATCTTCAAAATGCAGTCGCACCCTGCGAGAAAATATCAGAAATTAAGTCCATGAAAGTGGAACATAAAATAAACAGTTAAATGTCTGTAAGGCTGTGTATCACAGGAGACCTACCAGGAAGCCCATCAAAAAGCACTAACACTCACTCAAAGGCAGTAAAAGTGAAGAGGTAAGAGTGTGGACTCTTAAAAAAAAAGAAAGATTGAGTTCAAAGGTCAACTCTGCCAATTTCTCCCAGGATATCTGAGTAAAGTGCCTTCATGTCTTGTGTCCTAGTTTCCCTGTTTGTAAGATAGGAAAGACACTAACAGTCTTTAGCAGGGATTGTTACAGGAAAGAAATGGGGAAAGAGAGCAAACACAAATAGATCATTTACTTGGTCCCCATCAATAAAAATATTTTTGGTCTTTGTTGCACTCTGGAGCTGGTCAAATCAGTGGGGCACCTGTTAGCAGCTGGCACTGGGGGTGTTGCCTCACTTACAGCCTACTGGCCAGGAAAGGACATAAAACTCAAGGTAGATTTCTCCTGCAGTAAGTACAATTCCAAAGGTATACTAACTCAAGAAAACCAGAATGAGGACAATAGATGTGTGCTAAAGAGTCATAATCAAGATGGGAAAACAAATGAAGGTCAGTGAAGAGAATTTGCCACAAAGAAGACAAAGCAGCTCAAAATCCTCAGTGTATAAAATAGTTTGTAAATCAGTCAGGAGAAAAATAAATTCAAGGGGTGAACAGATGCTTCACAGCATCTGGAATACAAATGGCAACGAGATTTTTGAAAACATTCACAGCCCTATTATAACCCAGCAATACTTATTAAAATCACAAATCTAGAGAACAACAGAGAAAAAAGAAGGTGGCAGTTGGATAAAACTAGTGAATATTCCAGATGTCTGTACATCCTGTGGTTAAAGTGCACTGCTGAAGGTGGCAAAGTGTCACAGGTAGATGTACGTGCCCAGGCCTGGGTTCTAGGAACCAAACTCTGGTCCTCTGCAAGAGCAGCAAGAACTCTTAAGAGCGGAGCTCTCTTCCCAGGTCTTCAAATGGTCTTATATATAGATTATAACACTCCCCTGTACATCTAAAAGGTTGTAAAGGATAAATAAAATTATTTTATGGAAAAAGAAAGGTTGAAAATCCGCTTTACTTCATAAATTTTAACTGGTCCTTCTCGGCAGCGACACATGTGCCAAGGCAGACATGTAGAGATCTGACATCTTCAAGTTGGTTGTCTTTTTTTATCTTTGTGTAAGTTCAAAGGCTTAACTCAGGTCACTGATCTTGTGTGGCAAGATCTTGAATGCGCGCGCGCGCGCACACACACACACACACACACACACATACACACACAGAGATCCTCTCTCTCTCTCTCTCTCTCTCTCTCTCTCTCTCTCTCTCTCTCTCTCTCTCTTTTCTCTCAGAGACATACAAACAAAATAATCTCACAAGTAGCAGTTAACTGCAGAAAATTAAGTTTGAGGAAAAAAAGAAAAGCTGACTGTGGAACATATATATTATTTAAGTGCTTGGTTCACTTACCTAGTAGAAAATTTTGCAGTGGTTCCTCACATTTATCTGTAGAGAACATGCATTGACAGGTGTTTCCTACCGTTTGGAAAACAAGTGGGCGAAGGATGTCAGAGACTGTTTCTGTGAGATCTGTTGTAAATCAAGTCCTCTTGACACCAGTTCCTCTGAACAAGTCGTTCACTTTAATCTAGCTCCCCAGACACTTACCGTCTTCAAAGCCACGAGGAACACACCCAAATGACACACTTATGTTGATGATAAGATCAAAGATTTAGAGGTTCTGTCCGAGTTAAAGATTTGCCAAAGCATATTTGTATAGCTTTGTGACTGGCAAGTTGTCTTACCAGGTGAGATGCATGAAACACGACTGCGTGACTGAGTTAGTGTGAATTAAATACATTCACAGTCAATTCTGAACTCTAAAATGCACTTTATCTGAAGCTCTCTGCATCAGCTAGGTGTACTTCGCCCAGTTTTCGTTCCTGCCTCAACATGACATGAGGAATTGACTCTGCTTCCCCTGCAGAATATTGTAATATATATGTAGTCATGACAAGAGATAACACACTTCACTGCGCAAAACTGTGGATTATTGTGAGACTTTTTGATGATGTTCAGAAAGCTTGATGTTCCTGTGGCTATTGCACAAGAGCAACAGGACATGTAGTTGATAAAGCATGAAAATGAAGCTGGTCTTGCAATTTCTTAATATGTTTCTCTCTTAACTCCTCATCTTTTCCTAATCACTACCATTTTGACATCAAAAGATCTAAGTATGTATGAAAATGCATGAGTCATTTTATGGTTTGAATGTCAGTGTCAATAACACATGATTAAGTATGGCTATATTACAGAGGGTGTGTGTGTGTGTATGTGTGTGTGTGTGTGTGTGTGTGTGTGTGTGTGTGTGTGCATGCAGAGGCCAGGGGTCCACATAGAGTGTTTTTCTCAGTCTTATCTGGAATTTTGAGACAGAGTCTGTTTCTGAATATGGAGCTAGGCGATTTAGCTTACCAGTGACCTCTGGGGATGGTCCTGTCTTTGCCTTCACAATGCATGGATTGTAGATGTGTCCTACCATATCTTACTTTTTATGTGGTTTCTAAGGGTTAGACTCCAGGAAGCACTTTATGTACTGGGTCATGCACTCAGGTCCTACAGTGGAGAATTCTTAGAATTATATTGAATAATGTATTAGAAAATACATGATAAAATATAAAGTACGAAATAATGTCACAACACCATGAGCAGTTCCTTCCTTTTTGGGACCTTTGTTGTATCATGAACAGCATCACTTATATAGACATCCCCATACATTTGCTTGTTGGCACCTTTGTGTTGAAAATCTATTTAGTGTTTTTCTTATGCATATGTTTGTAAGCAAGATATGGCATCTCTTTCAGAAGCAGGGGATGCATTGTTCCTTCTATTCCTTATTTTTGGTTTTTCACTTTAATGACTTGCTTATTGAGAAGAATGATTTCACATGAAAAATGACTAGCCTTTTATCAGTTATGCTTCCAAAAAGAATATTTAAAAAGCAGCCCTTTTAAAAAATGATGTGAGTTATTTATAACTTCCCGTATGCCTTTCCCCTTAATGGCAACACAATATATGGTATTTTATAAGCCCTGTAATTTCCATTATCAGTCTGCAACTCTGCATTTCTTTTTTTGTTGTTGACTCATATATTTTCAAATTATTTATTCATCCCAAGATACAGCCAAGCAGTTGGAAGAAGAGAATGATGTCAAGGCCAAGCAAGAGTGAACGTGTCTTAGGAAGAAGCACATAAATCTGGCTTTCCCCGTCTCCCTGTGTTTCAGATTGGTCATGCCAAAGTTTCAGGGCAATTTCAAAAACACCAAAATATGTTTTTTGAGTATTAAACATCTGTCTCAGCTGCTTAAGTGTCACCCTTTCTACTTTTTTCAGTATCCTTTTCATTTTTCCTTTACCCCAGGAAGTGTTTAACTACATCATAGCTACATTTCACTACCATTTAAGCTTTCCCACAGAGCTGGGATCCCACTAATGTAGAATTTTATTTGTTTTTCAAAAAAATAAATGTAGCATTTGATAAAGGTTAGTTTTTTAGAAGAATCTATTAAATACTCTTTCTTTCCAAGACCTTTGGTTTACCACACCCCTGTCCTCCTCCTTTTTGTCTCTTCCTACAATGGATTATTGCATTAGGTTGTTTTAAGTCAGTAGTGGAGGTCACAAAATTCAGACTTCTTTGAGAACTTTCCAATTTCACATAAGACTGTAACTCCCTCCCTAAATTTGCCTCATAATGCTTTGTAATTCTCTGTTGCAGAATATTCAGGAAGTTTGGATCTTGCCATGTTTTTCCCTGTCTCAACCCTTTTGATGAAGGCTATCTGTATACTGACAGACAACTGATACCAGAATATTAATTATTTAGTTTAACTTAATGGTTTATGCTACTATTGGTGTGTGTGTGTGTGTGTGTGTGTGTGTGTGTGTGTGTCGGTATTATTTTGAGATAAAGTTTCACATGGCCAAGGACTACCTTGAACATTTGATACTGTACATCCCAAGGGCTGGCATGACAAAGCCTGAGCACCGTGCCAGGCTCTAGCTCTAACTTGCTGTTTATTATCTGCTCAAAAGTGAGCTACGAATTTTTACCAGCAGCACTATCACATATGTACCTATTTCTAGCATTATGATGCCCACATCTCTAGAAACTGACATATTTTATCTGTTATTTATGAAGTCTAAGAGATTACAATGGTGCCTATACACATTCTATGATGATTAATCCTAATTGTAGCTTGACTGTAGGACAGTCCACAGCTTCAGTAAAGCAGACTTTCAACTGTGTCTGTGAGAGCACATTAGCCCATGTGTTCTTGGGTATAATCAATGCTTCAAGCCACCAATTGGGCCCATCTTGAACAGACGGTTGGAGGAATTAGAATCTGGGAAACACTCTCGTTGGACCATGTTCCTTGTTCTTGTATCTTCTTAACACTGACTCTCTCTCCCTGACCGTCATGGTGTGATGGTCACCACGTCTTCCCTATCATAATGTGAGTTTCTGCCTACAGTGTCCATCATCCGTGATAGAATGGAAACTCTGAAACAATGACTGAGTACATCTTTCTTTTGTTTCTAACAGGTCATGATGATGCTAAATCTGAAGCAGAGCCCACCTTGTAATTTGGAAAAAATAAATCAATTTACAGATAAATTGAAAAAGATAAGAGCATATAAATAAAGGAAACTGAATACTCTAATATCTACTGATAGAGAATACATACTCATAAAACATCAGATAGAAGATTCCCAAGTAAGTCTTTTTATAGGAAAATAATTTTAAGTGGTATATAAACATAGTAAGAATTATAGATCAGTAGAAAGAATCAGATTCCATTTGATTACAGTTATTAGTCATCCATTTTGTATAGGACATTACAGTGAAAAAATGAAATGAATGAGAAGGTGAAAAGACATCATGCTTGTTTCTCACCCACTTATGGGCAGATACAGAAGTTGACCGATATATTGTAAAACACACTCTATCATACTTAATTTAAAAGAAAAAAATTGCTGTGAGGTAATAGTGAAGGGAAAAGCTATTGTGACCCTGAGAATCAGGGGAGGCTACAGATAACTGTGGATATGACAAACAAGGAAGGAAGACATGTTCCTTTAGACATCATTTAGAGGCAATGATGTAAACACAGACATCAAAATACAATAATATGCAGTAATATTCTGGAATAATGATAATTCATTCATGTCTAGGGAATTTCATATGACAGGTATGACATTCGTATTTGATTGTGAAGCAAAACCAAAGAGCATTTGGGAGCAATATAAGACTGTCTAATAGTCTGTGGATTTAATGATCTTAGAACAGGAAATGTATTGGTCTGAGTGAATGTATAGCGGTCAAATCCCTATTCTAAAGTATCATTCCTGGGACATATATGTTGATTAAGCAAGGTACTGCTAAAAAGGAATGCAGAAAAATATGATTAAAATAATCTTCATGAAAGATATTAGCAGAAATAATCAAAGAAGTAGGTTTTCAGTGTACTAAATTAACTGATTCTTCAGTTGATGTTTAAATGGATAAATTAAAAGAGAAAAAGCTTGACAGTCTGAAATTTTAAGTTTACAGGACTGTGTTGTACAACTGAACATGCATGGGATTTAGCAAAAAGAAGAGGCTATTGTCAACACTGTTATCTCTCATTTCCTGTCTTTCAGACAATGCTGTAATTACTAATAGCTTTATACTCCTGAGAACATTGTGCCACATTTTTTCTTGGTCTTTTCTTTCCAAGATATGCTAACAATTAGACCCAACCTCCCACCATCAAATATTGTCACCCTTACGAATTTAGGATGATTTCTCTAGAATAAATTATAGGTCCCAGTTTTCTTCCTGAGGTTTATTTAAGACTGATGTGCCACAAATAATTACTACAAGTTTCCTTTTCGTAAAGAATGCTGAAGTCATCACTATATCTGCTTAATATTCCATTATTTTACTTTATCTTATTATATCAAGAAAATTAATCATTATCAGTACTCTTCCAAAATTATACAGTCAGGAATTCAACTTTGGAATTTGAATGTTATCACATTATCTTCTTCTCTCTCATTTTTCTCAGCATTAACCCTTTGTCTTGTCTTGGACATTACTAATTTTATTCTCAATCTCTGACCTTTGTCTATTTTTTTGTCTGCTTCCACACTGGTAAGTACTATGAAAAGTACCTATATCCTGCAAAAATAGTTAAAACAGAGGAGTGAGCTATGACTATAGAACCAGCAGAGGTACTTTATTTTTCTTGCATTAGTCTGAGGATCTACCCACATCTGTTCTATTTTTTGTGTGACTGTTGTTTTAGTCACTTCACTAAATCAGTTCCTTTCACACATAATGCCTTCAGATTTTACAGACACTGTAGGAGGGTTGATATCTTAATTCAGAAGAGCACTGTTCTGGCTAGTTTTACTCCAACTTGAGACAAGCTAGTATCACTGTAGAGGAAGAAGTCACAATTGAGAAAATGCCTCCATAAGATTGGGCTGTAGTAGGGCATTTTCTTTCTTTCTTTTTTTCAATGCGTCTATGCCTTAACTCACTGATTTACTAAACACAAAGTAGAAATCAGCCCAGAGTAGTCAATCAATAAGATAAGAAAATCAGTTGATAGAGATATAATATAAGTACTTCCAAAGACTTCCCTCATTAGCATTCCAGAAAAAAATAGTAATCAAATGATGTGGAGATAATTTTTTAAAATTTATTCAATTTGCATGCCAACTTAGCCCCTCCCTTGGCTTATTCTATTCCCACCTTCCCTCTCTCTTACCCCCATCCCTTCCCTTTTCCTATCCCTCAGAAAGGGGATCCCTCTTTTCCTACCATGAATAAATTATTCAAAGAAATACAGGCTAATACAAATAATCAGGTGAAGGAAATCAATAAAATGGGCCAAAATCTGAAGATAGAAATGGAACCAATAAAGAAAGCACAGACTGAGAAAACCCTGGGGAGGGAGAACTTAAGGAGGAAAACAGGAACTACAGAGCATCACCAACAGAATACAAGAGATGGAGCAAAGAATCTCACGTGTAGAAGACACATTGAGGAAATTGATGCATCCATCAATAAAAATGTTAAATCTAAAAATCCCTGACACAAAACATTCAAGAAAGCAAGAACACCGTAAAAAGAAGAAATATAAGAATAATAGGAATAGAAGAAAGAGAGCATTCCTGGTTGCAAGGCCCAGAAAATATCTTCAAAAAGATGTTGGGCATTTTCTTAATTAATGATTGATAGGGGAAAGGGAAGGCCAGACCCCTTGTAGTTGAGGATAACACTTCTGGGCTGCTGGTCCTGGATTCTATAAGAAAGCAAGCTCAGCAAGACATGGTAAACAAAACAGTAAGTTGCACTGCTCTATGGCCACTGCATTAGTTCCTGCCTCCAAATTCCTGCCCTTTTGAGTTTCTGTCCTGATTTCCTTCAATGATGAAACGTGATGTGGAAGCATAAGCCAAATAAACCTGCCCTTTCCTAGCTGCTTCTGCAATTTTTTATCACAGTAGTAGAAACCCACACTCACTAAGACATCCACGAATTCTAAGGAAAATTAGAGTGTTCTCATAGTGATGTTATGTTAATCCAACTAGAAATTATACTTATGGCAAGAGAGCCATAGTATAATAAATATTGCGGAAAAGATTAAAGATGCTAAGTACGATGATAGCACAAAAAGTAGATTATTGAGTTGATGCCTCAATCTAAGGCCTTCACTCTGCTCACAGGATTATTTTTAATTCACTGGTATAGAAATTTTATATTGATGTAAAATAAGTTTAATTTTGATACAATTTTATAAAGAATTCAAGTTTAAGATTATTCACTATGCACATTATATATATTTCTGCTCTAATATGAGATATTGATCCCATACCACTCAAGTAGAGTATAAGGTTTACCTCTAATTCTTTGAGAAAATCCCACTGCAGCTGCATAGGATAAGTAAGTTAGACAAGTTAGTTGTCAACTGATCCAATAGTGGCTATTTCAATTACTAGTCAATTTATATCATAAGAACATATATCTTTTTTTCTCCTTTATTAATTTATTCTTGTTACATCTCAATGGTTATCCCATCCCTTGTATCCTCCCATTCTTCCCTCCCTCCCATTCCCCCTTGTTCCCCTCCCCTATGACTGTGACTGAGGGGGATTTCCTCCCCCTGTATATGTTCAAGCAGGTTACCAAGAACATATATCTTAGATGTAACAGATAAGTATGATTCAATAGGCAAATAAGGTAAAATACTTAAATAAGGTATTCAAAAACCTGAGTCCTATAAAATATGGCATTTAAAGACGTTTATATTGTTTTAATGATTTTCTGACAGTAAGACAGTTTGACTCCTGGCAGCACCTAGCCTACCTCAGGGATGACGGATGAGCATTAGTGAGCCTCCTTATGGAGATGGCTTCAAACGTTGCAACCAACCACAGGGGAAAAGGTCCTCATTTTGATCACTGGCATAATTCTGCCTAAAACTTGACAAACTTGGAAGTAGGCAGAGTTGACAACCAAACTCTGCCAAGACAGGGCAAGCATGTCCTCAATAGTTCCTGCCTCACAAATATGTCAGTCAGATATACTGGGCCAGAAGGCCAAAGATGATGGTCCAGCGTTTTAGAGAGTTATGGACTACTCTCCAGGCAACAAACTGTCTCTGTCATTTTTTTTTTAAATATGGAAGCTGCTAGCCTGCACTTCATGTTCACTCAGGTGATTGATTTTGCTCCTTCTCAAGTCTCTGATGGGTTGAAGTCCAAATAGTTTAGTTTTACAATTAAACTTGGTTGTATAGGGGTTAAGATGTTTTTGTGTTTAAATAGATGTTTTAAGTTGATAGAAATGAGATATGATATATATTGAGTTACATTCTGAATTTTAGACTCACTGAGATAAGAAAATGTTTTCTTCAAGTTGCCAAATACAAACAGTCACACTATGAATGTAACATGAATGAACTCCAATTATTCTGTGGTTCTTCTTGCTGTATGTAGTTCACTTTATATATGTATAGTTATCTAAATGTATATGTAAAAATAAATAAATAAATAAATATGCTAAGTATGGTATATTCACTTGCTTATAATTTCAGGCATTTAAAAAAGGATAATGAAGGAATCTTTTCCAAAAAATCTCTAAGTTCAGTCAATAAGTTCAAGTATTAGGTGAAATAAAATAGGAGACAAAACTAAAAGAAGAGAGACCAATAGCAAAAAAATGTGAATTGGATGGAGCAGCATTTACATGCTAGTATATGAAGAAATCTTTTTTCTCCTGAGTTGCTTATGAAATTTATGGCACAAAATGTCTAGTGTCTGACAAGAAAGCTAGAATCTAATTTCTAGTAATTCTGGAAAGACTTGGGATTTCCAAATATTAGGCTTGAGAGTGAGTAATGATGAAGAGTCGTTTTGATAATTTAAAAAAATGAATTGGATGACTATCTACAGCAATTCAACAGAATTCACAGAAACTTCTAGAATTATTACAGATGCCCAACTCAGTATTTAAAAAAATAAATGAATAATTATGGAAGTCTAACACACTATCCCAGAAAGAAATTTGGAGTAAATAGAAGGAGAGATGGAAGAATGGGAGGATACAAGGGATGGGATAACCATTGAGATATAACAAGAATAAATTAATAAAGGAGAAAAAAATTAAAAAAAAAAAAGAAAAAAAAAGAAGGAGAGATGTTACCAAAGATAGATTTGGAAAAATCCTCAGACTAGAGGAGTATGAGTCTCTTTGGAGGGTGTAGACAGACGGGAAGCCATCAGTCTGAGGACACATTGTACATTTTCTAGAATAGAAGAGAAGGGGAAATGGTACAAGTGGTGAATATTAAACATTTTCTGAAGAGACTAGTAATTGTCAGAAAGATATCAGAAAAATAAATTTTGGGTTTCTCTAACGCATCATGAGGAACAAGAAAGGATGCTGTTGCATTATTTACGATAAGGAAAGGATCTGTGCTTGAAAATTCTATAAAAGGTCAGCCAAACTTTTAAACCGAGTGACCATTGTATAAGCAAATCACTCACATCCTTATCCTCTGCTTTGGTAATGTGCTCATAAGCCTACCATGAGCATTCCTGGGTTGCTTGCTTTGAATGGAGGGAGAGCAAGAAGTTAATAGAAGCAGGCATATGAAAGAATATTTGTGTTGTTTCTTTTTTGTTTGCTTGTGTGGATTGCTTTGAAAACGTGTCATGAGAGCAGCACTCTTGCACTGGAGGGCTTGAATATACTTGTGCAGGTTCTTGAGGAGACATGCAGCTGTGTGCTGAGTCATCAGGGAGAGACTACACTAACAGAACATGACCCAGGCTGACCTACCAATTAAATATAAGTGTTTGAGTGTGCTTGGCCAAAACCTGGCAGTTCAAACCAAGGCAGCAGTCAGTCCTGGTAACTCATGGAGAAGCTTCAACATGAAATTTAGAGCTCTGAGTTTCTGAGAGGAGTATATATTTATTAGGTTTAATGTATAAAATTGCATAGGCTAAAATGCAGTGGTACATGTGCTGAAAAGGGACCATCAATTGACATAGATAGAAGTAAAGTCTGTTAGCCTTTGGGGAAAATAAAGGTTGGTCTGACTTCCTTTTTCAATACAGTCATTGTCGTGTGACATTTTAAAACTGTGAGTGTATATTAAATGATTGCGCTTTGAGGCTTATCCATGTGTGAATTTCTGAAGTCACTTAAAACACACTAAGTCTCTCATGGGGTTGAAGACCAAGTAGTGTAGTTTTATGCTTATGTTTACTTGTTTAGGGGTTAAGATGTTTCTTAGATCTAGATAGAAGTTTTTAGGTTGATAGAGATGAGATATGATAGATATTGATTTACAGAATTGTAGACTCACCAAGATGAGAAAGATGTTTTCTCCAAGGTTGCCAAATACAAGTAGGAAAAACACTACAAATGTAACATTTATATAATTCCTAAATGTTTTGTGGTCCTTCTTGCTGAATGTAGTTTATTGTATATATGTGTAATAATATAAATGTATATATAAAAGTAAAAAAAAAGAAATAAAATTCTACTTTTTTGTGATTTGAAAGAGATAAAGGGGAAAGTTTAGAAATAGACTTGGGTCAAGAGACATAATTTGGGTGTGATATTCTTGTTCAGGAATATGAGGTTTAGAGAGAAAGTAGATGTTATAAACCCAGCATTCTCAGAAAGGAACAGATTCTAATGTAACAAAGACTAAAGTTGATTTATCTTATGTTGAAGATCACAGCTCTTCTAGGGAGCACAGATCAAACATTGTGAATATATTAGAGAGTAGAAATTGACCATAAAGGATTATATATTTTTTTAATTATGACTCAGGAAAAATGGGCAGAAAGTTATGATCAAGTTAACTGATTTCTGAATGTTCATCTCATCTCTCTTTGAATATATATATGTATGTACACACACACACACACACACACACACACACACACACACACACACACATATGCACTTTGTTAAAATCTCAGAGTACAAGATGATTGGATTTCTGCAGAAATTTATACAAATGAGTTTACCATACAAGGTCAGTTTCAGCTTAAATTCTAATTCACTAGTAGATCTTGAAATAGCTGATTTTGAACCAATATACTAGTGTTTGTCCATGAAAGTATGGTTTATAGGCAGTATCCATGGAACATACTTTAAGAGCAAGAGACTAGAAGCTTTTAATCTAGAGAGCATGTGGGAAGAAAATGCTGAAACTTCAAACATACAATTTTAAAGAAGCAAAGTTGGGATTCCGAGTCACCTTTAACTAGAGGATAAAACTTTGTAAATATAGAGTGGTGTAAGTGGGCCTCACAAATCACCATACTTTAACTGAGCAAAGGGTATCATTGTAAAGTAAATACTCCTGTCTTGTGTGAAGCAGACACTGTGAGAGCTATGCAAGTTAGCAATGCAGTGTCACATGAGGCCCAGATATTCAATGATTCTTATTTCATGAGACTGTATTAGTAAGAGCTTCAAATGGGTCCAACTCTACAATCTCCTTTAGTTCTGGTCAGGTACTGCAGACACAAAAAAACAGTGCCCAAAATTTCCCACTAAAATAAGCACAGGGGAAAAAAATCAAATTACAAGTTCATCAGGAGTTGGTTAATCTGTAATAAATTCATTCTCAATCAAAGCCAACTTATATAGGCTTTATTTAATAAGAAGTGACTTCTCTGGCCAACCTTAATATATTTCCAATATATTTTGATCCCCTAATCCTTGTATGTATGTATGTATGTATGTATGTATGTATGTATGTAAGTATGTATATGTTTAAAACCATTACTAATCCTCTTATCTATAACTATAATCCTTTTTGTCACTAACTCCTTGGAAATACTATTTATCTACTTATACAATAAGAAACATAAAGCACTGCAGGTGACTCTGTTGTTTTGTAACACATTTCTACTATCTTGGTATTTCCTATGAGACAAACATAAAAAAGGATTTTTATTTTCTCAATAATCTGCTTCACGATTCACTTGATCTCACCAGCTAAAATGGATAATGCAGAACTGGCCCAACACGAGCACATTTCTTCTGAGAGGAAAGCATAAGATGATCTCTATAGCACTCAGTTTTTTTTCTGATTTATATGTGGGATGGGAGTGGGTGAAAGGTTTCATTATGTAGTTTTGTCTTTTATAACTCAGCCATCATTATTTCTGGGATTACAGGTGTGTCATCCAACACCCAGCTGCTGTACACAATTTCCAACGCATCACATCTATGAGAATATGTAAGAAAGTTGAAATGGTACTCTGAAAATGAGTTTTAAAGTATGCAATATCCAGTTAACTATATGGAATACAGGAATCGTAAATTATACAGAAGAAATAATTTTTCTCCGCAAACTTGAAAGAAATAAGAAAATTGTCAGTAAGCATATGGGTTTGATATTAGTCATACAGGAATAGATGGTGGGGTACAAAGTCAGGGAGAAAGAGCTAGAGATGTGTAGATGAGGATGTAAGTACATGATAGGTAGGTAGGTAGATAGGAACAAAATAGATGATAGACAGATAGATAAATAGATAGATATAGATAGATGGATAGATAGATAATAAATAGACCATGAAAGAGAGAGACCTTTTCCTTTTTCCTTAAAAAAAAAAAGCACCTTTATTAGTGTTTGATGAATTTCTGTGGCACACTAACTCTAAAGAGACATGAATGAATATATAGTTACCTCAGATAAGAAACTAATAAGAGTCCAAAGTAAAAATGGCATCCTTGTCTAACTTCAACCTAGTGAACCAATGAGTTTTATTGGGTTTGGTTCAGGAGTGTGGACAAGGGGTGACTTATAGGGGAAGAAATGACTCAGTCAGCTGTATCACTAAAAGCTCCTATTTTATTGTGAGGGCTCATGAAATCTGGAAACTTGAAGACGACTGTACATCTTGTAGGCAGCCCAATAAAATGTCACTTTAAAAAATTAATTTATTATAATTTATTCAGACTCCAACCCAATCATTATCTTCTCACTTGTCTCCTGCCATTCCCACTGCCTCTTGACCTCTGGGAAAAAGGGACCTCCTTCTGCACCATTTGACCATAGCCTATCAGGTCTCTGCTTCCCTTTCCTCTGTGTGCCCACAGGCCCTCCCCACAACGGGGAAGTGATCAAATCTGGGATACCAGAGTTCATGTCAGAGCACATCCTGCACCACCCCCACAACCACAAAGAATGATCAGCCAATTGGCTATATCTGAACAGGGGGTCTATGTTAACGGCAAACATTGTCCTTGGTTGGTGCAAGAGTGTGTGCAGGCCCCCAGATCTACTGGCCTTGATTGTCTTCCTGTGGGGCTCCTGAACCCTCTGTGTCCTTCCATCCCTCCATTCTTCCATACCACTTTCAGCACTCTGCCCATAGTCCAGCAGCAAGTGCCAGCATCTCTCCCGATCCCATGCTGGGTGGAGTCTTTCAGAGGACATCTATGTTGGGCTAATCTTCACTTATAAGTGAGTATATACCATGCCTATCTTTCTAGGTCTGGGTTACTTCACTCAGGATGATCTTTCCTAGTTCCACTGATTTGCCTGCAAATTTCAAGTTTTCCTCATTTACAATAGCTGAATAAGTAGTATTCCATTGTGTAAATGTACCACAGCTTCCTTATCCATTCTTTGGTTGAGGGACATCTACATTGTTTTCAGATTCTAGCTATTACAAATAATGCTGATATGAACTTAGTTGAGCAAATGTCTTTGTTGTATGATGGAGCATCTTTCTGGTATGTGCCCAGGAGTGGTGTAGCTGGGTCTTGCGGTAGAACTATTCTAAATTTTCTGAGAAAGCACAAGATTTATTTCCAAAGTGGTTGTACAAGTTTGCACTCCCACCAGCAATGGAGGAGTTTTCTTTTCCCCATATCCTCACTAGCATGTGCTGTCACTTACATTTTTGGTCTTAGTCATTCTGGAAGGTGTAATATGGAATCTCAGAGTACTTTTGACTTGCATTTCCGTGATAACTAAAGACATTGAGCATTTCTTTAGGTGTTTCTTTGTCATTTGGTGTTCCTCTGTGCAGAGTGATATTTTTCTGCATCTTCAATTAGATTCCATTGATCAACCAGCCGATTTCTATGCCGGTACCATGCCTTTTAGTTGCTGCTGCTCTATAGTATGACTTGATATCAGGCATGGAGATACTTCCGGAATATCTTTTATTTTACAGGATTTTTTTTAACTGTTTGGGTTTTTGTTTTACCCTATGAAGTTGAGAATTGATTTTTCAAGGTCTGTAAAGAATTATGTAGGGTTTTTTTTTTTTGTTTTGTTTTTGTTTTTTTTTTAGGAATTGCATTGAATTTGTAGATTGCTTTTGGTAAGATGACCAGTTTTACTATGTTGATCTTTATGTTATTTGTGCCTATTATGAAAGATGTGGTTTCCCTAATTTCTTTCTCAGCCCATTTGTCTTTTTTTATACAGGATGGCTACTGATTTTTTTTTAATTAACCTTGTGTCTGGTCACTTTATTTAAAGTGTTTATCAGCTCTAGGAGTTCTCTGGTGGAATTTGGGGTGTCACTTATATATACTATCATTCCATCTGCAAATAGCAACCCCATGACTTCCTCCTTTCCTATGTGGATCTCCCTGATCTCCTTTTGTTTTTTATTGCTCTAGCTAGAACTTCAAGTATTATATTGAAGAGATATGGAGAGAGTGGAGACTAGCTTGTCTAGTAACTGATTTTAGTGGAATTTCTTTTATTTTCTCTCCCTTTAATTTGATGTTGGCTATTCACTTGCTGTATATAGCCTTTTTATGTTTAGGTATGTGTCTTTTTCCCCTGATCTCTCCAAGTCTTTAAACATGAATAGGTGTTGGATTTTGTCAAATGATTTTCTTCATATAAGGGGATGATCAAGTGTTTTTTCTTTCAGTTTTTTTTATACGGTGGATTACATTGATGAATTACCATATATTGAACCATCCCTGCAGGCCTGGGATAAAGCCTATTTGGTTATGGTGAATGATATATTTTATGTGTTCTTGGATTCAGTTAAAGAGTATTTTATTGAGTATTTTTGCATCAATGTTCATAAGATAAATCATCTGAAATTCTCTTTCTTTGTTGGATCTTTTGTGGTTTAGGTATCAAAGTGACTGTGGCCTCATAGAATGAATTTGGTAATGTTTGTTCCATTTATATTTTGTGGAATATTTTGAAGAGTGCTGGTATTAGCTCTTCTTTGAAGGTATGGCAGAATTCTGAGCTGAAACAATCTGGCCCTGAGTTTTTTGTTGTTGTTGTTGTTGGGAATCTTTTAATAACTGTGTCGATTTCCCCGGGAGATACAGGATTATTTAATTTGCTTACCTGATCTTGATTCAACTTTGGTAAGTGCAATCTATCTAGAAAATTGTCCATTTCATTTAGATATTCAAATTTGGTGACCTGTAGGCTTTTGAAGTAAGATTTAATAAAACTTTGTATTTCCTTGGTGTCTGTTGTGTCTCCCATTTCATTTCTGACTGTTGATTGGGATAATGTCTCTCTGTCTTTTAATATCAATCTTGATTTTTTTCAAAGAACCAGCTGTTGGTTCCTTGATGCTTTGAATTGTTCTCTTTGTTTCTAATTTATTGATTTCAGCCCTCAGTTTGATTATTTCCAGACAACTACTCATCTTGAATGTATCCGTTTCTTTTTTTCCCCCCCTTAAGGCTTCCAGATATGCCATTAAGTTGTTTGTATAAAATGTTTCCAATCTCTTTATGAAGGCTCTTAGTGCCATGATTTTTCCTCTTAGCATTGATTTCAGTGTGTCTCATACATTTGGGTTGTTGTACCTTCATTTTAACTGGATTTTAGGGAGTCTTTAATTACTTTCATTTCTTCTCTGATCAATTTATTATTGGGTAGAGAGTTATCAATTTCTATGCATGTGTAGACTTTTTGTTATTTCTGTTGTTGTTGAGGTCCAGTTTAGTCTGTGGTGGTCTGATAGGAAACAAAGTATTATTTTAATCTCTTTGTATCTGTTGAGGCTTGCTTTGTGACTTATTATATGGTCAGTTTTGAGGAAGGTCACATGAGGTGCTGAGAATAAGTTACAAATTTTTGTGTTTCGGTGAAAAGTTCTGTAGATATCTGTTAGGTTCATTTGATTCACGGCATCTATTAGTGTCATTACTTCTAGGTTTAGCTTCTGTTTTGTTGACCCATCCTTTGGTGAGAGAGGCATGTTGAAGTCTCCTACTCTTAATATGTGGGGATTGATGTATGGTTTAAGCTGTATTAATGTTTCTTTTACAAATGTGGGTGCCCTTGTAAAGGGAGCATAAATGTTAAGAATTGTGATGTCATCTTGGTTGAGTTCTCCTTTGATGTGTATGAAGTGTCCTTCCTCATCTCTTTTGATTAATTTTGGTGATAGTCTGTTTTATTAGATATTAGAAAGGATTCTCCAGCTTGCTTCTTGTGTCTATTTGCTTGGAAGTCCTTCCTCTCAGTTAATGTCTATTTTTGTGGCTGTGGTCTGTTTTTTGTATGCGTCAGATTGTTGGGGCATGTTTATGCATTCATTTTGTTATTCTGTGTCTTTTTATTGGAGAGTTGAGCCATAGATGTTGAGAGCGATTAATGATCAGTAACTGCTAGCTCCTTTTTATCTTGATGTTGGTTGTGGAAGTGTATTTATGTTCTTGTCTAATTTTTTTTTTAGGCTAAATTCTGTGTTGTCCGCAGTGTAGTTACCTTCTTTATATTTGAGATTCTTTTCTCCATCTTTTGTATTCTGTTGGAGATGCTTACCTTTGCAGTTCTTGCTTTCTTCTTTAAGTTCTCTCTTTCCAGGCTTTCCTCATTTGTGCTTTTATTATTGTTTCAATTTTCAGCTTCATATCTTGAATCATTTTATTGATTTCTTTCACCTGATTGTTTGAGTTTTTCTAAATTTCTTCCAGTGATTTCCTCATTTCCTCTTGATAGGCCTCTGTCATGGCCTCTCTAAAGGCCTCAATCTGATTGGCTCTATCTTCCCATATTTGTTTATGGATTTTATTCATTTTCTCAGTTATTGTCTTCATTAGGAAAGATTGAAGTAATTTTCTTGTGTTTTAGTTGTATTAGAGTTTCCAGAACTGATTGCTTTGGGATACCTGGGTTCTGGAGATGCCATATTATTTTGGCTTTTGATGTTTGTATATTTATACTGGCCTTTAGCCATATTGCTGTTCCTAGTGTTGGATGGTAGTTTCTGGTGTCATTCACTGGCTATTGAGAGCAGCTCCTAGGTGAGGTCAAATCTACCTATATTTTGCACTCTGATGTCTCCTCTCAACAGGGAGACTCAGACACTGGTGTTTTGTAGTTCACAGTTCCCTCTGAGACCCAGAGTGCAGGTTCTATATGCCCTGTCAGGCATGTGGCTAGACTTTGGAGCCTGTGCTCATGGCTGTGTGGATCTGGGAAGTTTCAGTGGATTGGTAGGGTGACCTGAGTTTGGATTCTCTTGTGTTCCTCTGGGCTAGAAAATCCAGACATTGGTGTTTTGTATTCTCTTGCTCCATCTGATATTCAAACACAGGTGCTGTGTGCATGTAGATTAGTGGCTAAATTTTGGAGACTGAATACAAGCCTCTAGCAACCCAGAGACTTTTCTGTGCATCTGGAGCTCACTGTTACAGCTATATTGGCAGACCAACAAGCACTGAAGATTTTGTTGTCTCAACATAGCATTAGGGTTATAGACACAAGTTACTGTACTTGGTTTTTACCTGGGATCTGGGTCTTCAGGCTTCTGCAACATTACGCACTTCCAGAGTTCCCCAACCCCCCCCAAAATTATTTTTACCATAAAAGTAAGGTTTTCATTTATCAAAGTTTTGAAGATAATTATGTGTAAATTAACTAACAATCATTCCTGTTGTTACTTTCCCTTTTAAAAATTTCATTTACATAATTTTTCAGATTACATCTCAATTGTTATCCCAGTTCCCCCAACCCTCCCTCTTTCACCCTATTCCCCTCTCCTAGGCCTGTAACTGAAAGGGACCTCCTCACCTGCCATATGATCACAACCTATCAGGTCTCATCCTGGTAGACTTTCTTTGTTGTTGAAAGATAGTCTTGTGAACTACAGGCTAGTCTTCTATTCAGTATGTAGCAGACAGTGTCTTAAGCTCCTCATAATCCTCTGGCTCCATTGCCCTGGTGCTCAATTACAGCCATGTAAAACCCTTCCCAGGTTACGTGGCACTATGAAGCTAATGCAGGCAGGGCTTTATCATGCTATGTAAGTTCAACTGAGTGTGACATCAGTGTCTCCTATTTTTATTTTTCTCATTCCACACAAAATAATGAATGTTTGAGGTACACCATAGACAGGTGAATGGTCGTGTTTTCAAAACCGACAGAAAAATAAGCTTTGATGAAAAATGACCATAATTTTCACAGACATCCTATTTTGGGGCAGACTGGTATTAGATTCCATAGATGGAAGTAATAAGAGATTGACTGATATATATGTATTTTATACTTATGTCTCTATTTTGAAAAAAGTGCATGTATAAAATGAATTCTTAATAGATTCTGTCATAATCAGAGGGACATAATAAAGTTGACTATTAGTGGGGATGTGATATGACTGAATTGAAACACAAATAACCCTCCAAAGCACTACTCTGAAATGCTAACGTCCATCACACTATTTAAGAATACAGCCAAAGGAGTTCTTATCACTGGTAATGTCATCTTATATTTCTGTTTCAAAATTCTGACTCTTTTCCTCTGTTCCTCACATCTTTAGATCAAAAGTCTTGGATCTGTGTGAACCACGATACATCTGTGTTCACATGGAGTTTAATGACAGAAGAGGAATCTTCCCAGTTCAGAGGAACTGGGATTAGACAAGTTAAGGTCAAAGAGGTGGTGAGAGGAGCTAATGTATGCAGGATGACTTTACTAGAAAGAAAATAAACTCAGGCAAAAAATGTCTGTTTATTCTTCCTGATTAGATATCCGCCTTCAGTTTCCTCACAGTAGCAATCCCTCTTTTCCTTTCTATTCCAGATTTGCTTCATTCCAAATATGAGCACTTGTGCACTTTAAAATAACTAAACTCAGCTTTAAACACAAGGTCGCTATTTATCCTGGGGCTTTTTTCTTGTTTACCCAGAATGACTTGATGATTTTAGACTGAACAGTGGAAATTTTCAGATTGCTTCATTTTAAAAAATCACCTACAAATTTCTAAGAGGTAGAAAAAATAAGAAAGTCTATGTAGAGAAGGAAGGAAGGTTTCAGTGTAAACCAGAAGAAAGCATCTTACAAGTCTGTTGGAAATTGGAAACTTATTTCACTTATCATTTTAGGGACTGTCATTCTTTGGAATCAATTTACACTTAATAATAGAAAAGGTAAAGTTAAAAAAATGTTAAGATGTGCAGAAAATTAAGTCCTTTTTTTTCCCAAAATAGAATTTCATTTCTACCTTGTACTCAAAATATTTTTGCCTGCCTTAGTTGAATCTAGCTTGGCAAATGAAAATTTGACAGTGATTATGGGATATAATATATTTTCACAATGGCAGTGCTTACAGAACACATTGCTGTACTGTGGCCACAGCAAATAGAGTTCACAGAAATTTTCATGTCAGCTCACTCACAAAGCAAAGGAGGTTCTACCTTCAGGTGTGGTGAACAATCTTCTTCTGTTGCTTATTTTCTCTACAATTCTTTATATATATATATATATATATATATATATTCTTTATATATATAAATATATATTCTTTATATATATAAATATATATAAATATATATATTTAAATGTATTTACTATATATCTTTATTCATCCTGAAATTATTTCATAATTGGACATCCTAATAGCCTTAAATAAGTTCAGCTGCAGGAGTATTTTACATTAGAAATATTGTTTAACTAGGCAGGGCGGTCCAGCCAAAATGAGCAGTGCTATTATAAAATTATCAATGTAAATGCTTCACAATATATCAAGTGTAACAAAAAAAGTCTGAAGTAGTGTTGCAAATAATATCCTTGCCTAGAGAACTGAGTGAAAAAGAACACAGAGGCTGCCTGTTTTGTCTAATTTTTGTTTCTTTATATTCATCCATATTTCTTGGCCTTCTCAGATGAGACGAGACATAGAGCTCAGCAATAGAGTCCTTTCCTAATATGTGCATAGCCCGTGGACCAATCCCAAGCACAGTGTACAACAAAGGCATACTACATTGAAGTAAGGAAACCTTGTTCTTCTCTTTCCAGACTCATCCTTTAGTTTGGCCTTACAGTCAATTGTTTTCTACTGTTTTGCAATCCTGTTAAAGTATTTTTCTTTTTCTTCCTTGTCTCCATCAGGCCTGACATACTGTTTTTAGTGAAACAACAACAATAAGTCTACTAAGTGATTTAAACCAGAAACAGAAAGACTCACATGGTATATACTCACTTATAATTGGACACTAGCCAAAAAGGCATGTCCCATGAATGCCTTCATTTACCAGGAGATTGGGACAGATGCAAGGACATCCTACTGGGATTCTAGGTAAGAGAAATATAGGAGATGAGGAAATAGAAGGATCCAGAGGATCTTTGAAACCTACAAGAAGAACATTGTAACAGGCAGATCAGGGCCCAGGGGCGTCTGTTCAAACTATTGAACTAACCAAGGACAATACAAGTAGTAAACACTGAACCCTACTCTGATCTAGCCATTGGACAGGACATCCTCCACAGTTATGTGGATATAAGGAACTAACTCTGACATGAGCTCTGGTGCTCCATATTTGACAACCTTCCCTTGGTGGGGAGCCCTGGTGGCACTCAAAGAAAGAATAGGCAGACTACCAAGATAAGACTTGTTAGCCTGTGACCATAAAGTCAGGGAGCAGATTCCCCTCAGACATGGACCTAACGGAGGGTAATAGGGTGGGGGTGGGAGGGTAGGAAAAACAGAAGGATACAAGTGATGGGAGAACAATTGAGTTGTAATCTGAATAAATTAATAACAAAAATTCACTTTATCTGAAAAAAAAATGTTCCTTACAGCTGGGTGTGGTGGCACACTCCTTTAATCCCAGCACTCGGGAGGCAGAGGCAGGTGATCACTGTGAGTTTGAGGCCAGCGTGGTCTACAAAGCGAGTCCAAGACATCCAGGGCTACACAGAGAGACCCTGTCTCAAAAAAAACAACAAAAACAAAAACAAGAACAAAACAAAACAAAATTTTCCTTGCAATGAGAAGTATTCCCATTTGCCTATAAATTCCACTGTTCTTATAAGGCCAGCCTCCTGCCCTCCTGTATCAGGAAACCTGTTACTAAATGGAGTCTGTGTTCTCTGCTTCCCAAGAAATATTCCACTGTGTGTGCAGAACATGGACCTGCAAGTCAGCTTGAGCAGAAAACCTGTGCAACCCATTACCTCTCTTGACAAATTATGTAAACTTTCTTTGAACTTTCCATAGCCATAGAAAGAGACAGCATGCAATTGATACAGGCTTGGGGATTACTTAGACTGTGGGAGCCATTTAGTGATTCCACATGCTGGCCTTCATCTTGGCCAGGTGATTCCTGACCAGCACTTCCCACACCTCCGACACTTTCCTTACAGCTTCATCATCACTCCTCACCCGCTTACTCAGCAGCTGCCTGCTTTGCAGGATCTCTTTACCTCCGTGTTTTCCAAACTATCAAATGATTTGTCAAAGAAGTGTGTTTAAAAATATGCCTTTCTTATTGGGGAAAACTATCAAAGAGCTTCCATTACCAAGTAATAATTTAAAATGTTTTATCTAGAGCTATTGAACAGACATTGATAGAGCCAATGTTTCACATGTGTGAGACTTTGCAAAGCAACACACACACACACACACACACACACACACACACACACACACATGAGAGAGAGAGAAAGAGAGAGAAAGAAAGAGAGAGAGAGAGAGAGAGAGAGAGAGAGAGAGAGAGAGATTAGTGACTTGGTATCTTTATTTATTATATCATACACTACATTATAGGAAGAGTTCCCACTTTACCTTGCATTTAATATATTTTGCTGGTGTTTATGTGTGATGTATGCATGTGTGTGAGTGCAGTGTGTTGTGGTGTGCACGTACACAAGCCAGGGAATAACCTTGGGAAATCAATTCTTTCCTTCTACATTTGGTTACAGGAATCAAACTGAGAGCTTCAGGCTTGCATGACAAGTGCTCACTGAACCATCTGCCTGCTCTCAAATACAAGCTCTGTTTTTAATCCAGCTGCTGCTCTGTACATTGTCTCATTCCTCACGAAACTCCTATTAAAGTGTGCAAAGTCACAATCTTCTGCCTTTGCAGAGAATTTCCAGCCAGCCTGGAGCACCTCTGCAACCATGTAATTAGTTTAATTAGCTTTTTTTTTTTTCATTTCTCTTAACCCAAGTTTTTCCTGACTTCCAGCCCCTCTCACATTTCTCCATTCTTGTGTGAGTTTAATGTCATCTTGTGTTTTTATTTATACTTATTGCTTTGGTATTTTCAGTATGAAATTGTGATTTATTTTTTACAGAAAGTGAGAATTTTTAATCTGTACGTTTCCTAGTTATCACACTGCACTATTCAAAATAAATACAATATGCTGATTTATTCTTCAGTCTATTATTTACTAATATATCCATTTACTTATAAAGTTATATAATGTGCCATTAGCATATTTGTTTATTTTTATAACCATAGATTTATTTTATCAGTAATTCATACAATTCATGATGATTTTTCATTTATGGAAGGTAAATGGGAGAAGAAAGTGAGCCTACTTTACTGGACATAATGCATGTTCAAGCCTAGTTTTAAGGATATCTACCATCACCATTTACATATGTTTTCCATTAATTTTTTTTATTTTAGTACTTAAGGTTACTTATTTTTAAGAAATTTATGAATGCATACAGTGTACCTTTGATCATAGCCATGCCTCACTAACCCCAACTCTACAGACCTATTATCACACTACCTCTCAGCTTCACATCTTATTTCTATACTGTTTCTTAGTTAATTTTCTACTTCACTAAGCTAGTGCTTCCCATATACTTATAAATGCACTGTCATCCACTGTGATGTGGGAAACCTACTATATGAGTCCTAAGGACCGCACCCCCATCTCAAAAATTTTAACTCGATGTTATGCTGGCCTTAAGTAGGCAGCCACAGGCACCGTGTTTTTGTGTGTGCAGTACTCATGCCAAACCAAGTGGACACAGTTTCACAGCACTCTTCCCATCTTCTGGGTCTAACGTTCTGCTGCCTTTTCCACAACGTTCCTTGGGTCTTGGTGGGCGTGAGATTTGACATAGATATCCCACGTATGGCTGGGCACTCACAGTCACTTGTTCTCATCGGTAATGTGTCTCTGCATTAACCACCCACATGAACAAAAGGCTCTCTGGCCAGATTTGGGAGCAGCACAAATTTACAGATATAAACATAAAACACCATAAAAATTTAGAATGCGGTTTCACAGCTTGACCATTTAGAAACAACAAAAACAAAACAACAAGCACATACTTTAGAGTTATCCTCTGTCACTTCCCTATACTCCTCATCGTTGCTTTTAAGAAAAACTTTCTTGACTCTCAGGCAGAGCTCTGATGGTCTCTCAAGTGCAAAAGTGAGTTAATTTAAAACATCCAAACTTTTTTTCCACGGGAGTATGTATGAGAATAGAAAACAAAACAGACGGAGGAGAGAATAGAGGTCAAAATCTTCCACATATGGAGATGAAACACTGGGTTTAAACTGATTTAAGATCAGAATTACAGGAATGCGTCTACTGCACTTGAAAGATGTGCCCGCATTAATCTTCCTGCTAATTCTGATTCAGACAGAAACCTTGATGTAAGCTTCAAAATGCCCCGTGAATCCTGAGTGACATCAGCTACAAATCCAGCTCATGACTGGTGAGAAGCAGGTTTCTCTCCCACTAGTAACCCTGAAGGTATCCTAGGCCCTGGAATAGGAACTGCTGCAGCCTCCTAGTGTTTCTTCTGTCTGAGAAACTTTTACAGAGTATTTAAGTATGTTTGGAGGACACAGCTACCAAATATTGAGGTCGGTCCCAGAAACTAGACACAAATGTGTTTAAGAGAAAAGTTGATGGTCTTGAATTCCCCTAAGAAGCAGTAATTGTGCTCAAAGTGTAGGGAAACCAAATTTTATATTCTTATGCAAACAATTTCTCCCTAGCTACCCTCTCTCCCCAAAGTTAATTCTGTAATGCTCTCACAAATCTGGGTTTCTCCTGAGATTTTTGAGTCCTTCCGGCTCACAGTTTATAGTCTGGGGTGTGTGACCGTGTGACAGGAAGTTCTTCTCATTATTAATTTTGTGTGTGTGTGTGGGTGTGTGTGGAGTTTTTCTTTCAGAAGAGCTAAGAAAGAGTGTAGGCATGTGAAAATAAAAAGCTAACAGGGAAGTGCATGGTGATACATATGCGCCTCTTCCGGTCAGTTCAGTGAGAATCGTATGGATTCAGGAATTCAAGGCAGTTTATTCCAGGGAAGGCCTCGGCCTCAGGAGCCTGGAACACAAGATACAGATTCTTATGATGAAAACATTCATCATCTTCATTTGTGAATATGAGAAAGCACACAATAGCTTGTTATGTATTAAACAACATTACAGGGCCAGCAAAATGTTTCTGTGGTTAAAGGCACAGCCGTCAGGCTTCACAATCTGAGCTTGGTCTCTTGAAGCCACTCAGTGGAAAGAGAACTGACTTCTGCAAGTGTGCTCTGAGTTTCACATGTGTGCACCCAACTGTATACACACACACACACACACACACACACACACACACACACACACACACACACACACTCAATAAATAAAATGTAATAATTCTTTTAAAGTTATGTCAGAGATAGGAAGATAGTTCCATTGTTACAATGTTTCCTGGACCACCATATAGATGAAATTGGATGCCTAGCACCCACATAAACCACTTAATTGAGCAGTATATGCTTATAATCCCAGTGCTGTGGGGCAAGGGGGGATGGAGACGGGAAAATCCCTGAAGGTTGCTGGACACCCAGCCTTGATGAGTCAATGAGGTCCCAGTTTTAGTGAGGGACCCTGTTTCAAAAGATAAGGTGGGGAGCTGACATAGGCTTCTGGCCACCACATTCACATGAACAAAGGCATTTCCTTGCCTAACCCACACACGTGTACATACAAATGTTATCACTTCAATCATGTAACTATGCCATTGACATATGTGTTTATATATATTTGTGAAATCTGTTTGCATAAACTAATTAGAGATCATTACTGGCTTTGCTTAAGGGAATGCAAACCCAATATGAGTCACCTAATTGCTGTCCCCTCTAAGTGGCTCAAATGGTCACCACCTTACAGCTATTCCTCATTTGCATGTGTCCCAGCTTCCTTTATTGAAGCTGCCACGTCAGGCTGAAAAGTTTCCTTATCTGAGTAGATAGACAGCAGGGAAGCTTGCTCCCTTGTGCCTGCATCTTTCAGTGAGGAAGTAAGATTGGAAAACAGATTTATAACAATACATGGATGCACTGAATTAGAAAAGACAGTTTCGGAGCAATGACAAGCTTTTATTTCCCCTCTGATGCACACTCCACAGAGATATGTCATGATGTGTCTTGGAGTTTTACTTGTTTTGAAAGCTCACCCACCCCCTTTTTTGTGTTCGCTGCTGTTGTTCTTTTTGCTTCCTCTTGTTTTGTGTTCTCTATGAATCAGGAATATGCTTCTGAGGTGTCTTCGCTGAGAACAGTTATAAGCAATCGTGTCTCTTTTTGCATTCTGAGCCTAATTGATAAAAAAGGGGAGATTGCCAACTATATTTGTCCTATATTCAAAAAGTGAATACACAATAGACATGCTAAAGTGGATGAGGTAATGCCCACAATGTCTAGGCCCTACAAAAAGAGCTATAGGTAACTGAGGAAAACTGAGAGCAGGAGACATTGCTTCCCCAGGGAAGAGCAGACCAGCTGGTTATCCAGTACCAAATACATATCCCTCAAGACATGTACACAGGTAGCATTATAAAAATGGAGTGAGTTGTATTTAGAAATACATATACATACGTGTGTGTGTGTGTGTGTGTGTGTAGATAGAGACATATGCATGTACTAGCATGTAGTAGAAAAAATAGGGCATGAATTTGAAAGAGAGTAATAGATTCAAGGGCAGAAAGGGAATGATGTAACTATATATATATTAAAATCTCAAAAATTATTCTTTCCTTTTGCAACCATCGTTGGATCACAGCCACCAAAATGAAGTTCAATTCCTTCATGACTTCTGACAGAAGCAAGAACCGCAAACACCATTTCAATGCACCTTCTCATATTTGGAGGCAGATCATGTCTTCCCTTCTTTCCAAAGAGCTGAGACAGAAGTATAATGTTCAGTCCATGCCTATTTGAAAAGATGATGAAGTTCAGGTTGTCTGAGGACACTACAAAGGCCAGCAGATTGGCAAAGTGGTACAGGTTACAGGAAAAAAACATGTCATCTACCTTGAATGAGTGCAGCAAAAGAAGCCTAATGGCATAGCTGTCCACATGGGCTCCACCACAGCAAGGTGTTTATCACCAGGTTAAAGCTGGACAGAGACAGTAAGAAGATCCTGGAAAGGAAAGCCAAGTCCCAACAAGTAGGAAAGGAGAAAGGCAAAGACAAGGAAGAAACAATGGAGAGGATGCAGAAGTAGAGGCCTCTCATACACAAGTCTCATTAAAGACTGTTAACATAAAAAATAAATCTCAAAAAATAGAACGTAATAAAAAGATGATTCCATCAGTTCGGCAGAACAGCCCACAGCCACCAACAGAAGATAATGCTCGTAATGATCCACTGCTAGGAGAAAATTACTTTGAGACCATTCTAGAAGTCAACTTCCTAGAGGACAAAGGCTTTAACAAAGTCCAGATTTATCTTATCATTTCTGTATCTACAGGCACCCCAAAGCCACTGAAAAGGACAGTTAATCAGTACACTTTTGGAAGTGGTGTTACCTGAGTCTATACTATCTGGATCGTTAATTGTTATTCAAAAGAATACAGCAGTAAAGGCTGAATTCTAAGCTTTTAATTAGCAGATATTAAATTACAATTAGCAAGATCAAACTAGTAAGTAGTATGCTTCTATTAGGAGTATGGGATTGTATTGAAATCTGATGTCCCTCTAAGACATTAAGTTTTCAACAGCACGGGAGGCAGGCTGTACCTGCAGTTTGTTTGCTCCCCCTACTCTGACACACCGAAATTTGAGTTGTAAGTAACCTTCTATGCTTTGTAGACACACATCCCATTGTTTCTGAAAATGCTGAAACTACTGCCTCAGAAGTTCAACAATTTTATCCTCTAATGTTTTCCCTATTCTCTAAAAACGGTTATCAGAAGACATTAGTAGTTCCCAGTCTATAACTGTGGAAATACACTGGGGAGAAGCACAGATCTTACAGCTCCTCGAAGAAAAATGGGGTCTGATTTGGGGTGCAAATTGGCTGTCAATAATTATAAAATAAGGTTTTAAAAATCATTCTAATAGCATAGAGATGCCTCTGAAAGTACTTATAAAAACTCTACTTTGTTTTGTACTGTCTGCAAACCTTCACTGGACACACTATATTTCTTATTACTTTTATTTTGTGTGTGTATATGTAGGGGCACAAGGACCATAGCATGAATATTGATATCAAAGATTAATTAATGAAATCATTTCTCTCCTCCCACAATGTGAGCTCCAGAAATCAAACTAATATCATCAGACTTGGGGGGAAATAACTGAACCCACTGAGCCAGCCCCCAACAGGCACAAGAATTATTTATAATTGGATAACAGCTAAGAAGAACTGAGAATGTGAAATAAGCTATCAACACACACACACACACACACACACACACACACACACACACACACACACACAGCTGCTCTGATTGTTGTTCTAGGCAAATTACAGCGCCTGTTCCTCATCCCAGTCTCATGCTGTAAGGCCATGAGATGTGATTACACCAAGCACATTAAACTTCAGAGAAAATAAAGGCCTATTTTCCAGTCACACAACTAACAAGTAGAATATCCAGCTGATGAGTGCATCTCTGAAAATGATTACAATTCCAAGAAACTATAGGGCCACAAGAGAGCAACAGTGGACACCTCAGTTTTAATCGACAAATGAGTGGATTAATGCAGGATCTCCATACTGATCACTGCCTGTCATCCCATGCTTTTATTTTACTAGGTTGTAGAAATTCTTGGTGCCTAGGTAACACAGGATTGATGCTTCCAGAGATTCACTTAAACTTTTATTTCTTATTTTAAAAATCCCAAATGCAGTATAACACACATTTTTACCTTTAAATTTTATCTGCATGGTATAGGAAGACAGAAACCTGTTACGTATTATTAGGTATCTCCCTGCTAAAGTTAGATTCCACTTTCATGGGGACCATTTACTAGACATGTGATCATGGGAAAATAAAAATTGAAAGATCCACCATATGTAAAATGTCCAGAAGTGTTATCTCTCCATCTGCTTATTATAAGACATAAGTTGAACTGATAGTATGTTTTCTCATAGTAGCTGTCAATGCAGAGCATGGGAAAGTGTTACTATCCTTTCTCTTGTCCAGTTTTAAACTTAACTCATTTCATTTTATGATTTTTCTAATAATATGCACAAAACCTTTCAAAATACTTTTTTCCTAACCCATGAAAACTCATAATATTCAGTCAAAAGTTTAGCAATAGAAAATGCATAGATAGAGTTGTTGTTCAAAGCACATTAAAATTTAGCTGAAAATATTTATTCAATTGTTTGCATATGGATGTTTTGCCTGTAGGGATGTCTGTGCACCTTGTGTGTATCTGGTTCCCATAAAGGCCAAAATAGGATGTCAGATCCCCTGAGAATGGAGTGATTAAAAAGTTGTGGTCCGCCATATGGGTGCAAAGAATTGAACCTCCACAAAAGTAGGCAGTACTCTTCACTGGTGAGCTATCTCCTTGGACTCTAAATGTGACATTTTATTGAATCGTTCAGAAACTATTTCTGAACTCTGGATCACAGGTGTGTGCCACCATGCCTCACCTAAAATTTCACTCTAATATTGAATTTTTGACATGCTGTATTCCTGAATGGCTGTTTTAAATCACATGCATTTTTGGACAATGAAGAGTACAACATAGGAGATTGAGAGCCTGTATTGCCATTTTCTTCTCTATGTATTCAGTATAGAGCACTATACATGGTGGAACAGGATTCCAACTCTGAGGTCTTAGTCAAGGCTGGATAACTGCTAAGGAACAATGGGAAAGCCAGGGCAAGCAATGAATGGCAAAAAAAATTTTTTTAGATCTAAATTCCCCTGGTTAAAGCTGTATTTAATGTGTCAGCAAAAAGACAGTAAGAATCTAAATGTCATTAAGCACTTCACAGCTAACATATGTGTCGCAGTTAGGATGTCTGTGGTTCAATGAAGCACTATGAACCAAAAAAAAACAATTCAAGGAAGAAATGGTATTTCTGGGTTACACTTCCGTATCACTGTCTATTATATAAGGGAGTCAGGACGGGAGCTCAAGCAGGTCAGGAACCTGGAGGCAGGAGCTGATGCAGAGGCCATGATGTGCTGTTTATTGTCTTGCTCAGCCTACATTTTTTTTCGGTTTTAATTTTTATTTATTATAATTTATTCATATTACAACCTAAATGTTATCCCCATGCTTATATCTTCCTGTTCCCAACCTTTCCTCCCTTTTCTGCCCTACACCCCTCCCCTAGACCTCTGAAAGAAGGGGACCTCTTCCCTCACCATATGGCCATGGCATACCACGTCTCATCTGGATAGCCTGCTTCCCCTTCCTCAGTGTGCCACCGGGCCTCCTCACCAAGGGAGAAGTGATCAAATAGGGGGCACCAGAGTTTGTGTTAGAGGCAGTCTCCACTCTCTCCACAACCGTGGAGAATGAGCTGTCCATTGGCTAGATCTGAACAGGGGGTTTAGGTTTACTACATACATTGTCCTTGCTTTGGTGCAGCAGTTTGTGAAGGTCCCCCTGGGTCCAGATCCACCAACCTGCTTTCTTGTAGAACCCTGGACTGAGTATAGCAGTTCTCATAATGATCTGGGCCTTCCAGCATCAATCATTCTTAAGATAATGTCTCGTAGCCTTGCCTACAACCTTGATCTTATAGAAACATTTTTCTTAATTGGGAGTTCTTCCTTTTGGATCATGGTAGCTTTTGTCAAGTTGACATAAAACTGTCCAAGACAATATGGAAACAGCGTATTAGTAAAAACGAGAAACAGCTGGTGGGAAGCTTTGAGAAACAATCTGGGCTTTATATGGATATGCTGGACTCTCTACATGAACAAGTGATACAGGAGATTATCTGGAGTCTGATCCAGAAATGAGAATGATCATTTCTGAGACTATGGATCATGAGCACTAGTGGAGCACTAACATAAAAAGTACAAATCCCTAGGTTTGAACCCCAGCATCACACACAAACGCAAAAGGGCTTCAGTGTCAATCTTAAGTGCTTAGTTGCAGATGAGAGTGCTGTGGGAGGAGGTCAGTGACCAGAAACTGTAGCTTCAGAAAAGCAAACCCGATCTCAAGGAAACTTTTCATTGAGACTGACCGAGCCTAGAGACAGGACCGATAGGAGGACGAGACCATAGGTAGCACAAGAAACTGAGACCTGCTAAGGAGAACATTGCATTTGAAAGCATAGCCACTCAACATGAAGCACTGGTTGTTTAATACCACTTATGATTGAATTATAGAGTGTAACAATGTTAGCAATATGAAATATGTGTTCAAGCAACAAAAGTAAATTGTTTCTCTTTTAGTGAAGACATATCTTCCATCTTCAGCATGTCTGTTTACCAACCTTAACCTTAATTTCTGCCTAGGTCTCATACCATATTAGTATTCATTGGCGCTGATATATATTTGTTGCTGTAATAAATTAGTATTTTCGTTGGAGCTTTAGATTTGTTTTAATTATTTACATTTTGTTTATTACAAATTATAAAATAGTTGTAAATATTTATTTCAATAATAATGTGCTTAATGATAAATTGTTATTCATGTTTTACTATGATAATTTCTGTTTTACAAAAATTTGTTTATCTATGGTGTGTGTATGTGTGTAGCTGTAGGGCACAGTACAATGGTAGAGGCCACAGGACAGTGTGCCAAATTCTGTTCTTTGCCCCTAATATGTGGACACCAGGCATCAAGCTTGGGTCCTCAGACTTGGTAGCAAGCACTGTAACCCACTCCATATCTTGTTGGCCCAATTTTCACTACAGGCTTTTTCCATCTCTTTTCTTTTATATTTATTAGAATAAATCAGCATTAAAAGAGTTCAAAGAAAACCACTCTTAGCTACAAGGAGAACAGTGGAGCAGGAATTGTATAAGCTAGCCCCATGGACATGAGTGTGGAAGAGTTGACCATGTCTCTTACAATGGCAGCATTGGGTGGCCTAGGCAGAACAGGCCTGAAGAGCTTTTCCTGTTGGTGCAGATAAGGAAAAGCCACTGGGTTGACCAGCTTACTTACCGTTCAGACCCAGATCCAGGGCTCTCAGTTGACACAGTCCAAAATCTGTATCATCTGTGAACAGTTGGGACATGTGAAAGGGACAGTCCTGCTGTTCCAAAGCTATCGGATCTTCAAGACACAGGGCAACAACTAAGAGGAATCCTGATGAAGATCCAATATTGATGGTGTCATTGAGGCCAAAGAGATCTTAAGACAGACCAATGACTCATTGCAATGAACATTTGCAAATGAAGACAGAGGGACATACTACATACTACAGCTTTCAGAATGAGATGCTGCGTATGCTTTTTGTTGTTGTTGTTTGTTTGTGTTTTTTAATATTTTAGGGGAAGTTGCAAGGTTGAAGAGCTTGCATGAGGGGACAGAGAGATGAGCAGCACTGGGGTGCCTGATGTGAAACTCACAAAGAATGAACAAAAAGTTTTTAAAAAGTTGCTGTCCATATAGATGACCTGAGTTTATTTCCATGTACTCATATCAGATTCACAATCTCCTATAACTTCAGCTCCAGAGTATAGAGTGTCTGGTACATTTTCTGAGATTTTTGAGCACTTGCCTTCATGTGTATACACACACACACACACACACATACAAACACACAAACACACATACACAAACACACACACGGGGGGGGAGAGAGAGAGAGAGAGAGAGAGAGAGAGAGAGAGAGAGAGAGAGAGAGAGAGAGAGAGACCCTCCACACACACAATTATAAAAAATTGAAATATCTTTTTGAAAAACAATAACAGTGGATATAGAAGTAAGTTACTGGATCATATATACAGTTAGGGAAAGATAGCAAAATAAAATGTACCAACATTTGCGAGTAGTGAGACAGGAGATGGTCAATAAACAGAATAATCAAAAGCAAAGATGTTCTTTCCACATCGCCCTTTGGTAGGAAAACATCCTGTGGAGGGCTGTTTCTGGGGCCCCGTATCTCTTTTGGCTTCTGTCTTCATGCCAATACCTATGTTTTGATTACTGGAGCATTATAATAAAGTTTGAAGTCAGGAAAAAAAAAAGGGGCAAAGACTGGCACAGGGAAATGGAAGTGAGGTTATAGCACTCAAGTGAACTAATGTGTATAGAAAAAAATTATTTTACATTTCAAAAGGAATGACTGTTACAGTTTACATATTTTTCCTTAATCCATCAATATGTGAGTTGATTTTCTAAGTACCATTTCTATGATGTGTGTAATTCTGTATCCACTGGTTCAGTTTTCCACACATCACTTTTTCTTGTCACATGACAAAAGAAAGACAACAATGACAGAGACTGGCTATAGTGTAGAGACAATCGAGAATTGAAAGCACACACAGATAACCCTGATAATCATAACTACCTGTGAAATAATACAGCCAAGAAGGACTAGGGGAAAATAGATTTTAGGTAGCTTGTTAACAAGTAAATTACTCTTAGTGGGCAATAGATATGGTGAGATTCCAACAGTGGGATGGAGCTAAGCAGGCAGAGACTGACGGAATATTCAATGGGACAACATACAAAAACAGCCTCATGGCTTGGCTTTCTTCATCTGTTCAATGGGCTTCCTGATAAAATCAGTACAAAGAACTCGGAAATGGAAACATATGTGGGACAAAACAGCTGTGGCAGGCCATGGAATGTCCCTAATTAGAGCAGTTAAATCGGGAGTTAGCATTGCATCTCTTTTATGAGTCCTGGTTTGATTTCAGACATTGTTCCTCCCTATGAAACCCGCCTCCCACATGCAAGCTTTATGATCTTAAATTGCTCATTAAGCCTGTAGAATCTCAGGTTCTTAAGAGTGGGATGGGTCCTGGGGGTCAACCAGCCTCCCAGTTAGGGGAGAGGAGGGCAGAGACAATATGGAGGAGCCGAAGGAGCTAATCAGCAGAAGGTCATTATCTCAGCTTCGCAGAGGATAAAGCAGATGCAATTCCTCGTAATTACTAACCACTGGAGTCAGAGTTTCGACCAAGGCAGTCTGAAGCCAGGACCTATAGTTGGTTTCTCCTTATATGGCTACATCTTATTGTCTGTGTGCTTTAATGCTTGCTTTGATTTACTGTGTGGGTGATTATCTATCTATACAAGAAATAGAGTTTTTCTGTGCTTTACCTGCAATGCTCTCAACTATAGTGTGATTTTCAGTTTGGGGATGTGTTAAGAGTGAAACCATCAAAACCTAGCTAGAGGCCAGAGATGCAGCTAAACCTTCCATGATACTCAGGTGATGCTCTCAAATCCACAACAAAGTACTACCCAGCTCAATCTGTCGCCAGTGTTAGGGCTCAGGAAATGTGAGTTATGGGGCAAATATATACTAACAAGGAAGAGGCAGAATACAGAGTGAAAACAGCAAACTACCAGCATACCTAAAGGGGCCAGATAAAAAGAGTCAGGACTATATAGAATGTATTTACTAAAGTACAATATAAAAGAGTTTCCATTTCCCCTGAAAGCTATAATCTGCAAGATTGGCAGGGAGGGAATGGCCTGGATAAATTACTGCTTTTCACTGTAACTCACTCTTAGAATACAATATTAGTTTTCAGGGATGTGCTACAGAGAAAAGAAATGAGGTTTAGCCTATGTATTTTGCAAACCCATAGTTCTGAAGTATAATTTTTTTTTGCAGTGTGTGACAAGGAAATGGGGGATCTATTATCTCTTCATCAGGATGAGGGCTAGCCATTTGTAAGTCTCCATTAAATCCTTCTGATAAGCACGCTTTTGATTAAGCACTCGAAAAGCTCAGTACTCTAAAAATCTTGTTTCTGCCCTGCAGTGGCTCTTAGTCAGAGTTTGGTGATTGAGCAGTTGTGAGTTCTCCTTCATCCCCTCATTCTAGAATTATGTCTTTTTGTTACATCAAGTTAGAGAACAGTGAAGGAATATACTTGATGGATGTCTATATCTGAATGCTGCAAGAACGCACACACACACACACACACACACACACACACACACACACACACACACACACAGTGTATTGCTAACTCTCAGAAGTAAAGCAAACAGCACATGCCATGGAGAGGCTTATTGCTTTCTCATCTGTTCTTGAATTACTAAACAGTCTCTGAATAGTTGGGCTGGATGCACGAGATGTTTACTAATTAAAGTGATAGTGCTCAGAGCTCTTTTATTCTTTAGTTACGGGTATTTTGTGAACATTTTAAATCACATATAGATATCTAGGATTCTATACCTCTCAGGCCCACGAAAGGGCACTGCCTCTTTGATCTTAGTTTTGCCACTGGTAATGGGAGAATAAGATTTTTCTCTCAACCTCAAAGGCAAACAGAGCATCTAGCAAAAAGATCAATAAGAGGTCAGTAGAAAAGGCGACCGGCTGATTGAATTCTGGAGGGGGAGAATGGGTCAGACTGTGCACGAAGAGCTGTGTATAGAGGGGCTTTTACTCAGAGCCACACCATGAGCAATGGAACAAGAAGGCTATGCATTTGATTTCAGTGGCTACTCAGTTCTTTGGTTCCTAGAGAGTTGTGCAAAGGACTCTGACAATAGCACAGTAATGGAAGCAGCACAGATATAATGGAAGTTATTTTTCTTTTAGTTCCCTCTAAAATAGAGCGAAAATAGGAATGAGCCGTCATTCTATGATGAATATAAGATATGGGAAACTCACTTCCCATCTGCTCGCTAAATAGACAAATAAGCATAAATCTTTCCAATGACAGAAACAAGAAAATGCAGTACAGTCTCCTAAAAGAAGCTAAGAGGAAATGCTTACTTAATTTTTAATGTGTTGATTTCTTTGGTAGAAAATTTAATGCTAAGTTAACATTTTTGAGAGGAAAATCTTATTGATAAATGGATAATTTAAATGCTTTTCTAATTGTAGTGCTCCTTGAGTAAATGTTTCATGTTTGGCAGAGACTTCCTTGCTTCATCTGGTTCCCATGGTCAGTATATTACTATGTCTTTTTTTCCATAAAGTGCTTTACAAACCATATTTACATTGTTGGGATGTTTGGACTACAACTGACAGAAGATTTAGCCTCCTTAAGTGTATGTTTCTACCCAGATTTGCATACAGTTATATTCAATTTGCATTTTTCTGGTTTTAGGGTCTTGGAGCTGATCAATACTGCTAATATAAGATGACATTTCATTGTTATCTTTCAAAACTACTTGGAAATAATTTAGAGAAATTTGAATTGAATCCAATTTGAGGATAATTATATGTACTTAAATCCATTATTCACATAAGGCGAAGAAAACACACACCTACATGCAGAGACATAGAGGCTTGTACACACACATTAAAACATGGTATCCCTCACAACATAAATTTAGATAATGGCTATTTATAATTGAGGTTGGATTGTAAGGTTAAGCTTTTCATACTGCATGTATATGCTATTGAATTATTCATACAATTGAATATATGTAGCCCTTATTCAAGAAAAAAATTTATCATGCTTTATTTAAGTGTTGGCTAACTATATTTTTAATTTACATCAAGTTACTGTGATGAAAATTCAGTGCATGTGAAGCTTAAAGAGTAAGTGCTTTTCCTAGTTTAATAGTTTTAAGAAAAGGACACACATTTTTATTAAAGTCTGCAAATGATAAAATTGATACATTTTTCAATATGTTAGGTTGGCTGCACATGAAAATAATAAGGATAATGATACGATGTCAGAATAATGTTATATATTATGGCAAACTAATAACCTCCAGGGTGCTCAACTTCCATGAAATTCATTTCGTATCTCATCCATTATGGAGGACCTGTGAAAAATAGTTTACTCTTCTCCTTGTGAGCTATTTGGTGATGCAAGGGAGCATCATGAAAGCAGAGAGATTAGATACTGTCATTTTCAAAGGGTAAGATCTTTAAAAGTCCCTTGCTAATTTTCAAAATGTCTGGACAATAAAAATTTCTTTATGCAAATAACATAAAAGGAGCAAAACCCAGTCATTCTTTCCATAGCTTTCAAAATACATATATTCTTTTCTGTTAACGTGCCAGTTAGCCCAGGGTTTTCCCACATATGTACAATTGCAAATTTATGCTCAAAGACTAACTTCTCAAAAGCTCTTTACCAAAGGGCGTTAACACTACCATACAAGGGAACACAGGAGAATTTCAGCCCGGTGCTGCCTTGACAACACTGACTTGTTTCCTATTCATCATAAAAGAAGTGCTTTGGGAAGCATTCTAATTTTCATTGATTTCTCACTGCTTACAAATGGTGTGCTTTCATGGCTCAGGACCTTCTTTAAAACTGTAAAAAATACTCACAGAAGCTCTGAGTGTGTGCACACACCTGTGAGCAGCTTAAACCATTAAGCTTCCCCAGCCGAACAGCTGGAAGAAAAGAACACATTTATTAAATATGCAAATGATAAAATTAATACAGTCTTTGACACTATGGGTAGGTTGTAGAAGAAGTTTGCATCAGATGGACTCCAGGTTTTTCCACACAGTTTTGAGTAATTAGCTTTTGACATGGTCCTCAGATCTTCTGTGCTCACTTTTTGACCTAAGATGCCAGTTTCACCACCTAAAAGAAATGAGAGGGAGGGAGGAATGGGAGGATACAAGGGATGGATAACCATTGAGATGTGATATGAATAAATTAATTTTAAAAAGTACCCAGAATTTGACCTCCAATTGGACAACCTTGATTTTCACGTGATCTCCTTGTGTTCCATTTCCAATGTGCAGTTTTTACACAGTTCTGAGAAATGGAATGTCTTATTAATAAAAAGATTCATTCACCAATGGCCAATGAGATGGCTCAGAGAGCAAGGGCACTTGACATTAAGCCTGACTAGGAGAGTTGTTTGATCCTTGGAATTCAGATGACAGGAAGGAATGAATTGACTCTTTCTTTGCCGACCTTTATTGCACTCTCTCTCTCTCTCTCTCTCTCTCTCTCTCTCTCTCTCTCTCTCTCTCTCTCTCTCTCTCTCTCTCTCTCATATACACACACACACACACACACACACGCACTAAAGTGGATAGATTGACAGGCAGATAGGTAGTGATAGCTGATAGATGGATGGATTGATAGATACATAGATACATAGATGATAGATAGATAGATAGATAGATAGATAGATAGATAGATAGATAGATAGATACATAGATAATAGATAGACAGATAGATAATAGAATGTTTGTGATCTGCTACGGAGAATTAAACTCATCTCTTTTATTATTCTATTTTCCATCTATGTCCCAAATCAACACTGGTTATGTGAGTGAAGATGACATCTTTGTCAGTGCACTGCACCTCTCTGAAGCCCAATTTGTATTGTATCCTGAGCCTTGAACAGGCATAGTTTTCATAGAAAGTCAAATCCAACTGGGCTTCCAATTTATCTTTAACCTGCCATCTCTGCCTGCAGTCCATGAAGTGAACAGGTGTAAGTACGTCTATTATGAGCTATCTGTCTTTATCAAGTATTCTTAGTTGATATTTTGTCTGCCTTTATTAAATTATTTTTCCTTTTTCTTCTTGTTTTCTTATTTGGATTAAGCCAAAGTATACATTGTGATTGACTCCTTTGTTTTCTTGCATTTCCTATCCTGTGTGGAACAATACAGTAACTGACTTCATAAAATCCATAAGGTCAAGCATCAAGCACAGCACTTGATTTTGTGGATTAATTAAAAACAAAAAATAAAAACAAAAAACTCAATACATGTAACAATGGCAAGGAGAAAGACACAGAGGTCCTATATACCCATTAGTGACTTCTGCTCACATTCACAGCTATAGTATTGACATCAAAGATCATCCTTTCACTATGTGTGTGTGTGTGTGTGTGTGTGTGTGTGTGTGTGTGTGTGTGTGTGTGCCATCTTTGTGCTTCTGAGGTTTTTTCCCTCCAGATTTCTTGAAGACTCCTCTGAAGAAGCTCGACAGTCCTAGGTCATTAACTGCTCCCTTTTCTAGGACAATCATTGTCCTCCCATTTCAGCAACAGCTCTACAGAACAAGCCATTTCTCACTCCTACACACACACACACACACACACACACACACACACACACACACACAGCTCTTAACTGCTTTCTAACTACTTGAAGTTGTTTTCACTACTACTACACATTTTATTTTAGACTTATGCAATCTTATAGAGAAATTTCCTCAAACATTTTTAAAGAATCATCGATGAAGTTTATATAATTCATATTTTTCTTTCTTCCTTATTTTCTTCTTTATTACTTTTTAGACCATTTGAACTTAAAATCGTAATTCTCCATGTCTTTTGTATAACTGTATTGATACATATTATTTGTATTAATTTTTCATTATTAATCTTCCAGCTCTTATAAGCTCTTTGTTTTTTGCTTGTCTTATTTGATAACATTCTAAATCATTGAATTATTTTCCTCTTTATATGTCATGCTTTCTTTCCTTTCTCCCCGTCACTCCTTTCTCTCTCTCTCCCACCCTTTCTCATTTCTCCTCCACTCTTTTCCCCATTTCTTTTTTTTTTTTTCTTTTCTTTTTGGGTTTTGAGAAAGGGTTTCTCTGTGTAACCTTGCTTGTCTTGGACTTGCTTTACAGACCAGACTGGCCTCCAACTCATGGAGATCCACCTGCCTCTGCTCCTGAGTTCTGGGGTGATAGGCGTGCCCCAACACAGCCAGCTTCTCATCCTTTCCTCACCCCTCTCCTTCTTGTTCTCTTACAGTCTTTTTGAGTGACTGCAGCTGGACTGGGATTCCATCTGGCCCCAGGCTGGCTGTGAATTCAGGGACTTAGTGCCTCAGCCTGACTGCTAGGTTTACAAGCATGTGTAATTACACTCAGGGCAAATGTTTTCTCCTGTTAAATGTTGATCATTATGCATCCTTTATTAAATCTTTGGTACAAGGAACTTTTCTAACCAAACTTCTCTTCCACTCCCACATGTATGTCCATTTCTGGAGTCAAGACCACCAGAAAATAACTATTTCACTGGTGTCCACTAGCTTCTATATTAATAAATCCAACCTTTTTTGTTTCATGCTTTTTAAAATTAGATCACTTATCATAAATTATTAAGCAAATTTTGGCCACTTCTCCCAAGGCTGACATTAACTGAGGGTATAAGTGCTCACTCTACCTGTGTGTGTTTGTGTATGTATATGTGGATATGTGTATGTGTGTATACATTTGCACATATCTGATATAGTCAAATATTACATATGTTACTTTATTACATTTAGTTAGATTGTTTGCATGTGTGTATTTATATGTATGTGAAAATGCCCATGCCACTATGAGCATCTGCAGAGCATCTGTCTCTGTCCGAAGACAACTTGTAGACATCAGTTTTTTATCATGCCAATTCCCAGGATCAAATGTTTGTTGTCAGAATTGACTCATCTTTACCCACTGAGATATTTCTCTGGCTCTATATAAACAATTTGATTGTTAAGATTCCAAATATTTGGTGGTAGGAGGCTCCATTGCTCATTCAGTGGGTGTGTGGTTGTAAGAGGACCACTGTCAGGAGCTTGTTCTCTCCTTTCTCTGTGCATTTGGGGATGGAGCTCAGTGTGTCAGGATGGCAGAGGAAGTGTCTTTACCCAGGCCCTTGCCTAATACATTTTAAGTGCTTAGTGGAGCTTCAAAATTCACATTATGTGTGAAAATAATTTGAGCCCTGTTAAATCTTCATGAGTATGCTATAGTATGTGTTTGAAAACCAACTTTCATTTCACTATTGACAACTAAAGAAGACTATGGTATGAGGCTAGGCAGTCCATGGAAGAGTCTTACTTTTTAACTTCAGCATTTGTGAAATGTATTTGTTGAATATATATATATTCCTGTCATTTAAGAATAAGAGGCCTAATTTGAAAGTTAAGGTTTCCCAGTAGGGAAAAGATTGAGAATATTTAGAGAATTCCAAAAAAGCAAAATCTTTGATGAGAATCTTCTTTGAAATCCCCAAGAAATGACATAAAAACACAGCAATATCTAATGTTCACTTTGCTAGTTATAATATCTAAGTATTGCTAGAAGGGAGAAAGCTGGAGAGAGGGGAGAAAGGACAAGAAAATGTTAATTTATGTTTTTAAATACATAAGGTAAGTAGAATGAGTCTTTATTTATTTAACAAAATATATCCAGAATTCAAGGTAAGCTTGGTATGTAATAGTTGTTAGGAATAAAATAATATGCAAGATCATTATTGATTATCATGCTCTTCAACCTCAGAATATGATGAAGAAAAGTGAGTGTTAAAATTCACTGTTTTGACAATTTTGGTATTATCCACAGATAATAATGAAATAATTGGCCCCAGTTAGAAGGATAATAAAAAACTTTTGATGAAGCAATATATCAATGACATATAAAGACTAAGTAATTATTCACCAGACTTAAGAAATAGTAGAAGATGGGGCACCAGAGTTTGTGTGAAAGTAAGTCCCCACTCTCCACTCATCTGTGGAGGATGTCCTGTCCATTGGCTAGATCTGGGTAGGGGTTTGAAGTTTACTGCACGTATTGTCCTTGGCTGGTGCCATAGTTTGAGCAGGACCCCTGGGCCCAGATCCACCTGTCATATGTTCTTCTTGTAGGTTTCTAGGACCCTCTGGATCCTTCTATTTCCCCATTCTCCCATGCTTCTCTCACCTAGAGTCCCAATAGGATGTCCTACCCTCTGTCCTACTTTCCTGGTAAGTGAAGACTTTCATGGGACATGCCCCTTGGGCTAGTGTCTAGATATAAGTGAGTATATAGCATTTGACTCTTTCTGCTTGACCATGTCCCCTGGATGGGGAGGCCTGGTGGCACTCAGAGAAAGGATAGCAGGCTACCAAGAAGAGACTTATTACTATATGAGCATACAAAGGGGGAGGAGGTCCCGCTCAGTCACAGTTATAGGGGAGGGGAGTAAGGGGAAAAAGGATGGAGGGAGGAATGGGAGAATACAAGGGATAGGATAACAATTGAGATGTAATATGAGTAAATTAATAAAATATATTTTAAAAAAGAAACAGTAGAAGAGACACAGCACTGGTCACATAATAAGGGGCCATGCACAACAGTACACAGGACTTAATGATGTTTAAAGCTTTGCCAACGAGAGGATGAGGGGAATCCAGAAGCTGATGGGGGTAACAAAGCATAACTATACAGATGGTTATAAATTTTTTTACCTGGAGAGATCTGATTTAATTATACTATTTAGATTTTTTTTTATGTTTCATCACTGAGAACACACAACACTGGCATTGGTTTATATAGGAAAGGGAGATCCAAGATGGCAGCTTCCTCTATCAAAGTTGATAATATAAAATCTCAAAATGACAGCCTACAGACTGTCCTTCACCAACTCTACATGTGACAAAATATATAAAGAACTCAAGAAAATTAAACACCAACAAACCAAATAATCCTTTTAAAAATGGGGTACAGAGCTAAACAAAGAAGTCTCAACAAAGGAATACCTAATAGAAAAAGAAACACTTAAAGAAAAGCTCACATCCTTAGTTATCAAGGAAATGCACATTAAATGACTCTGAGTGTCCATCTTACACCTATCAGAATTACTAAGATCAAAAACTCAAGTGACAGCACATGATGGAAAGGATGTGGAGAAAGGGAACCTCCTCCATTGCTGGTGGGAGTGCAAACTTGTACAACTACTTTGGAAATCAGTCTCGCATTTTCTCAGAAAACTGGGAATAGTGCTTCCTCAGGACCCAGCTGTACATACCACTCTGGAGCATATACCCTAAAGATGCTCCACTATACAACAAGTACGTTTGCTCAACTATATTCATAGCAGCTTTATTCATAGTAGGCAGAAGAATCTGGAAACAACATAAATGTCCCTCAATCAAAGAATAGATATAGAAACTGTGGTACATTTACACAATGGAATACTATTCAGCTATTAAAAATGAGGAAATCCTGAAATTTGCAAGCAAGTGCATGGAACTAAAAATGATCAACCTGAGTGAGGTAACCCAGACCCCAGAAAGATACTCATGGTATATACTCACTTATAAGAGGATTTTAGTCCAACATATATGTCCTCTGAGCAACTCCACCCTCTGGGGGGGATCTGGACAGATACTGGAACTCAAGGCTGGATTTGGGGCAGGACACTGAGTTGTATGGAAAAGTGGGGGAATGGAAGAACCTGCAGGGTTCAGGAGCCCCACGGGGAGCCCATCAAGGCCAGTGGATCTGGACACAGGGTGTCCTTCACAAACTGTTGCACCAACCAAGGACAATGCTAGCAGAGAAATGTAGAATGTTGGTACAGATGTAGCTGATGGACAGTTCCATATGGAGATGGGGAGGGGGAACTGCCTTGGACCCTCTGACCCTCTAACCCTCTGATACGCACTCTGGTGCCCATGATTTTATCGCTGCTCCATGGCAGGGCAGCCTTGCAGGGACATAGAGGAAGGGGATGCAGGCTACCCTGATGAGACCTGATGGACTGTAACAGACCAGACAGTGTGGGAAGAGGACCACCCTGTCTGATGTCTGAGGGAGAAGAATGGGGAAGAAAAGGGAGGGAGTGTGGAAACTGGAAGATTAAAAACAAGGGGACAACAGTCAGGATGTAATGTGAATAAAGTATAATAAATTTAAATTTTTCCTTTTCATAATTTTAAGGTGAAATTTGGAGTCCACATCGAGAAAGACTTTGTCACTGAGGATAATACAAGTGCTACTCAGATACACTAAAAGCTAAGCTGATGATACAAGAATGACTGAAGTCTATATAATAATTCCTTATGAAAGTTTTCATTCAAAGAATTAAGGTTTTCAGACATAGAGCTACATTTTATATTTTCTTTATGAATCATAAGATTTGATTCATAACAATAATAACAGTAATGCTGAGATCAGTTTAAAATAGCTGCAGGCCACCTCTGAGTGGAACCTCTGTATTGTCAGAAGAGAATGCTTGTGTTGCAACGTGATTTACAGAAGGAAGTAGTTCTCTGGAGAACAACATAGCATGATAGGTACATTAATCTCCAAGTATTTGGATGAATTATGATCGGAAAGTTCTCATTTTGTAGTAAGTGCAAAACCATCTAAAGTTGAAGTGTTGCTGGTTTCTAGACTTGTGTTTGCAGTATTCTGATCTTAGAACAGTGTCTGAGTCACTAAACAAAGCTCAAGAAAGATTCTTCTAGAAATGCATTCCCCCTCCATATATTGCTAAACTTTTTCAATATCACTCTTGCTAAAAATTTTAAAGCCAGCATTGAGATTATTCATGCTATCTGACTGATGGTATCAATTGCTGATAATCGTTGATGAGGTACTGCATCCTTAATTCTATAAACTTGTATTCCCACAGAGAATTACCCAATACAGCATCCTATCACCCAGTAAGTCTAACATATGCACTTAGGATTCTATTAGTTCTATTTTAAAGGAAGTATTTTGAGAATCAATGAAATCACTAATTCAGCCTTGTCTAAACTTAATATGTACCAAATGGGAAAGTGGACTCTACTCCAGTAAAATTTCGCTACAGAATCTTATGCTGTTTATCTCTGCTTGATGGCTTCTCTATCCCAAACACACACACACACACTCATAGTCATACATACATATACACATAGACAGGTATAAATGTATTCACCAAGGAATTTTCTAAGTATAATAGCTAGAAATATGCCACAGTTATATCTGATGGAGCGATTACCTTGGATGACCCAATGAAAGTCTAAAGAAGGAGCTTCCTTGATAATGAACTTGCTTCATCTGTCCTTTCTCTTGTCACTCTGCTGTATTTCTTAGACTCTTAGATATATTTCCCACATTAATTACATAATATCAATTATTTGTGACTTCCTGACAGAAACTCACACAGGCCAGTAGCAGCCTGGAAACATCTTGTTAGACTATACGTCAATGTAAGATTATAAACCCCTAGTAGCTCTGAGGTTGCATGCCAGATTCAGGAAAAGCCACTTGCCAGAAAGCCACACTGCTTGGAACAATTTCTGAATTACTGGCACTAGATATTGCTGTATTGATTTATTGACTAAAACAATAGCAATCCAAGCCAAAGTAGCAACTGAAACAAGTCAGTTATTTGGGCAGTTACTAATTGTAGAGGTAGATTTTTTAAAAAGTGCAAGTGTGTGTGTGTGTGTGTGTGTGTGTGTAATTTACTTCTTCAATCAAATTTGGTTACAATTGCATAATCAATCACATTGTACAAAATCTTAGTATTATAAAAGATTCTAAATCATTAATTAATTAATTAATTTATTTATTTATTTATTTATACTAATAGCTGAAGCAGACTTCAACTCACTATGTAGCCTACTATGACCTTGATTTAACTCCTGATGTTTCTTTACCAGTGCTGGGATTTCAGGAATGCACAGTCATTAGGGCTAGGTTTTGTCTTTCTTGCCTCCTCTTTTCTCTTTCATATTCTTCTTTTAAGTCTATATAGCTTGGACTGTTTGTTGGAAAGAAAATAAGGATCACTTTTTGTGACTCATTAAAATGTCTTTGAATGTAGAGTTTCATGCATCAAGATCTTTGTTGAAGATCTAGATTATTTTTTTTTCTGTAGAACTGCCCACATTCTGAGTTCTGCTTACTGCCTCCCAGCAGGTTCTTTAGCACTGTTTTATTGTCTTTGATTTCCTACAGTTTGGGAACTAGCTTCAAACTGGTCCAATTCACACTAGATGCTTTTGGCTTGTCTCCTGGTTAAATGGTGGCCTGAGTTCCCATCATGAGTCAGATATGACTGCATGGCTTCCTGTGATACTGGCAGTCACGAATTATGACTACCTAGGTCTTACCTTTCAGCGTGCATCAATAAATAGTCATCACCCTTTGAGCCCAGGATTCATTTTATTTTATTGGATTAAGATAGCTGCAGTGAAAAGAACCTCTTTATATTGGTTCTGGTTAACTACAAGTAGACATTGTAACCAGAAGGATTTTTCTAGATCATTCCCTTCAGTTATGAGATAATTGAATTCCCTTGCTCCTGTGAAAAGTTGCTGTAGAATGGGTGTTGGCTTTTCACCAGCACTGGGAATTCATAGACTAGTGTTCGTTTGGCACATTTTGATACTTCTTCTCTGATGCTCAAATGCTCCTTTCAGGCAAGGAGAACATTTTTCAAGTCTGATTCTGAGACAAGACATTATTTCTTTTTTTTTAGACTTTGTTCACAGTTTTTTCTTTCTGTTATGGCAATTTGACCCAGGTTTCTCTGATACATTTCCTTTCTTGGGCCAGAGCAGCCATTTCTCCAGTGAATGTTGGGTTCCCTCAACACAAACCATATTCAGAGACCACAGTTACAACTGTAAACTACTAGATTCCTAATGAATCACTTACTGGTTCTATTCAGTGCTAAGAAATGGAAGCATCAGTGAGTATTTGTAGTAATTGTAGTTCTTTTTGTTGCTCTGTTATTTCAAACTGAGTCTCAGGTAGCCAAAGCCGGTCTCAAACTGGTTTTGTAGCAAGCTTAGCCTATAGCACCTGATGTTTCTGCCTCAGACTCTCAAAGTGCTTGGAGTATAGCCATTGGCCACTATGGCTGGAAGAATGTGTCTGGTTTTGAAAAATAAAGTAAAGGTTCATTTTTGTTTCATGTTTTTTTTCCTTAGTTGTGGCATGTCCCTCTAATATACAGCTATACAGAAGAAATTGAAGATTACAAAATCCAGTGTACAACTAGCATATGTTTAAAGGTAGCCAGCATTTATTTGTCTCATTTTACTTCCTATGATTTATTTTCTATAGATTAACTTCAAAAAGCTTTGCACCTTACATATCCAATTGGGGGGGGCATTGGAATACAAGTGCTTTGCCTGGATTTCTGAGAGATTGCACGCACTGAAGCTGGAGTTACAGATCCTTGTGAGGAGCCATGTGGACACTGGGAATCGAGCTCGAGTTCTCTGGTTCTCTGCAAGAACAAGCGATGTTCGTAACCCCTGAGCCATCTCCCCAGCCGTGGATACAAGCACACTTGACCCACATGCTGGAAGCCAACATTTGTCAGGTAATCTACAACATATTATGTAAAATATTTCTTAAGCAGCAGGCTATTGCTTTTTAGGATAGCTGCTGATTCTGTTTGTATAACCATATATAAGCTTGATTATCAAGCTTATATATAATGGAACTCAACATGTTTCCATTATAAATTTATTTTTATCTTTGTGATCCTATATTCTTATGGGATAAATACTTTTGTGCATAGAATTTTTTTGGATTTTATGTCTGCTTAATGTCATGATATGAATTTGGTTATTTATGCTCTTTAATCAAGGAAGAAAGCAGACTGTTGGACAGAAAATGATGTGATTTGAAAATAATATAATGATTGGCCAATTGATATATATAGTCAAATAATTATAAAATATACAGAGGAAAGAAGTAAGGCAGTAGGAGGGTAACATTTCTTCCTATTTGACACAACTAAGGGGAAATCTCACATCAGTGACAAAGATGTCTAGACTGTCAATCTGTCATCCCTCTGGAGTCCTGTCTCCTAGCCTTCAGCACCAGTTCTTTGAACTCATTGTGTTCATCACTCTTTGTCTTTTTGTTGTTGTTGTTGTTAAGACTATATTTTATCCTTCTGCTTGCCAGTTTTCTTTTTTTATTTTATTTTATTAATTTATTCACATTACATCTCAATGGTTATTCCATTCCTTGTATCCTCCCATTTTTCCCTCCCTCCCGTTTTCCCCTTATTCCCCTCCCCTATGACTGTGACTGACAGGGACTTCCTCCCCCTGTATATGCTTATAGGGTATCAAGTCTCTTCTTGGTAGTCTGCTATCCTTCCTCTGAGTGCCACCAGGTCTCCCTATCCAGAGGACATGGTCAAATATGAGGCACCAGAGTACGTGTGAAAGTCAGAGCCCACTCTCCACTCAACTGTGGAGAATGTCCTGTCCTTTGGCTAGATCTGGGTAGGGGTTTGAAATTTACTGCCTGTATTGTCCTTGGCTGGTGCTATAGTTTGAGCGGGACCCCTGGGCCCAAATCTGCCTATCATAATGTTCTACTTGTAGGTTTCTAGGATCCTCAGTTTTCATCCATGATGTACCATTTAAGAAAAGAAAATGACTGTTTTAAAAATTTCAATACTTGAGCTGTACACAAAAAGCAAGGCACACCCATTTCACAATACTCCTGCAGCTTGGAACACACTGAAGGCACTAAATAGTTTTCCAGGCATGCCTCCACAGTGATGGGAAGAAAACGTCTTTAGCCCTTTGAACTCTACCTGCTGCCCTTCCTGCTTCTGTGCAGCCTTCTTAGACACTCCATCTACCTTATACCTGACCCATTGACTTCAGAGATTTACTGACAGAACCTAGAGAGCTACTGGGTAGAGCCACTGCTTCCCAGTTTGCTCAGCCTTCATGACTGTCACATCCGCACATCTAAATTACAGAGACTGTAACCTTTGGCCTGGAGCTCATCTCTCAGCCTTTCTGTTTGCAATCGTCTCTGAACTGGCAGGTCATTTTTCATGGAGAATGAAGACAACTTCTTAGCAGGAATCAAGGATGTGATTTTGTATGCTTTTAGAATGATTGCATAGAAATATAGACAACCGTATAGAACTCCATAAGTTTTGTACACCTCTATGCTCCTGGAATCAATAAAACACTCCTATTTCTAGACAATCACCAACGACCAGAATGTTCTGTCCCACATCGCCCATCACCTGCTGTTCCATGTAGACTCATGCTGCACCTGTCACCTGCTGTTCCGTGTAGACTCATGCTGCACCCGTCACCTGCTGTTCCGTGTAGACTCATGCTGCACCCGTCACCTGCTGTTCCGTGTAGACTCATGCTGCACCCGTCACCTGCTGTTCCGTGTAGACTCGTGCTGCACCCGTCACCTGCTGTTCCGTGTAGACTCATGCTGCACCCGTCACCTGCTGTTCCGTGTAGACTCATGCTGCACCTGCTGTTCCGTGTAGACTCATGCTGTACCCGTCACCTGCTGTTCCGTGTAGACCCATGCTGCACCCGTCACCTGCTGTTCCGTGTAGACCCATGCTGCACCCGTCACCTGCTGTTCCGTGTAGACTCATGCTGCACCCGTCACCTGCTGTTCCGTGTAGACCCATGCTGCACCCGTCACCTGCTGTTCCGTGTAGACTCATGCTGCACCCGTCACCTGCTGTTCCGTGTAGACTCGTGCTGCACCCGTCACCTGCTGTTCCGTGTAGACTCGTGCTGCACCCGTCACCTGCTGTTCCGTGTAGACTCGTGCTGCACCCGTCACCTGCTGTTCCGTGTAGACTCGTGCTGCACCCGTCACCTGCTGTTCCGTGTAGACTCGTGCTGCACCCGTCACCTGCTGTTCCGTGTAGACTCGTGCTGCACCCGTCACCTGCTGTTCCGTGTAGACTCATGCTGCACCCGTCACCCTCTCTTCTGTGTAGACTCATGCTGCACCCGTCACCCTCTCTTCTGTGTAGACTCATGCTGCTGTCCTGACCTTCCACAGATATTCACTGTCCTCCCTTTTCTGCATTTCTGACTGTGACCGTTACTTACACTTGCCCCTTCCATCTCCATAGCTGAGTCAGAAAATAAATATAAATAACCACTTGGCTAAGGAATTGGATATCATTTACTTATTCCACCATTATATGCAAAATATGGGCATCATAGTCGCTCTTGATGCAATTTCCTTAAGTTTGAAAAGATATTTAGTATTGATCAGAGATGTTGATCACCGTGATGGGACTTCTCAAATGTCCAGCATGGATTGCAGACCTGGGAAGTCACATTCTTTGGCAGGCGGCATCCAGACATCAGTGTTGTGTTACGTTCTCAGGCAATCTCCACATGGAACCAAGGTATAGGACCTTTAGAGAACAGTGTATTCATCTAAGGATCGTACACATACACTTCTCAGTCCCTAAGAGCAAGCTCATACGTGGCCAGCATGCCCTGAGCAGAAAACGTTTTCAGAATCAATGCTATCATTTCCTCCAATCATTCATTCCTGATAAAAACCCATTTATCCAACAAACTGTTTGTAAATGCAAAGCTGCTAAGGCAAAATAATAGCTTGAAGAATACACTAGACGGCTGTGTTGACTTGAAGTGTGATGAAGGCAAAAGCAAGGTCAGTGCTAAAATGTAAATGACATACTCAAGCCACAGGGACGAAATCATCAAGAACAATGTTCAGCCTACCTAAGAAATGTGGCATCCATAACAGTTATCTTACAAAACCATTTGGACTCCTACATTCTATTTAATAGTATTTTACTTTTATCCATATAGCAACTTTTTAAATAAGATTGCTCATATGCCATACAAGATACGCTTGACTTATTTTATATTTTCTCAGTAGCTTTATTCCATGATTTAAGGGGATTTCAATAAGGGCAAACAGTCAAACAATATCTTACTAACAGGATGGTATTAAACGATGCTCAAGGCAAAGTATGACGGTGACATTTTAACATTGATTAGTAACAAGAATATAATGCAGATATTTCATCTAAAAATTAAACTCAGTGAATCAATTCTCTTTTTGAAACATGCAAAATTTTCCTGAGTAAGTAATAAGATTTTACCGTTTGATTTCCATAAGGAAAAGTGATTTTTTAAAAACAGACATGGGATAAGGAAACCTTTGCTTACATTTGTATGCATGCTAAGAGTTAGAAAACCCAGGTTACTTTTAGTTATCATTGGGAAAATATCAAAATGTATACATTGTTTTTGGTTGTTAAGAAGGGGTAGCAGCTGCTTCATTATGCATCGTAACTGCTCTGGGTTTGCCTCACGTCCCTGAGAGCAGATGCTCTTTATAAATGTTCTAGGAAACATTTGGATGTTGTCATTCTTATGTCTCTGGAGAGAATGTCTGCTCTATTATTTTAAACATGTTTCAACGTGGGGCTATATCATTTCATTTTCTCTGAAAAGTTGTATTGGTATATGGCTTTTACATATAACCAAATACCAAAGGTATGTGCACAAACTATGAATCATTGTTGTAAATTACAAGTTAATGACATACCTGTTAGTATTCTGTTCTTATTATTTAAAAAAATCACTTCTTACACTATAATTTTTTTTGATATTTGAAATATAGTTTACATAACTTGCATATGTTTTGATTTCTACAAACCTCACATTTTCTCCAAAAAGCAATATAATAGCCAATTGAAATATTTGTAAAAGTCCATGGCCCAAACCTAGGCAAGTATGACACATGAGTTTGGTGACAGGGCAACTCCATGAAGGAAGAGACTATCTAAATGCAAATGCTAGAACATCATCTAAGTAATGAGAAGAAAATCAAATGTAGATAGTAAAAGATCAAAAGAGCTGGCAGCAAGCTCCAAGTCACGACTCTAGCAGTGCTTATCAACACAGAGATCACACGTACTCTCCCGTGGAGCAGGTACAAAGAATGAGGATGCTAGGAAAGATTCACAACCCTAGTCGCCATCATTGACTTTGTGCTATGGATGTAAAGGTAATAGCCCAAAAGTGTTTGGAGTAAAAGTCAATGACTTAGAGTTAGAAAATAAAATATTTGAATTGCACGGGAAATTTACATATTAGAATGGACCAGTAGTCAAGGATAATATACTAGGTGAGGAACAAGTCCAGTAAAAGCTATGCAAAGCCTCAGGATGAGCATCCATTATTTCCAAGCTCTAGTGTTCATCTCTCCTCCCAGACTCAAGCTAAGATTGGTTTCAGATGTACTGGAGCAGAGCTTAGAACTCCAAAGGAGGAAGGGCAGGGTTCAGTTGCAAGGAGAGGGGAAGAAGAGACATACCAAGGTTATGAACTAGACAACATGCATATTGGTACCTGGGCTTAGGAGGCAAATAACATTCATTGTATTCTCACAGATGTAACTTTTACATTAATTCATAGAAATGTCTCTACAGAGCAAGAAGAAGCCAGCACTGGGGCTTTCAACTTCATTGAATCGTTGTGAATCTTAGAAATAACCAGAAATGGTCATTCTAGACCCCTAGTTCTATGATTAAAAACAAAGATATAAAATATAAGATAAAAAGATACCAGATATTATTATGTTATAGAGGAGTTTATTAAATGAGCATTAGGGAGATAAGGAAAGGAGGAGGGGCACCCGAGAGAGAGAGAGAGAGAGAGAGAGAGAGAGAGAGAGAGAGAGAGAGAGAGATATGGAGACAGAGACGGACAGAGAGACAGAGAGACAGAGAGAGAGAGACAGAGACAGAGACGGAGACAGAGAGAGAGAGAGAGACAGAGAGAGAGACACACAGAGAGAGAGAGACAGAGAGAGAGAGAGAGAGACAGAGAGAGAGAGAGACAGAGAGACAGAGGAAGAGTGGGAGAGAGAGGAAGAATAAGGGGTAAAGAGAGAAGGGGTAAAGGGGAGTAGAGAGAGCCAACAGGAGGGTTTGTCCTTTCATATAGCCCTGGGCAGGGCCACGCCCACACGGCAGGAGGGCAATGACAACACAGGTAGGCAGATCCAAGCAGAATCCTAACACCTAGTATAACAGTAACAATTTCAGGCATTTTATTTTAACCCGTCCAGAACGTTTATTTGAAGAGTGTTTGGATAAAGTGTTATCACTTATACCAAGGCAAAAATATAATTTACAACCATCCCCCACACTTACTTTATAAAGTTTATTTTTGTCTCAGTAGGTTTGGAGCAATGCATTTTCAGTAGATTCAGGTTTTCATAACTTATCTTTCACACCTGAACTATAGCAAAATATGAACATTTGAGTATCTAAAATGACAATTTTTACCTCCCCTGTCTATATGCTAGCAAACTTGAGTTATATCAGGCTCCTCACATTTATGTTATTTTTTTCTCCTGTTTTATTTGAAGGAATTTATATTCTGAAAGGCACTATACAATGGGGTATAAAGATGAGATTAAAAAAAACCAAGCTATATAATCTATCGAAATGTTTTTATTCCTGAGTCAATGACATGGCTTAGTGGATAAGGATGGTTGTTGCCAAGTCTGAGATCTTGAGTTCGGTTCTGGGGACCCACATGGTAAAAGAAGAGAGCAGATTTCCTCAGGTGCTGCTGAACTCCTTAAATGCCCTGCAGCCCATATGAACCTCCGCTCCTCACAAAGAAAAGTGTAAAAGAAGTTAAAATGTTTGTATTTCTGTCAGCCTATATGTTTGTATTTCTGTCATCTACATGTGTCTATAGGATACATACATGTGTGCATGGTCTGCATATATTAAATGTAGTGTGTGTACCATGTGTATTTATGAGCATACATGAAATTACATATTTGTGTCTCTGAGACTCCAATGAAAAGCAGGAAGAATAATGCAAAGCTCAATGACTATAAACATTCCAGTAATAGCACTGTAAGAGGTTTTTCTTAGTTGTGGTCCTTGATGCAAAATTTTGCACACTGAAGACAAGTTTGCAAACTTTCTCTTTCACACCTAAATGTTTATATGTGTACGTATGAAAACTCCCACTTACTTGTGTGACAATGCTGCTTCAAGCCTTCAACAAGTTAATCTTTCTTTTGTCATTGTGAGCAAAAAAAAAAAAAAGTCTCATTTCATCTGAGTGCTTTGTTTTATGTACTTCTTCCTCAAAATTAAGCTTCATCTTTAGAAGGGGCACTTCGTTTACAACAACCAGTGAAACCTCTTCAAAGTCTGCATGCATTCAATAGGCAGCCGACTTATATTTAAGGTGGGCAGAGGGAGGATGTCACATACTTATGGCCTCACTTGTCCAGCATGAGTTTGCTACCAAATGAAGCTTATGAATATTCATCAGAGATGATGTAGTTAAAGAGACAGCATGGCTTAATTTTCAGGCAACATCTCTGATATGTTTGCAGTTTAACATGCATTAAGCTTGAGTCTTTAGAAAAACAGTCTTGCGTGGATATGTCCTCTGTGGTCCTTTGCCCCAATATAGCTGAAAACTACAGGGTATTCTTTTTTGCATACAGTTACACTTGTGGTTAAATCTTCTACATGATATAAAATTTGACCTGGAGTCAAGTGCACAGCCAATGTAACTATTAAGTAAATATGTTAGAAATAAATGCAAGCCTTTGAAGTAGATGTGATCTTGAATGATGCGGCAAGTTAGAAAACATAATTCTCCCGTCTAGATCTTTTTACTTCTTCAGCTTTTATTTCCAGAGCTTTCTGGATTGGGATTCCTTTCTTGCAGAACCCCTCACCCACCAGAAGGCCTGAGAACTCTTCCAGATGAATGACAAGGGAGCTTTGTGGTGGCAGAGGCAGCACAATGTAATCCTTGGTTGTGGCTGCCCAGCCAGGGCTGCAGGAGTTAATTGTGTGAATGGTAATGAGACAGGGAGGCAACAGATGCTCACGTGCCTTTACAATCCAAATCCCACCAAGAAATTCCTCCAACAGAAACTTCTATGACATCTTGGCCCCCTGCAGATGAGGATGGACACACGCATAGTCACAAGCCACCTGCTAGACCTATTGTTTTTTTTTTAAAGGCCTATTACAATTTGTTGTTTTCTGCAATGACATTATGGTGCTGGGATTTTTTCCCCCACTATACTAGAGGAAAGGACTTCATGAAGAAACATTATTCTTGCAGCAGTTATAAGGAGATTGTTCACTATAGTGTACACATACTATAATGAATAAAAACCAGTACAAATACTGATAAATTCTTTGCTCTTGAAACTCCTCACTGGGATTATTTATGTTATACAGGATTATGGCACCATAAGGTTTTGATTATCATTTTGAAGAAGTGTTTTTGTCCTTACAGAAAAGGTAAAAGAGAGAATTTAGAAGTTGTATCCAAAAATGGTGATGCACACCATCATTCAGGATGCTGAAGAGGGAGGCTATGTAAGTTCCCAGCCAATAAGATTGTCTGAACTATAAGCAAACAAACAAACAAATACTTAGGGTTTTTTGTAAGTTTTTGTCTCTGGGAAAAAATAGAAGTATTTGATTCTCTGGAGCATCTCAGCCAAAATCTTCCATTCAGGACCTGTCTTAGCCTCCTTAGAGTTGTTGCTCAGAAATTAGTAATGCTTTGTTAAATATGTCAGACTAGAAATGCCTGAGAGCTATGTTCAAGGAAACGAGATGATCACAATGGACAGTGGTAGGGATACACGGCAGAGCTTTCCAGAACTCTCCAGCAAGATAACAGAGGATGCAGAACTTGTTACCGAAGATGCATATAGATGCTGCTTATAAATGTTGCAGGGAGTAGAAGACCTGATTCCAGTATTAGAAAACAAGGCTTATGCAAATGGTCACTGCAGTGTGGTGATTTATCAGCACTTGCAAAGTCCCTGAAGAGATCCTCCTTATCTCAGTCAGGCCTAAACAAATGCTGTTGTTGTTACAGGGTTCCACCAGAGATGAGCACACACACACAGACCTTATAACCAATTGAAAGTCTTTATTCCCTCTAGTTGGGACTACCCTCAGGTACTGGGGCACCCATGTCCAAGTGTCCAGAGCATGGATTTTAGAAAGCAAAACTTGTCCTGGCATCTGGCTTGACAGCTGCGGGGGCAGAAGAGGCTTCCTGCAAGCAACCCGTTTAAGAGAGGCTAAAATACAGTTAGGTATGGGTGTAGTCTGCAAGCGTTCAGTTTAGGGCATTAGCTAGCTGAGGCATCTTGACCTCGGACCCCAGGAAAGATTTGGGTAATTTCCCATGGGTCTTCTCATCAAATTCCAGTCAAGCTTAAAAATGGCCTCAGCAAGAAAACAAGACCCCTGCATTTTTTTTGCCCCCTCACATTATGGTCTCTCTTTTGTCCAGCTTTTTTGACTTTCATAGATATAAAAGAAATTAGTTAGGTTGCAATTTATGAGCTCACCGTGGGATTCCTTTTATCCTCATGCATTAGTAATACAGACTTTAGATGAAATACAGGCTTTATCAACTTCTATCATTATTATCCATTCATCTGTTGGCTGCATATGCACTGGGGCACAGGAATACTCTTTTTAAAAAGAACCAAGCATCTATGGTAAATAAAAACCATGTTCTTTTTCAAAACAACACCGAGAAGTCAGATATGGAAGCATGTGGGGACAATATGTAAACGCAAGCAGGCTGTTTACATTCAGATGTGTTTCTGCATAGCAGTCCTAGCCCAAGCCTAGCGGAGACCTCCTGAATTTAAAACACTGTGCTACCACAAAGCAGAGAACAACAGAAAACACTGTAGGCTGATTGGGAAGTGCTCAAATACCTTCACTGCTTCTGAAAATTTGAGGTTTCTCTACATTTAAAGCTTCATAGGAAGATTTTTTAAAATTAATTATATTAGTGTTCTTTGTGAACTGCTCTGGGAAAACCATTTTAAGATTTATTCTTTTTTTTTTTTTTTTTTTGGTTTTTCGAGACAGGGTTTCTCTGTGTAGCCTTGGCTGTCCTGGACTCGCTTTGTAGACCAGGCTGGCCTCGAACTCACAGCGATCCACCTGCCTCTGCCTCCCGAGTGCTGGGATTAAAGGTGTGCACCACCACGCCCGGCCCAAGATTTATTCTTATATGCTTTATTTTTTGTTTTTTACTGAAAGAATACATTGGAACAGAAATGGCAGCCATTTGTTTAAGAAAATTGGTATCGATAGTTATGAGGATTGTAGATATTATTTTACTTTTTCATTAAATGCATATTAGAAACCCAGAAACTCTATGTTCAATATGTTTCTTCCAATTTTAAGAAGGGCATTTTGTAATCATGTTTTGGGTGCTGACTCCAAAAGCTTCTGTCTGGCCGTCAGAGAGCACATTTGCTTGCCTTAAATTAAACCACAGCCTTCCCTACAATGGTTACTACCTTTCACTTAGTAGAGTTCTGGAAATGTCTGTCAAAATTGGATGTACTTTTAGAAAGGAGAGTACTTCGGATACTCAGGAGTTCTCTCCATGCCTTCCTCCTGAATCTGAGACTTAGTTCTTCATTCAAAAATACAGAGAAGAATGTATGACTGTAAAGACCAGAGATGGAATGCTGAGGCAACATCAAAGCACTGGGTGGTAGGAAGTGGTTCTCTTTGATCTCTTGTCCCCATCAGGGCACTGGATTTTGCCACCCCTGTGTCAGACCTCTGCTTCTGCTTTCGAATGCTTCTGATCACAACATAAACAAATACCCTTTCTTAGTCTCCCAGGGACTTTTCTCTTGTATCCAATAAGCTAAAGAGAATTCAGAGGTAATTCCTTCTAGATGAGTCAGGGAGATTTTGTGTATAAAGCCATCATAGCCTAGGCAACTGAGATATTTAGAGCTGGTTAAAACCACAAGGGTCATCTTTTGACTCTTCACTATGCCTTCATCTGTGCCAAGGAATAGCTCCAAACAATTCTGCAGCATCAAAATCCAGCGTGTTCAAACGTACTGTCCTTAAGCACCTCTGTCAATGGATTTCTGGCTGCTGGTTTTGTTGTGCATGTTCCATTCTTTTTTTCCTCACAAGAAAATTGACCTTGTGGTTGCAAACAGGGATCAGTTTGAAAAATACATACTTCTAAATTTAAGGATCTGAGTACAGATTCCCACGACTCACAGACAAAGCCAAGTCTAATCTTAGTGTTTGGTAGGTGGAAAAAATTGGCTTTCTGAGGCTTGCTGATTGGTCACCTGGCTGAACCCATCAGTGAAGGCCAGGTTCAGAAATAGAATTTATCTCAAAAAATAAGTTGGAAATATGCTGAAGAAGACATGTGATATCAACTTCTGGCGTCTTTATGCAGTTGCATTACAAATTCAAAAATATAAAGAAGAAAATTACTTCAGTGTGTTAACATTGTTTTTTTCCATAGTTACACAGTTTTGAGAAAGGAAGAGATCTTTAAAGGTGCAGTAACCTGTTTCTCATTATATGAGAAACAAGTCATTGCACAGATATAGATTTTTGAGGTAGATGGGTATATGAATGCAATATCTATTAAATTGTAGATGTCTGAAAATTAACTTAAATACTATGAGTTTTGGTTCATTTACACATAAATGGTTCTAATATTAACATGGTCAATGTGAGCTGGTCATTATTTAGCAATATACAGTGTGCACTGTTTTCACTTGCTCACTGAACTTCTGTGTTTCAGCTCTTTGTTCTATGAGAAGAGGTATTTCTATATGTCAGGGCAAAAAAATGCACTTGTTCTGGGCCAGTCATAGCATTCTCTTGGTTGCTTAAAGGATAAAAATGTGGCAGAATTCTGTTCAATAAGTGTTAAGACGTAATCAGTAGAAGGCTTCTAGAAAATGCTCTACTTCTTGATGAAAGATCTACTATCTCTTGTGATACTCTATATTAAATCTGAGCAGAGTTCTGTTTCTTGTAACTTTACAGCTGTCCTGATGCCATGAAGAAATATATACTAGGATAATCCAGCATATTGACATCAACCACAGAACAATGGGAGACACCTAGCTCATGATGACATCATTGATGCTTGTTTATTCAGCTCTGGAAGGGATTTAGCACTTTTAATTTTCTATCATGTTCTGTGAAATAAAAAGCTTATTCTTTAATCTTTTGCCCATATTCTATTATTTTTATCTTACCTGTTTTTAATAATTATAAACATTTTGTTACAGATATAGACAGAGATAAATGATATATGTGAATGCATATATATATACATATATAATCTTCACCTGAACATAATGGTTTTCAGCAATTGTCACCTTATTTTTATTACATTCAGAGAGTTACATTTCATTACAAATAAGATATTACTATTTTAGTTGATTTTTTTATAATTTGCTAAAGAAACTTCTTAACTTTTAAAATACACATTTGTTAAAATGGTTTACTTCATTTGAACAGTTATTTTCTAAGATGCTTTATGGCTTAACTGAGAATCTTTTTGAGATTAAACTACTTTGGATGACAGTATCTGATATAATTGGCCAATTTATTATAATTAAATTAGTTTATCTAAATATAAAAGAAAATAAACTCAGTGACAATAAAAGAGGTACAATGCTCATGTAAATGGTGGTCCATTTTGTGCGTTACCAAAACCAGTCAGTATTTCAATAAGGCTTTAGTCTCTTCTCAGATTAGTACCGTTTGAAATATTGCATGCATATAAATATATAAACACACACATGCATAAATGACATTTAACAGTGGAGCTAAGTTTGGCATTAGGTAATTGTGTAGTCACACAATGTAAGACCACTGTAATTTCACTAGACTATATCTAGTCTTAGGACACTACCACTATAAGTGACAACCTCTGTTGATCAGAGCAGCCCCACTGAGTTCATGAGTGTAAGTCCAATACATCTGATGTTTGTATGTACACACTATTGCTCTTCTTGTGAGTAGCAAAGGGCTAAGCATCTGTCTTTCCGGAAATTAGCTTCATAGCTAGGGGTTTGCTCCATTTACAGTCTCTTAATCATTTGTTGCCTTGATTTTATGAAATCTTAATTATTCTTAATGGAAGCTGGTTTTATCTTTCTCATGAAATATCAAGTTCTTACAATTTGGTAATCCTGGTTTTTAACTATACTGCAAATTTCTAGAATAAATTTCCTAAAAAAAAACTTAAGAAGTGGTTGATAACCAGGAAGTGATTAATTTTGTACAAGCACTAAGAAAACAAGCAATTTGATCCTGGTGTTGCCAACAATATAATTATATTTAATAATAGTATTTTCATTGTATAATTCAAATTAATATTCAATAATACATATTAAGTTCAACGTTATATTAAAATCTCCATTCCAGATGCTTTATTATAACTTAAATGCACCCTGGAAAAATAATTATATTGATTTTTATTATGTAAGAGGATGTGCAAAGTTCTCCTTTATAATCTTTGAACTTTTAGCTTAAGAATAGTCAGTAGTCTATGAGGAATAGAATGCCTGAAGATGAGATGCTCAAATGCCTAGCAAAATAGAACATTTGTTGAGATGCATCCAGAGGACGTATTCCAAAAGCAGACTTCAACAGACAGTAGTACACTTTCTACCACACTTCTACTTCTTCCCTTAATCATGAGCAAGAAGTGGTTAAGTATAAAAAGAAACAACTGAAGATTTACTCTCTTGCCCAACGAAAGAACGGTGAAGGATGAAAATATGTTGATAATGAGTAAAAACAACAGCATAAGAAAGTTTATAACCTACATATGCCTGTCTGATACAGTGCACAGCCTGAAAATTCTGTGTGTGTGTGTGTGTGTGTGTGTGTGTGTGTGTGTGTGTATGATCGTGCACACGAGTGTATGCACATGTGCGTGTGCATACATACACATGTACATAAAGGTAATGACAGTGTGAATGTTTTTCTCTCAGAAATTACTCTTTAAAATGACCTAGATCTCTTTTTCACTAAAATGACTTCCTGTAAGTAAAAACTATATACCCTAAATAGATAAGCGAGGTGATATCCGCTACAAGACATTGAAATGCAAAGCGAAGCTTAATTTCCCTCCTCACAATGAAACTAATCAGAGAAAACTACCTTATATCATTCTATTTAACGCTCTTGCATTAATGATGTCTAATCTCAACCCCTCTTTACAGTAATTGTCTCCATGTGCCAATTTTTTCTACACTCCCTCGAGGAGTGATCTCCCAGACATAGTGTTAATTACCACCATGTTAGAATGTCTCTCACCGCTGACAGTAGATGACTCTGCAGCAATGTATCTCTGACTTCCCTGTGCATGGGAACCACCCAAAGATCTTACTAAGATGTACAGTGTGTTTAAGTGGTGTTAGTTGCTGTTTGAGATTCTGAATTTCCCCGGAAAGACTCCATAGGCAGCCCTGGATGCTACTCTGGAGACCATCATCACTGATTGGCCAGTTTTGCTTTAAAAATGAAGAATCACTTCACTTGAGGTCTTCTCAGCAGCAACTATAGCAGTGAATGTTGGCTGAGATCCTTGTTTCCCCCATGCCTTTGAAAGAGGGATTTAGCAAGCCTTGTGGTGGCACACACCTTTAATGCCAGCAATGGGGAGGCAGAAGCAGGTGGCTTTCTGTGAGTTTGAGGCCATCACAGTCTACATAGCCTGAGCCAGGGCAACATAGAGAAACCACATCTTAAAAACAAAACAAAACAAACAAAAAAAAAAACAAAAAACAGAAAACAAAACAAAATAGGAGCAGATTTAGGCTTACTAATCCTAATGTCGACCTTGCTGAATCTTGTTGACCTGTGACCTAGACGTGGCCTCAGATTTTTACTAGGACCCTAGCATGGGCTGGTTTTCTGTTCTCCAGGTCTCTGGGCGGACCGGTTTTACTCTCCTCACTCTCCTCATTTTCATCTCCACTTTCATAACCTGCCTGTTTCAGAAGACCTGGCGTCATAAAATGACTAGCCGCTCACCTACATGTTTCTCATTTGGATACAGAAGATCATCTTTTGCCAAACTTTAAGTCACCTGCTGGAACTTGGCACAGCCCTCCTGGCAGGATATCCCAAATACTGATTGCCCATGCAGAAGCAATTAACCTAGCACCTGTCACTCCAATCAGTGGATTCCAACTCTCTCTGGCTCGTGGCTTCTGCTGCCTCCTAAAGAGCCATGTCTCCAGGTGTGTGGCTGTTATGTGGCCCTTAGCCCATTTTCTCTTGATCAGAGTGTACCAAAGTCTCTTCTGCAGGTCGAGGATTCTGCATAAAGTCTCATTCTTCATCCCTTAACTTATGTTGATAAATGTGTGCCAATGGGGAAAGGATGCTGTTTACTCAGTTTTTATTATTCTATTCTTGACTGGATTAGTGTAGGGACTCCAGGAAGAGCAACATAGAGAGACATTATATGGTTGGCAAAAGGAATGGTAGTACGTTTTAAAATAAAGATGTATTTGACAAATTTTATCTTTCCTTGCCATTGACAAAACATCATATAAAATTATGATTTTTATAGACATATACTTTAGGTCAAGGGAGAGTAGGCACATACCAGACATATATCTGTTCTAATATAAAGATTGCTTAGCATGGAGGACATTTTTCATAATTATAGTTTTAGGTATGTTTGTATAAGAGATGAACTTGATATGCTTAGTAGATCTTATGATATTTCCCTCAGTGGAAATAATAGCCTTTCAAATTCCTCACAGTCCGTTACATCTAATTTTGTCTATTATGCTTCATAGTTGGCCTTCACAGAGCTAACTGGGGAGATCTTCAACTTCCCAGCATAAAATACTCGAAAAGAACCAAAGGCTATGGAGTTAACGTGCATTTCTTTTCTTCAATGAATCTGAAGCATAAAATATACACAAAGTCTACAAAAATAATTTTGCTATGTGTCTACTCTGGCCTGGCCTTTGTGCATTTACCAATCATTGAGATTTTTGCTCTTTTTTTGTTTTGTAGAACTGGTTTTGTAGAAAGTTATTAGCACAATCACCTCTAAAGCAGGAGCTGTGGAAGTTCAGTAAGGTTCCCAAAATTCTACAGCTTTCAGATGGGGAATCTGTAATCATGCATTGGCTGGGCTCAGGTACCAAGCTTTCTTTTAATCAGCTCTGGAGTACTTGGTTTCCTTAACTTCACTAATCTTTGGGTGGTAAACCTTTTTTTTTCCCTTTTCTAATTTTCCAGGATAGATTGTAGAGTAATTGTCATGGCTTATTATGCTCATATGGTGTCGAAGATGGCCATTTCAGAACAAATATCAAGGAAGATTAAAATATTATCTCACTCTAGAAAAGAACAAAATATGTGGAGTTTTCTTTCTTTCTTTCTTTCTTTCTTTCTTTCTTTCTTTCTTTTTTATTTTGGCAGTAGAAAAAATGTGCTATGTGAGTTGCAAATAAATATTTATTACTCCAAAATTCTAGTTGGTTTTAAGTTTTCATATGCTGCTATGAAATGATAACTGTGATGTTTACAACATCCACTTCCTCATTTCAGAAATACAGCTTTGTCTATACATTCCAACACCAAAGGAGACAGTTTTCATTTAATATGGAGACCTTTAGGCTGCAGAGGTGAGGCTTAGCTTCCCTTCTCTTTAGTAGGAAGGAAAATATTGAATAGTAAGATATTCAGGCATAGAAATCTATCTTTTCCTTAGGAAAGAAGGAATAAAACAAGATGACACATATCCATGTTAACACATGAATGTGCACTTCCACACACCACCACGTGCACTAACACATATGCAATCACACACATATGCACCTCCCTTTGCACATAGATAGATAAACACAGGACAGAGAAAGAAAGGAAGGGGAGGGGGCAAGTTCTTTAGGAAGGCCGTGCATTGGTTCACATGTTTGTGAATGTCTAAAGAAGTGAGTTCTGGCAGGCCATGATCAGGTAACTGTTTCAAAGAAGCTAGCTCATCTCTTCCCTCAGGAGTAATCTTGGAGATAAGAAGGTCTTTTGTTTGTTTGTGTTTGTTGTACTTTGTAGTGATAAGAAATAACAAAACTTTGAATCATTAGAATTAATGAAACAGAATGGAAATACCTTTTTCTTTTCTTTTTTTTCTTTTTAGGCCATGCCTCACTATATACCCCTGGCTGGACAGGAATTTATGGTGCAGATGAGGCTAGGGCTGAACTCATAGAGTTTTACCTGCCTCCCAAGTGCTTAGATTAAAGAGGTGAGCTACCACATTCCATAAGTTCTTATCCCAAGTACCATAGGGGTGGTGGCGGTGGGGCGGGGGTCATGATCAAGTAGCTACATAAACTATTCAGGAAGACATTAGCCTCTGAAAATGAAATTAGATTTGTGTTTCATATAAGTACAAAGAGCCATTCTCATGACTCCAGGATCACTGAAGTCATAATCACAAAAGCTTAGTCTTGTGGTTGTATCTCACCTGGCCATTTATGATAAATACGTTGGCAGATGACACTGAAGTAGTTTGTATAATGTTCAAGTGCAAGCATACTGTCAGAGGAAAGAGAAAGATGGTCTAAAGTGTGGTGTTCTAAGGAAAGGGAAGGCATACCCTGTGAATTAAGGTAACCAAACCCAAAGGCATGAATTCCGGGGATCTGTTCATCACATTCCCAAAGAAAAATCTCCTCAAAATGTGGACATAGATGGCTCTGGAGTTCTCCCTCCAACTTTGAATAGTCACTAATTCCTTTCTTTCCTCCTTTGGCTTTTATAGAGGGGTATTCTAAAGCCTGAACTGATATAATTATTGGTTCAGATTGTTAGCAATCTAGGCCAGATGGCTGTGGGTTCCTAAGGTCCCAGTTGCTTGTGTTATTTTTCCTGAGTTTGTCTATAGGGTTTGGGGATCAGCAATTTGAAAGGGTTGCAAACTTGTAAACCGGCGTTATTCATGGGGGCAGAGCATTTGTCAGCAGGACCCAGCACTAAACACATTCATTACAGGCATTCCTATTCTGCACAATTTGCCACACAGCACTGGTTTCGGGAGGGGGGGGAAGACAATAGCTTATAAAATGCTGTTGAATTCCTGAAATGAAGGAGCGTTCACACTGGGACTCTTCTGATTTCTTCTTTGAGAAGAATGTTTTCAGTGACTTTAGCTGAGTTCTGCTGAGAGTAAGCAAAGTGGAAAAAAAATCAGAAAATTACTTTTTAAAAATATGTGTTTCTGGGGGCCAAAATAGAGTGCGGGGGAAAAAATAAATGGAAAATAAGTTACAGGGAGATTCTGTGAAGCGGGAATATGCAAGGAGCTGAAGACAGCTGAGGAATAATGCAAAAGGTGGGGGAAGGGTGAGCAAGAATGGAGGCACAGTGATAAACTTAAAAGGAGCTGCAGAGCAGAAGGAACATCATAAATAATCATATTTTCAAATAAGAATACCATATCAACTCTGTGACCTGGATACAGCACCAACCTCCTGAGATATTTCCAGCACTCTGATGCACACTAAATGTAATTTTCAGCTCAGGCATTTTCTTTCTCAGTGTAAACAACCTTTGGGTTTTTAAAATACATATCTGGAAACTGTTTTCATAAATAATGTATATATTATAAAATTTTGACTTGTAGACTATTGAGTCCGTGTCCCTTCAGTGCTCATTGTGAGCACCCGCTACGGGTTAGATAGGACTGAATTCACTAGGAGAAAGCTACCAATTTTACCCAAGCCATCAATTTTGCCCAAAATGAACAGGATTTGTTGTAAGTGCAAGACAAGGAAAAAAAAAAATCAGGAACAATTTTGCTCAAACAAGGTAGAATTCCTTTGTTAATTAGTTCCAAACTCTGAGGTGTTCCTTTAAATCTTGCTAATTAAGAGAAATCAGGAGTGCAAGATAGGCTCCTTTCTTATCTTCAAAGAGAAAAGATGAAAGAAAACAGAAAATGAAACCTCTCCACTTGGGCTGTTCTTTAAAACAGAGCTCCAAGAAAACCGGCCTGTGTGCTCCTCGGAGGAGAAAAGACCTGCGGAGGGGGAGGGGAAGATGCATAATTAGAAGCAAGTTTTCCCCATTTTATTAAATTCCTTCACCGCCAAAATACACTGGAGGTATTTTAAGTGAAACCAGCACTTAAGGAGTCCTGAAAAGCAAGATGATTACATGTTTGTAGCAGAAGAAAAGGGCAATTAAGAAAACAAGAACTATTTAATGTGCCATATAAAAACAGGCGACCAGAAGTTGATTTAAAGTTTTTTCTTCCTTTCTTTTTTTCTCTTTCTCTCCAAGTCTTCCCCCCCCACCCCCCTTCCTGCTGTAATTTGTCTCCCCTTTGTCGCGGCACGCTTGGAGAAAGTGGATGGAGATGGAGGAGGGGCGGAGAGGACTGAACCCCACCCCCGGCCGCGCTCCTGAGCCCCCCCCCCCCCCGGCGGGTCCCCCCAGCCCGCGCCCGCCACCCTCCCGCTCCCACCCTCCGCGCGCGCCCTCCCTCGCTCCAGTGACTCTAGCAGCTTCGGATTTGGAAGCTTGCTGATTGGCTGGAAGCGATTCAACACACGCCAGGCAAAGAGCTTTGTCTGAGTTGAAGTGAAGTTGTAGAGATTTTCAGACTGGAGTCAGCAATCACGGGTGTTTAGTCTGCAGCCGAGCAGAGAAAGGGAAAGGAGGAAAAAAAATAAAAATAAGAAAAATAAGAATCGCCCGGGAAAGACACACTGCAGACTCAGCCAGCACCCTGCAATAAATGGGGATGGAGTCCATGCGGGGAGCCAGGCAGAGGTGACACTCTGCTCCCAGCCAAGAGGACCGGCGGCCACCCTCACCAGGAGTGGACTTCACTCTCTCGTCTGGAAGTCGCCACACGGTGTGTATGAAAACTGAAGTTTGCGAGCTGTTAATTGCTTTGTGATTAAGAGTCGCTTTCAAGTCTCTGAGACCCGATGTGGCTTAGCGCTCTGAGTGGCGGGGAGGAAGTTGAGGAGGTTGCTGGGCTTTTCTAACTCGCCCTGGGAAGGGAATCTAGCAACTGACCAATGCACCAAATGAATGCTAAGATGCACTTTGGATTCGCACTTGCACTTCTGATGGCGTTTTTCAGCCACGACGTCCTGGGTAAGAATCTGAAATACAGGATTTATGAGGAGCAGAGGGTCGGATCGGTAATTGCTAGACTATCAGAAGATGTGGCTGATGTTTTATTGAAGCTACCAAACCCTTCTGCGGTTCGGTTTCGAGCCATGCCTCGGGGGAATTCTCCTCTTCTGGTCGTAAATGAGAATACCGGGGAAATCAGCATAGGGGCTAAAATCGACCGCGAGCAACTATGCCAAAAAAACTTGAACTGTTCGATAGAGTTTGATGTGCTCACTCTGCCGACCGAGCATTTACAGCTGTTCCATATTGAAGTGGACGTGCTGGACATTAACGACAATTCCCCTCAATTCTCAAGGCCAGTCATTCCCATTGAGATTTCGGAGAGTGCAGCAGTGGGGACTCGCATCCCTCTGGACAGTGCGTTCGATCCAGATGTTGGGGAAAATTCCCTCCACACCTACTCGCTCTCTGCTAATGATTATTTCGATATCGAAGTCAGGACCAGGACAGACGGGGCCAAGTATGCTGAGCTCATAGTGGTGAAAGAGTTGGATCGTGAGCTGAAGGCGAGTTATGAGCTTAAGCTCACAGCCTCCGACATGGGAGTGCCTCAGAGGTCTGGTTCCTCCATTCTGAAAATCAGCATTTCGGATTCCAATGACAACAGCCCTGCCTTTGAGCAACCCGCGTACACAATACAACTCTTAGAAAACTCCCCAGTTGGAACCTTGCTCCTTGATCTAAACGCCACTGATCCAGATGAGGGCGCTAATGGGAAAATTGTCTATTCTTTCAGCAGTCATGTGTCTCCCAAAATTATAGAGACTTTTAAGATCGACTCAGAAAGAGGGCACTTGACGCTTTTCAAGCCAGTGGATTATGAAATCACCAAGTCCTATGAGATAGATGTTCAAGCCCAAGACTTGGGGCCCAATTCCATTCCTGCTCATTGCAAAATCATAATTAAGGTTGTGGATGTCAATGACAATAAACCTGAAATTAGCATAAACCTCATGTCTCCCGGTAAAGAAGAAATATCTTATGTTTTTGAAGGGGATCCTATTGATACATTTGTTGCTATTGTCAGAGTTCAAGACAAGGATTCTGGGCTGAATGGGGAAATAATCTGTAAGCTTCATGGACATGGGCACTTTAAACTTCAGAAGACATATGAAAACAACTACTTAATCTTGACCAATGCCACTCTCGATAGGGAAAAGAGATCTGAGTACAGTTTGACTGTGATTGCTGAGGACAAGGGAACACCCAGCCTCTCTTCAGTGAGACATTTTACTGTTCAAATCAATGACATAAATGACAACCCACCTCACTTCCAGAGGAGCCGATATGAGTTTGTCATCTCAGAGAATAACTCACCGGGGGCGTATATCACCACGGTTACAGCCACAGACCCAGACCTTGGCGAAAATGGACATGTGACATACACCATTTTGGAGAGTTTTGTCTTGGGAAGTTCCATTACCACGTATGTAACCATAGACCCTTCCAATGGTGCCGTCTACGCCCTCAGGATCTTTGATCACGAAGAAGTGAGTCAGATCACTTTTGTGGTGGAAGCAAGGGACGGAGGGAGTCCGAAACAGCTTGCAAGCAACACTACGGTTGTACTGACCATCACTGACGAGAATGACAATGTCCCTGTGGTTATAGGGCCTGCAATGCACAACAACACGGCAGAAATCTCCATCCCCAAAGGAGCCGAAAGCGGCTTTCATGTCACAAGAATAAGGGCCATTGACAGAGACTCTGGTGCAAATGCTGAACTCAGCTGCTCCATAGTCGCCGGTAATGAGGAAAGCATCTTCATCATGGATCCAAGGTCATGTGACATTCACATCAATGTCAGCCTGGAATCCATTCCCTCTACCGAATGGGCACTCTCAGTCATCATCCAGGACAAGGGCAGTCCTCCTCTGTACACTAAAGTCCTTCTGAGGTGCGTGGTCTTTGACTATGCAGAATCGGTGACAAGCACAGCCATGACTTCTGTCAGCCATGCATCCTTGGATGTGTCCATGGTCATCATCATTTCCTTAGGAGCAATCTGTGCGGTGTTATTGGTTATTATGGTACTCTTTGCAACGAGGTGTAACAGAGAAAAGAAGGACACCAGATCCTACAACTGCAGGGTGGCAGAGTCCACTTACCAGCACCACCCCAAAAGGCCATCCAGGCAGATTCACAAAGGAGACATTACACTGGTGCCTACCATCAATGGCACTCTGCCCATCAGATCTCACCACAGATCCTCTCCGTCTTCATCTCCAACCTTGGAAAGGGGGCAAATGGGCAGCCGCCAGAGTCACAACAGTCATCAGTCACTCAACAGTTTGGTGACCATCTCATCAAACCACGTGCCGGAGAATTTCTCACTAGAACTCACCCACGCCACTCCAGCTGTTGAGGTAAGATCATCAGCTACAGCACCTGGTAATGCCAGCTGTTAGTGTTCACAGGCTGAGCAGTAATCACACTTTTAAGGCTGTCATTGATAAGTGATATTCCATCAGGACTTTAGTCACAGTGTGTACCTACCTCAAGTGCACACGGTGGGTGACATTACTCTTTTGTTTTCTATAAAGAATTCACTTGTGTGTACTATGTGTGATGTCAGAGAATAAGTGGGAAGCTTACATGGGACTGCCTAGTCAGAGTTCCTGTACTTCTCAGAGCAAGGTGTTGAGAAGGAAAAAACAAATAAAGTGACCCATTTATTCTTATTGTTAAAATTTCTCCTGAAAAACCAACATCCTGGGCCTTTGGAATCTCATTCCAATGCATGCTAGCTTTGTAAAACTTTGTGCAGTTTTCTGACATTGTTTTAACTAGCTGGGCTAACAGTGTATTTTATTGGATTTTCTGATTTTTTGTTTTTTACATCTGACCATCTTATCTAAACTGTAAAGAAAGACAGTTATTTTAAAGGAAGTCTTTCAAGAATGAACAGCTCAGTTGTGTTTTGAGATTATCCAGCTCCCCCTGCAATGTATTTTAACTGTGTTTGGTGGATGGCTGTGACTTCTGCACAGTCTAGCAAATGTAAATCACTGACATACAGAAATTGTGTGCTTAGCATGTACTAACAGGCCGCTCCTTTTCTTTCCTTAATGCAGGGGAATGCTAGAGGGGTTGTTCTCTCTCTCTCTCTCTCTCTCTCTCTCTCTCTCTCTCTCTCTCTCTCTTTTTTTTTTCCTTCAGAAATCAGTTCTGTTTCTTTGGTTTCCAGCAGGTCTCCCAGCTTCTCTCCATGCTGCACCAGGGGCAGTATCAGCCAAGGCCGAGTTTTCGAGGAAACAAATATTCCAGGAGCTATAGGTATGAATTGTCCTTGTGTGAGCTGTTAAGTCTGAAGTATAACTTAAGTGCAGAGGAATAAAACGGTGTGTGTTTCTTTCCCTGATCTTTCTAGATATGCCCTTCAAGACATGGATAAATTTAGCTTGAAAGACAGTGGCCGTGGAGACAGTGAAGCTGGGGACAGTGATTACGATTTGGGGCGAGATTCTCCGATAGACAGGCTGCTGGGGGAAGGATTCAGTGATCTCTTCCTCACAGATGGAAGAATCCCAGCAGGTAAGAGGGAAACGAGAGCTAAAGCTTTATTTTCACAGCTACCACAATGCCAGGACGATGGACAGTTTCTCTCGTGCTGCTATTTCTGCTGTCTTTAGCCTTTGCACTAAAAACAGGGGTAATCTGAGCATTATTGTCAGTGAACACGTGTGAGGCATTTTAAAATCTTCTTCTCAGAATCCACAATCAGTACTTGGTAAAGAAGGAACAAGTACGAGGGCCAAATAGTGGGAGGGAGGGATGAGAGCAGGGAAGAAAACCAAGCCACTACCCTCCTCCTTCTGTCCTACCCAGCAGTGTCCTAGGGCCCTGCTGAGCAGCTCTAGAAAATTACTGGGTGGCTGTTTGTATTCAGACAGCCTGTTTGGTGAGTAGTGGAGAACTGGACTGTAATTTGGAGGCTGCATTTCCTGTGATGGGAACTAACTCACAAAATCAGAGACAAAAATACCCTGGAAAGGGTATACTTTAAGCACTAAAAATAGGCAAAGGAATGTACCTTTGTAGGTGGTGAGCAGGGCATATTTCATGCTGCCTTTCATTTTGAGTCCGTACAGCAATGGAGAAGGAAAACAAACCCAGAGGGGGAACTCATGAAGCCACACAGCCAGGTGGAGGAGATTCTATTAAGTTTTGAACCAGTTTTGTTCTTAGTGACTCTTGCCTCTAATTTTGCAGTAGGAGCTCTGATCCAACTGAGCAAATATTGAGTGCATCAGAAGCAGCCCTGTGGCTAAGGGCTGTAGTAAACAGTCGACCTATAGGAGTACAGGATAGTTTCTCTGACTATCCACATGTCTAACTTCACTGCCTGTCAATCAAACGACTGTCCTTTGCAATACACACAGAGAAAAAGAACAGTAGTTCACTCTCATCTTACTTCTAACATGGATTTTCTTTGTAAAGATAAAGAAAGGAGGATAAAAATATGAGGGAGATTACCAGAAATTTAGGGGAAATCAGTGAATAAAGCTTGAGTTCTCATGAGTTATAGGATTCATGGTAGCACTAGCTAACTGGCAGCAGTTATTACCAGCTATGCCCCAGGGTACCCTCTGGGCCCAGGCTGAGTACTCTGGGTTCATATGCAGTCAGGCTTTGCTGCTTATTTAGCCATAGTGGTGGCTATTGACTTTATATATATTTCAGTGACTAAGCCCTTATCATTTTAAGGGCATTGATGTGAGACTCATTGGAGTTAGTTGTGCTGGTGGCAGGGACATCAAAGGGAGCTTACAAAGGTTATAGCAATGTACCCCAGGCATGCCAGCTTTGGCTGGTGAGGATGAGATGGTGCTATCAGACCCAATTCCCCTACATTTAGTCAGCATTCTACAACTTATATGAAGTAACAAGTGTTTTGTTTTTAAGTAAGCTGCCCATATTGTCTATTCTTCCCCAACCCCCACATGTGCATAGGTGATTGCCCTTGTGTGCCCATGTAAGGACAGAAGGAAGTGGATCTCTTTCTCTCTTCCCTTTGCCTTGTTGCTTTGAGTGAGGATGTCTTCTTCAGAAGCTCATGGATACAGCTAGCTTGTTGGCCAACAAGCTTCCAGTATGCTTGTCTCTGCCCCCTAATGCCAGGGTTGTAGGCACAGGCAGCCATATTTGGCTTGCACATGGGTGCTAGAGAGCAAAACTCAGATCCTCATGCTCTCACTCCCTGAGCAATCTCCCTTATTCGCTTAAATGACCTGCAGACATAGCAGCCACTGTGTAACCATGAAATGCTGCTCATTCAGTGGCCTGATTATATGTAAGCAGACAATACTTTATCTCTGACAAGACAAATGTATAGGAAGGCTGTCTAGTTGTACTGGAAGACTATATACACCAATGGAATCTCTTACATTCAATTCATAGAATCTTTAAGCCATTTGAAGACAAATCTCAGAAATATTGAAAGGAACATATGTGGCCCAAGACACTGTGCTCGAAGACAATTGGTTTTCTTATTGTGGCGTGTATAATGAAGCACGTGATTGACTTTCTGTGATTCTGTGGTATGATGCTGACAGGACCCTACCCTAGAACAGCAAAAATCATCAGACTAAGGTTATTTCATAAACAGAAACACATGACTATAACATGAATGTTGCAGAAGATCTTTTAAAATGCATGAGGTTCATTGATTGGAATTTTAATTTATCATAGCAATAGAATGGAGGAAAAAAAACCGAATAGACTATTCTAGAAAAAAATAAACTTGCCATTCGCGGGTCTAAATAACATTTGAGGTCTTCTTAAACTCCAAAATCATATAATTTAACTGTTAGTGTTTTATTTATATATTCATACATTCATTCTCTCTTTCATTACTTACAGTTCTGGTAACTGAACCCAGAACACACCACAAATCAAAACTTTGCCTCTTTGCAGTGATTCTCATCTCTGCCTCTGTCTGTGTGTGTGTGTGTGTGTGTGTGTGTGTGTGTGTGTGCGCGCCCGCGTGTATGTGCACGTGTGTGTATGTTTCCAACCAGTTAGGTCATAGGAGACACATTCCTGCCCCCGTTGCTTCCTAATTCTCCATGGGCCTGAACTGTTCTCAGGTTACAGAGTGGTGGGAAGTGAGCAGCGACTGGTGATGAAGCCAGTGTGTCCATGTTTCCCTAGCACAGACTGCAGTGAATACTGAATGTCTACAGAGAAAACCATCTTTTAATCACGAGCATCACTGTGGTGACACTGTGTCAATTTCCTAGATCCCTATTCATTCTGGCAACTTCTGAGGCACGTTAGGGGTGTAAAACTTGTGGTTTGCGAAAGTATGTACCCAGGAAATACTACGAGCAGAGAAAAATGTTAGGGCCACATCTGAATCTTATTAACAGAGATCAGCACAATTTTGTAAAGTATGTATATTTTTAGGTCTTAAGTGTCTTGTTCCAAGTGTTTTTTTTTTTTCTGCATTGATTTGTGAACAAATATAGTGTTGCCCTGCATGGCTTGCCAAAAGAGTCATTTCTGGTCATTCACTCTTCTCAGACCCACACAAATGTAGGTTTTTTTTTTTGTTTTGTTTTGTTTTTAGCAGCTAAACAAACTTGCATTCTTATCTGTTGATTCATGTTTGTCATCTCCTTCTTTTCTTTCTCATTCAACTTTGAACTACAACATGAAGCATGTGTGTACAAAGCCTCCATTTTCCCAGTGTGCTATTGCACATAGATGGTGTGTAACGACTCCCCCACCTAGTCTTAGTCTACCTTTCCTTAGTGAGTCTGTCTCACTTTTCACCATCTTTCATCTGTGAGTACCTCAAATACTCATGTTTCATGCTACCCCTTGCTCCTGTCCTAGTGGCTTAGCTGGTTCCTGGCCTTCCTCCCGTGCCTGGTATACTGTAGCAATGGACAGGCTCACAGCCTGTGTCTCTTGGCTCTTCCCACATTCAAATCTTTACGTCATTTAGTTTTCACAACCTTTTCAGAACATTTTAACTTACTTTTTTTTTTTTGACTCAAAGTCAATCCCTGACTCTTCGTTGCTCAGCAACACTGAGCACATCTATTATCTTCGTATTCAAAGTCCAATAAAACGCACTCTCAGCCTGTTCTCAATTTTGCCAGTTTTGAATCCTTTGCAACAGGCTGAGAGGCTTTTCTTCCTACATCACATCAATGCTTTGTGCACACTGCCCTTCCTACACGAAAAGATGTCCTTTCTTCACTTTGTGTACCTAATACAGTTTCTTTCACTCCGCTGCCTTTTGAGGCACCAGCCTTCACATCCACTTTTTTCCCCTTTCTTGAACATCATCTCATTTGCCACCTTACCTGGGTGTCTCTGATATCATTTGTTATATATGACTTGGAATAAGATTGCAGTCTCTTTGACAGCCAGGCACTGAAATGACCTGTATTTGATGGGATCCTCAAGGATAACCTAGCAGTCACTCCATAGCTAATGACTTGATTGAAGCTCCCTCTTATATGCACTGCACTACTTTCCATCCTACTTGTAAGGTATAAGACTGTAATAAAATTCAGAGTCATGTAGTGGCACAGAAGAGCTTCTGTTTCTACTTGTCCCTATTGCCATAAAAACTGTTAGCCAACAGAGCTTTCTGGTATTCAGAAGAGCAGACAAGATGGGCACTGCTCAGCTTCTCTTGTACTTGCATATAGGATGGAACATTTTCAGCACTGAGCCGCATATATACTGTCAAATAATCGAATCTCAGGGGTGAAGGGTGAGATTAGAGCGTGCACAACAAGGAGTATACTTTCCTCTGCTCCTCTCACTCCCCCTTTCCTTTCCTTCTCCCCTTTTGTTCCCCACTTTCCCTGTCCCCCTTACTTTTGTTATCCTTTCCATTAATCTGCCTTCTTATTTTTTTTTCCATTTTCATGAATCTGTGTGGGGTATACATGCGTGTCTTTGCCTCTTTGCGTGTACGTGGGCATTTGTGTGTGGTGCGTGTGCTTGTATGTGGGTGCCCATGCATGTAGAGTCCTGTGATGATGACTGCAGTCATCTCCAATAGCTCTTCCATCCTATTTAATGAAGCAGCACTTTTCAGTCAAGCCTCGAGCTCCTGATGTGAGCATTCTAGCAAGCCAGCTTATTATGGGGATACTGTGTCTCCACTATCCAAGGCTGTAGATACAGAAAGGCCGCCAAACCCACCTGGCACATCTGTGAATTCTAAGGATCCTAAACCTACCCTAGTTCTTTCTCAACAAATGCTTTAACCAGTGAGCCACTTTACAGCTTTCCTTTACATTTTAAAGTTCATTAATTATTCTATAAGTAAATTCTCACTTATATGTTACGCTATACATGCCGTTCACTGTTTAACAATCATTTCTGAGATGTTTGTGTTAGTCACATGGCTCATGTGTTATAATATCTTGTTGCTTACATGCTCAGCGCATTTGGGTTATGAGAAAAGTTGCGTATGGTCGAGAGCCTTATCATCTCAGGTAATTGACTTTTGTCCTGGTTGAAGGAAATGAAGGCCAAGTAAGGCAGTGTAGCAAAGAAGTCCTTCCCAGGCCTAAAGCCACAGAACTGAGGGCCAGAACAACAATGCCAGGGCTGTTCTCTCTTCCATCAGGATGGGGACAGACAATATGCACAGGTCTACTTCTGTGTTCAGAGACCCTCAGGACAAAGCAGTGGTACAGGGCAGGGCATCATCACTGTGATTATTCTCTGTCGAGGGGGGCTGGGTGCTGTTTTTAAGGTATACTAGTTGCTTTTCAACTTCCTTTACTGTTTTCTTTGCTGAATGGATTGAAACAGGGTTCACCGATGATGTTTCCATGTAGCATAATGACTACATGACGTGCGGTCACCTAAACCTGTGTGTTTATTGAAATCTCCCTGCTTGCTCAGTGGAATCCTTCTTTACAGCATAAGGACGCAATCAATCCTCTAAGAAAGAAGGCTCCCTGCCCCAATTTTCTTATACTTTCCCTGGTGTTTTCTTGGGCTTTTTAAATTTCACAAGCTTCTCTTACAGCACTTGGTCTCACTTCAGGTTTTTTTTTTTTTCCATGTTCCCCATTTCTACTAAGAATGGTAATCCACAGGGAGCTAAAGACCAAAATTAGCACGGAGGTCAATGATAAGAGCAATGACTTCCACACAGTTAAAAATCATCCTTTCTACTTACTTTTCCTTAAAAAAAAAAAAAAAAAAAAAAACATGGAGACCACATGCTCTATACAGTTCCTTTCCCAGCCTGTGGGAAAGCCACAAGCACCTAGTAGGTGATTTGTTTCCTGCAGCAAGCAGTGTGGCGTGTCATAATTTCAACAGTGACAAAGCTGGAAGTCTGGTCTCAGCAGCTGCATCTATCAAATCAATGCCAAATGGCTCTGCATATCTTAGCATCAATGCTGTTTCCTTCAGATGCAAGAATTACTTCACATTTTCTAACATTCTGTCCTTTGTCTTAAAGATAAAATGCTATTGAAAAGATCAAGTTTTCTTTGAAAAAAGTGGTTGTTCTATGGAATACATTTCATATCTTTCTATATGTCGGTTTTATGCACTTAATCAACTCTATATACTGAATTTAAAGAGCTCACTCCTTCCTTATTTTTCTGCTTTCCTCATTTGGGAAGTGGAACATATGGGAGAATTAAACAATGCACTTTTCATAGCCTTCATTTTCGAAGACTTTTCCATGTTATTGAATATTAATATGTTTCAAACACTAAATAAAGACTTTATAGCAAGGCAACTCAGGATACCAAAGGTACTACTTAAGAACACCTTGCATTGTTATTTTAATAGGTCTGTAAATAATGTATGAAACCCTCAAGAAAGACTGATAAGGACAATAACTGGAGAGCTAATGTTTTCACTGCGTCCGTTTAAATAAAAAGCAGGTGAAGACTCCTTATTATCAAGAAAGTTGGGGAAAAAATACTTTAGTGCTTTTGCCTGGGGTTATTCAAAGCAAAATAGCTCACCCTAAACTCTATTTCTTGATGTTGTAATTTCGTGGTTTATGTTCAATATCCCAAGATTTAACATTTTTTTGCCCATGATCATATATATATAAATATGAATCTTATTTCTTATATTCACAGGAGACTACTAAAAATGATTATTCCCTTTCCTTAAATAAATGGAGGGATATAATAACAAGCATGGCATCTGGTCCATAAAGCCAACATACAAATGAAAAGTGTAATCATAGTCCATCTATTGTGTCCAATGACAGGTTTGCATCATGACAGTAGTAGAAATCTTTTTTATTTTTTAACCCTAAGAATAAAATGACATTTCCCATCACTTTGAGCGATGCCATCTGTAATAACAGACCCGCATTGTTCTTTTTCCTCTCAGCAATGAGGCTATGCACGGAGGAGTGCAGGGTCCTGGGCCACTCTGACCAGTGCTGGATGCCGCCGCTGCCTTCCCCATCCTCTGATTACAGAAGCAACATGTTCATCCCCGGAGAAGAATTCCCAGCACAGCCTCAGCAGCCACATTCACATCAGGGCCTCGATGATGACAACCAGCCTGGAGAATCTGGGGAGAAAAAAAAGAGCTTTTCTACTTTTGGGAAAGACTCTCCCAGCGATGAGGAGTCCGGAGACTCCAGCACATCATCTCTGCTGTCGGAAATGAGCAGTGTGTTCCAGCGCCTCCTCCCTGCATCCCTAGATAACTACTCTGAATGCAACGAAGTGGACCGATCCAACTCCCTGGAACGTCGGAAGGGTCCCACGCAGGCCAAAACTGGGGGTTATCCGCAAGGGGTTGCAGCCTGGGCAGCCAGTACACATTTTCAGAACCCTACCAGCAGCTCTGGGACCCCTCTGGGGACTCACTCCAGTGTGCAGCCTTCTTCCAAGTGGCTGCCGGCCATGGAGGAGATCCCTGAAAATTATGAGGAAGATGATTTTGACAATGTGCTCAACCATCTTAGTGATGGGAAACATGAACTCATGGATGCCAGCGAGCTGGTGGCTGAGATCAACAAACTGCTTCAAGATGTTCGCCAGAGTTAGGAGACTTACGCTGAGCCTTGTGTTTCCATGTGTGTGGAATTAAGGGATGGAGAAACCCCCCAAAAACTGGCGTTGCCAAATAGTTGCATTTATCATAAATGTGTCTGTGTATATTGAATATTAAATACTGTATTTTCGTATGTATACGATGCGAGTGTGATTATTTTAATCTGTATTTTAAAAATACATTTGTACCTTATATTTATGTGTAATTTAACAGACAAATTTTATTTTTTTACTCCCATAACAAACATGTTTTTCCTAGTCATGCAGAAACTAGCCACTGTTTAAATCTATATCCTTTTCAACCAAAGGTACTGCTTAGATTAGTTAAGTTGGGGCAGAATTATTATGCCGTGTGAACAGCCCCACCAATGTGTTATGTACCTCTTAGTTTCATTAAGCAATGCACCTCCCTTTTCACTAGTTAAAAAAATTAAGCATCCTTAGAAACATTAAACAATTGTAAGATTACTGTTTTCACTGCTTTTTGTTAGCTATGGTAGATCACATCTTACAGGTAAATGGAGGAATGAAGTACACCTATTTTAGACATAGAAGTATCTTGAGGTGTTTATGGGTTGGCGATGACATGTGAATTCCTCATAGCAATGATCTGTTAACCCACACAGCCTGACAGTGACTCCTGTAATTGTGGGGCATCACATTGGCTTGGCCTTGACAACATTTTTCCAGTACCAAAATGTCTACTTATAATTAAACTAAATAATGAATCTGATTTGATCCTTGCCATACGAAATAATGATCTAACGAAATGGAATCTTTACTCTAAATGAATAACATTATGTACTCTACAAGCATGGAGTGTTAATAGACAAAGACAGATATGTAAGTACTCTGCTCCCCCAGGGGTAATAAACATAATTGATTTATCTGAAACTCCTATCTGAATCTCCCCCTCTTTTTTTATGATACTTGAACATTTGTATTGACTGCATTGTCTTTTTTTTTTTTTTTTTGGCTACAATTATTCACTTTTAGCTTTTGTCTCTTGTGCATGCTTTCACAGTTTTGCTTGTATTTTTAGCATATGAACATTTATAAAGTCACAGTTTTTGTTACCGCAATTTTATTTGAGTAATCGTGTGACAAATGAGAACTTTATTTATTGTGCTGTTATCTTCTGTGTGGAATGCCTTGGTACGCGAGATCTTTATTATGACTATTATCATTTATGTCTGAGCTTCTATGAATGTTATTTGTATTAATACACTATCTTGATTGTACTCTGCAGAAAATTTTACTGTCTGTGAAAATAAAAGGAGAATTAAAGCAAAGATAAAAAACTGACATCTGCTCTGTGTGTTTAAATGCTTTGCATATTCGAAACTCTCCCTGCGGCAGGATTCAGGGTTGAGCATGAAATGACAGATAGGGGACAGCCAAGTGAGTGGCCGGGCAACCATCAAAATCACAAGGGGAAAGGGAATGAGTCAGAGACCTGTTATGAGAATGAAATAATTGATTGGATTTCTTCTATAATATATGACCTAAATGTATTTGGAGTTTAGGCAGAAATTGCAAATATCAACAGCTTAAAGACTGTTCAAGTTACAGAAAACTTTCTCAGAACATGTCAAGCTAAGCTGAGCAAGAGGAAAAGGTGATAGATAGCCTTACAAGTTTTCCAAGAGGCTAAAATATTAAACTGATAAGAGCAGATACGACACTTGATCTTAGCTAAAAAGCTGATGCGTGATCTGGACCTAGACCCCGACACATATGTAGCAGATGTGCAGCATGGTCATCATGTGTGTCCCATAACAACGGCAGCAGGAGCTACCTCGGTCTCTGTTGTCTGCCTTTGGATCCCTTCCCCCTAGCTGAGCTGCCTTGTTTTGCCTCATTGAGAAAAGAAGAGCATAATCCTGCCAGGACTTGAGGTTCCAGGGTGGGTTGGTACCTCTTAGGGGCCTCCCCTTCAGTGAGAAGAAAGAGGGGGATGGGGTGTGAGGGTGAGACTAGGAGGAGAGGACTGGATGGAAAGGGGCTGTGATCATGCTGTAAAGTGGTTAAGTAATATTTAAAACTAAAGAAGAGGCTAAAATATATCCCCTCCCTTGCTTTACCAGCAGGGGAGAGACATGTTATCCAACTGAGATTACCCCAAAGTGGCTAAAACTAAGATACTTAAATTATCAACTGAATACACATTAAATAGTGTATTATATCTTCCAAATGACACATTTGCCTCAATTGGTGGGACTGCAGCTACTGGTAGCTTTTCTGTTTTTGTTTTTGTTTGTTTGTTTCTTTGTTTGTGGTGGTGATGTTTTGTTTTGTTTTTTAATGGATTGCATACATTAATGCTAAGCTCATTTAAAAATATTTTTCTTTCAGCTTTACTTCCTCTCAGTCCACATGGTCATTAAAGAAAAGACTTCTAACTTCACTGCTCTTAGTTAATGACACCAGCAGTAACGGAAGGGGCAAAGGTGAAGGTGGAGATTTTTGAATAATATGAAATAAATAAAACACAATAGTCTCATGCGAGGCATTCCATGTCTCCAAACTCTGGGTTCTCCCTACTTCCCCAGCCCACAGGGTTTAGCAGAATTAGTGCACGCTCTCAGATTAAGTCTCCTATTCATTTCCCCAGGAATATTTTCATAAATACCAGCATGTCTGTTGTATTTACAGTGGTCTAACATCTTTTCCATTTTGTCTCCTCCTTGTTAGCACTATTCCACCTTGGTTTGAAACAAACAAATAAGCAATTAAGGATGGATTTCTCATTTACTATTTCTCATTTCCTTGGGTCCCAGTGGAGTCCTTTCAATATTACTCAATAATAATCATCTGCCATGGAAATTGCCTTCCAAAATAGATAATTCAGCACCTAACATGTTGCTTCACAAACCCTCACTTTAACCTCCCCCCCGACCCCCGCCTAGAGAATGCTGGGCTAGCTTTTTACAGATCGCTCACGTTGTGACTTAGTCCTCATTTCTTTCTTTCTTAGTATTTAGCAGTATCCAGCTTAAAACTCTCTTAATCATTTAAATTAATTCTCCTGTCTTCTGTGAATTACACTCGCCACTTACTAATATATAACTATCAAAACTCTTGTCTTAGTGAGGCTACTGGGAGAGTCACATACAGTAAAATCAGTTTTGTTTCTTTGTTTCATTCTTGTCCTACTGCCAGAAGTTTCAGAGATGGGTTGAAATTATTGTCACATTGAAATCCAAAGAACAGTGAGTGCATGTGAGGGATGAGTAACTTCATACAGAATGAGCTGCATGGGTGAAAATTTGGTCTCAAACCTGGCATGCTCTCACAGCTGAAGCAGGGGTCCTCCAGGATGCAGTACATTTGTATGCCGTCTTTTCTGTTCCTGATATTCCTGTTCCAACTCAGTGTACATGCATAGCATGGCATCACAGCATCAAAGGCGAAGGAGATGCTGCTGAGTGATGAATATTATGTGTAAGAATTAAGACAAAGCTACAAAACGTTTAAAGATTTATGTGAAGCTTTGACACGTTCTAAAGGTGTACACATTTAAAAGGAGATAGCATATTTGAATTGTATTTGAATTAATTCTCTCTTTCTCTTTCCGTGTGTGTGTGTGTGTGTGTGTGTGTGTGTGTGTGTGTGTGTGTGTGTGTATGCGCGTGCGTGTGCATGTGTGTGTGTGTGCGTGCGTGTGCGTGTGTGTGCACGCGCGCACGAGCACGAGCACACACATGCACTCATGTGCACAAGCAGGTGTGTGTCTGTCTACATGTGCCTAAGGGCACATGTTCATAAGTGAATGTGGAGATCTGAAGTTGATGTCCAGAATTACCCTCCATTGTTCTTTCACCATATTCAGTATGGCAGGGTCTTTCAGAGGTTTGATATGGCTGATCTCGCTAGCCATTTAGATCTGAGATTCTCCTGTCTGTATCTACCATGCAGGACTGCAAGGAGGTTGCCATGCCCACCTGTTACATGGATTCTGTGGATCAAACTCCTGTTTGTAGGATCCCAGACATTTATCCAATCCCATACTGCTTAATTTATTTTTAAGTTTCAGGTTAAGTTCATAGAACAAAACTTATTTGGGTTCATAAGGTGCCTTACACTGTGAAGTATAAGATATATTAATAGTAAACATTTAGGATATGATGTGTTTTCTCCAGTTGTGATGAACAGAAGTACTTCTGTATGTTTCCACAAATTCATGTTTTCACTTGATTAATTAGGCTATTTGGACCACCATAGAATTTTGTAGCACTTTTAGAGTCATTTTCAAAACTATTGCATAGCTTGTAGAGCATGCTGTAATTAAAACATCATTATTACCTGAATTATATTTTCATTTGCCATTTATATTATTAATGGCATAGCTCAATATATGTTTTCTGAAATGATTAATAGGGGCTGTTAGCCTACAGTATAGACCAAAACTAGAGTAGATGTGAAAATTGTGGTAAATAATCTTCATTAATTTGTTATATTTTATTATATTCTAATGAACACACTCTAAGGACCTGGCAGAACATCCTATGGGGAGCTGACATCATTAAAATTGTCATCCATACTCTTTGACTTTAAAAATTGAAGGAGCACAACTTCCTCTGGCACTCTAAAGTAATAGTTTTCCATTTCCCTCTATGGCTTCTGAAAGATGCTCTTAATTCTTGTTTGTGTGCTCAGATTTTATCTCTTCAATTTATTTCTTTAATGGTACTCCTCCTTAGTAATATGGCCTACTGTCCACATTTATATCTCCTATCTACAAAGTTTCGAAGGAATACAGCCTTTTCACACAACCACTTACATTTTATCATTTTTCTACTTTTTTCCTTGTTGTAGATATGATTAACATCATATTTCTTATATACAAAGCTAACGTTTTTCACTTTCAGTAAGTCTCACTCTTCTGATTCATTAGTTTAGTAAAAAGGTCCCAAAAACCAAGAGCAAAGAGATTTTAAATTTATTCTAAATTTTAAAATACATGTTTTGAGTGTCTAAAAATACTTGTATATAAGCTGAATATTAAGAGAGGAAGTTATATTGCTCCAAAACACAGAACATTTTTTAGGTACTTGGGGTTATGTTCAGGAGGGCGACCTTAGACTTTTATAATAATTTAATTTAAGTGCAGAAGAAAGCAGAGTATTAAGAAAATGTCTTTACTATGTTGTTGTCTGTGTGTCTGTCTCTGTCTCTGTCTCTCTCTCTCTCTTTCTCTTTCTGTGCGCATGCAGATGTGTGTGTATGTGTGTGTGTGTGTGTGTGTGTGTGTGTGTGCGAGAGAGAGAGAGAGAGAGAGAGAGAGAGAGAGAGAGAGAGAGAGAGAGAGAGAGAACTTCAATAAATATTTGGAGAGTATGAAACCTTTAGGATAAGTAAACGTAGGAGGGTAAAATTATGAGCTGTTGGGGTCCTTTGTTCTCACAGTCATAGTCTTTACAAGAAGCTTTGGAACAGAGCATGGGAGAAAGTTATCTCATTCCCTAAGCCTCTTGCTCCTGGAATGCGGGCATCTGCAGGAGAGGTGCCAGATACCTCAACCTCTAGGGAGCAAGTCTCCTTGGCTGGCTGACTGGACAGCCAGTCTCTAAAAGCAGGGCTGGTGGAAAACATAGCCAACATTACATTTCAAAGTGCTTTTATCTAAATGAAAGCAAACTTTCTAAAAGCCCCAGCTCCATTCTTGTTTTATTAAAAGGTCCATTGTGCCACTTAAAATAGATAACCACACCATATTCTAGACAGAAACAATGCAGACCTTCCCTCTGGAAATGGGCCATTGTGTTATACAGTCTTTCCGGCTCTAACTTATCCACACAACTTCATGTAAATTGTGTTAAATAGTGAAGATGGAGAGAAAATGTCTCCATCAGCTTGTCCTGGAGGCAAGTCTGTGGTGCTTTTTCTGTTAATGATTGATGTGGGAGAGATGAGTCCTCTGTGAACAGTGGCAGTCCTGGGAAGAAGGCCATAGATTGTATAAGAGAGAAAGCTGTGCAAACCCCCCAAAACCAACTAGGAATAAATGGCACTGGCAGTAGGTATGTTAGTCAGGGTACTATAGAGTGATGGCCCTTGTAGAATGAATCTGTCTATAAATGTGTGTGTGTGTGTGTGTGTGTGTGTGTGTGTGTGTGTGTGTGTGTGTGTGTGTGTGATTTTCTAGATTGATTCCCCAGCTGTGGTCCAGCTAATATGACAATGGCTGGCTATGAATGGAAGGCCTAAAAATCCAGTAGTTGTTAAGTTCATGAGGCTGGATGTCTCAGTTATCTTCAGCACACACTAGAAAAACCCTGAACAAGTAGACTCAAATGTCAGTGAGGGAGTGGAGCTGCCAGCAGGAAAAGAGCAAATGCCTCCTTTTTCTACGTTCTTCTAAAGGCTTCAGGTAGAAGGCTTGTCTCAGATTAGAGGCAGGTCTTTCTACCCAAAAAGATCTGGATTAAAGGTGTGTTTTACTACCTGAAATTGAGTAAAAACCCTTCACAGATGTGCCTTTCCATTTTTGTATTTTAGTTAATTCCAGTAAGTAATCAAGCTGACAACCAACAATAGTCATCACAAGTCCTCCCCTTTTAAACTTGATAGACAACTATATCTCCTTATGTCATTATTAATTACCCAATTAAAACAATAACTAGGTCATGATAATGGCTAAACATGATTAAAGTATCTGTGCTGGATAGTTTTATGTCAACTTAACACAAGCAAGAGTTGTTGAAAGGAGGGGATATCAGTTGAGAAGATGTTTCCATAGCTTCCAGCTGTAACACATTTTCTAAATTAATGATTGATGGGGCTGGACCTAGCACATTGTGTATGGTGCCATACCTGGGCTGGTAGTCCTGCATTCTATAAGAAATCAGACTGAGCCAGCCATGGAGAGCAAGCCAGTAAGCATCACCCCTCCATGACCTCTGCATCAGCTCCTGCCTTCAGGTTTCTGCCATGTTTGAGTTCCTGTCCTGAGTCCCTTTGATGATGAACAGAGCTGTGGAAGTATAAATCAAATAAAACCTTTCCTCACCAACTTGACTTTTGGTCAAAGCATTTCATCATCATACTAGAAATCTAAACTAAGACAGTATCAAATGAACAATCACAAATATATTACATATTTAACCTATTTAATGATTACACCTAACATGATATAACCATCCAGCCAATCAGTTGGCTACAGCCCCCGAATCAATGAACAATCACACATCCAGCCATTTCTCCTTCCAAACAAAATGGATGACCATGTGTGCTGACCAAAGTTCTGTCTACTGTGAAGATTTACCTTTGCCAGTACCTTCCAGGCTTGTCCCAAAGAGTAGTTGTAATATTGTATACAGCTTCCAACTTCCGGGTGATGCCAGTCTAACATAAGAACCACCAATAGACCTGGTTCTAAACTTCTCTTCCTCGGTCAACTGTTCATGGAACCAACACAGGCTCTATAGCTGCAGGCTTGGTAGCAGACAGCATTGTAACAGGAAAGCATAGACATTTTGGCAACTTTGTCAGGTAACTTGTTTGTGCCTATACCAATTCCACTTGGTACTAGATTGCTTCTGTGCATGTCCTATTTTATGACTTGGTGGGTCAGATAAGACTCAGTTCATGATGAGCCGCACAAGTTGCATGGTAACTTGGTGGCCCATTGTCAAATGTTCAGTTTCTACTAAGGCTCATTAACAGTCCAAGAGATGTCTTTCAAGGGGGAGAAGAGTTATCTGCAGACGATAGTAGAGCCTTGCTTCAAAATCCCAAAGGTCTCTTAGGTGATTTTCCTCTAGGGGTCTTCCAAAGGCTCCCAACAGCATCCCAATCTGCCACTGACACCTCAAGTACCAATGGGTCTGCTGGATCATATGGTCCAAGCAGTAGAGCAGCTTGCACAGCAGCCTGGACCTATTGAAGTGCCTTCTCCTGTTCCAGATCTCACTCAAAGCTAGCAGCTTTCTGAATCACTTGCTATATGGACTAGAGTAACACATCCAACTAAGGAATGTGCTGTTCAAATAGGCCCACTAAACATTTGAGCTTCTTTCTTAGTGGGTAGAGAAACCAGGTGCAATATCTTATCTTTCACCATGGAAGGAATATCTCTGCATGCTGCATGCTGCATACCGCTACACTCCTAAGAAATATTACCGAGGTAGAAGGACCTTGAATTTTGTTTGGTTTTATTTCTCATCCTTTAATGTGCATATATGTTACCAATGAGTAAAAAAATAACTATTTTTTAATCAGCATAATGTCATGAATATAGTGAACTAATTTGATATTTTCTGTAAGAGAGCAACAATCAAGATCCCTTCTAGGTTATGACACAGGAAGGAAGAGCTAACATATACTTGAGGTAAAACAATAAAAGTTTTGGCCTTGCTAACTAAAAGTAAATTGCTTTCTGGCGGTCTTTATGGACAGCTTTTGAGAAAAAAGGGCATTTGTTAGACCAATTGCTGACTACCATGTACTAAAAGATGTGTTCATCTACTCAAGTAAGGACACCACATCTGATACAGCAGCTGAAAATATAGTCACTACTTGATTGAGTTTTCTTAAATCAACTGTCATTTTCCAAGATCCATCTGTCTTCTGCACTGGCCAAATAGAGTTAAAAGGAAGGTTAGTGGGAACCAAAACCTCTTCATCTTTTAAGTTCCTGAAAGTGGCACTAATTTTTTTCAATTGGCTCTGGGAATGCAATACTGTTTTTGGGTCACTATTTACTTTGGTACAGGCAACTCTAAAGGTTTCAATTTAGTTTTTGCAACCACAATAGCCCTTATTCCACATGTCAGGGAACCAATGTGGGGATCCTGCCAACTTCTAAGTTTATCTATCCCAATTATACATTCTGGGACTGGGGAAATAACAGGATGAGTTCAAGAAGCCACTGTGAGTCAGATTTTAGTGAAAACTTTATTAATCACCTGACCTCATATACCCCTACTTTAACTGGAGGGGCACAATGTTTTTTGGGATTTCCCAGAAGCAGGACCAGTTCAGAATGGACCCAGGAAAGTCTGATTTTTTTTTCCCTTTCTCCGGTGCAGAGTTGCCCTTGCAAGAAGCTGTAGGCTCCTCTGGGGAAGGACTGGGGAAAGACAATCAGTGAAAGTTTTTGGTATTTTACCAAGGTCCTTCCTCAAGGAACTTTGCCATTCCTTCACTTAAGGGGCTCCGGGTCTGCAAACTGGCTCCAGTCTGGAAATTGATTCAAGAGGTGATACTCCCTCTGGCCAAAATCCAATGTAGACTTTCTTTCATTTCTTTGAGAAGTTTTCTACTTGGAGAGACGAAATAAAAATTCAGTGGGCTTTTATCTATTTCAATCCTGGCAAAACCGTGGTGTGGGATAGCCAGAAACAAAGGTCCGTATGAGTCACGCCGCCATACAATTCGCTTGGCCTGTGCAGAAAATTACAGGTCCAGCCTTTATGGACATTGTTTTGTCTATGTCTCCCATTATGATAACTACAATCACCTTGTTTTTGGCAATCCATAGCTGCCACCTGGCCCCTGCTACATCCAGGCCCAGTCAATCCAACTGAACAGGAGCATCTCCATGCCTAAGGTCTGGCACAAGCTAAAGGGCAGCAATAAGGCTCTTCAAATGTGTTGGTGCCACTCTCACCATTTTGTGTCTCCTAGGCTTAGTGAAAGGCATGTCTTCTGGCCCTTCCAGTTGTGGAGGATTGGGATTTACACAGCATACCCTTTCTAGCATTGCAATTTCCCTGAGCCTTAAAATCCCTTCATCAACATTAAGGTAAGGGATATCAGGTAACTCCAACTCCTTCTTCGTAGGTCCTCTTTTGATAAATGCTTCAGGCAACCATTTAAGCAAGCCTGACACTTGTTTTAACAGTGCAAGCTTCTGTATTAAACCTAGAATCTCCATTCAGAAGGCCCATATCAGTAAACGCAGCCCGATCTGGTTTTCTGTTTTCGTTGCTATTTATTCCACACCCTTACAATCTATCTCGCACAAATCCCCAGATCTTTGCTTGAATGAATTAGCAAACCCATTAAGCTCTTTAGCAGTGGAGCATACCTCTCCACGGACTCTGTTTTCTATTTTCTCTCTAAAAGTCTGCTTATAAATCTGGCTATAGTTCCAGTGGCAACAATTGGTAAGTACTGAAGAGTATCAGTTTTGTCCTGCCTGGCATTTCCCTCAGAGGAAGGCACTGCTGGATAAGCAGACAACAAATAATTAATTTCCTCAGCCAAAGGTGGAATGGCAATAACTCCAGGAGTAAGGGAGTGAGTACATCTTCTTTTCATCGGGGTGAAATAAACTCTTGAGAATCCGAGGTTCAAAGTTCTCAGCTTCAAGTCTTCCCACACATCTTCATTGGGGTCCTAAGTTACAGGACTCCATTCTTTACCAATTAATGCCCTGACTTTACCCACTAACACCTCTAATGCTGGGACTTGAATTTTCTCTGTAAATCAGCGAAATTTATAAGGAAGGTTTCAGTTTGATTTTTCTGCAACTGGAGCTCTATGGCTGCTAGAGAAAAGAATCTATTCCAGAGCACACTGAAAAAACCTCGGACAGTGTGGATTTTTTTTTCCCACATCTGGAGCCTGACCAGCACAATCATTTTTCTCATTTTTCCCACAAACTGTCAAAAATTTTAAATTCAGAGTCATCAAATGCCTTGCTGCTCACAATTGGTGAATCAGGAAAATTAAATGCATTGATCCCCTTAATTTTTAAATATATCTCATACACTGTGACTTCAGTACATTCCAAGCTCCCAGGAGAGGCAATGGTAACTAGACAGTCTTAAGTAACTTGTGAGGATTCAGTACTGTAGGTGTTGGCAAACAGGAGAGCCTATTGCAGATCTTTGGAACTTCTTCTGGTACAAAATCAGTATTACTCAGGGTTCTGTAGAGTAATGGAACTGATTGAATGCATCTCTCTCTCTCTCTCTCTCTCTCTCTCTCTCTCTCTCTCTCTCTCTCCCACACACACATGTGTACACACACACACACACACACACACACACACACACACACACACACCATATGCGAAGGACATTTGTTAGAATGACTTACAGGTTGTGGTCCAACTAATCCAGCAATGTCTCCCCATGAGTGGGCGGTCCATGTATCCAGTAGCTGTTCAGTCCATGAGACGGGATGTCTCAGCTGGTCCTTGGTACACACTGGAATCCTGAACAAGTAGGCTCTAATGCCATTGATGGAATGGATTTGCTAGTGAGGTGAAAGCAAACAGGCAAAGAGGAAAATTCTCCTTTCTCTAAGTTCTTGCATAGGTTTCTAGCAGAAGACGTGGCCTTGATTAGTGGTGGGTCATCCTATCTCAAAAAACTGCATGATATGGATTGAAGGTATCTTCCTACCACAAATTAAGCAAAAATATGCCTCACTTTTTAGTTCTAGTTAATTCTGATTGTAGTCGGGTTGACAATCAATAATAGCCTTCACAGTGGGCTATTGTTATGGTATGGATGCCAAACCTAGGAAATTACAACAACATTCTTGACTTAAAAAGATATAAAATAATGACAGCATCAATTAGCATAGGAACATGAATGAGGGAACGTTTACAATGTTCACACCTAAAAGAATAGCTATAGGCAGTAGTTGTGGAGAGATGGTGTGTAGGAATGTTAATTCAGAACATGGCTGTTCTGGCAAGAGATCACATCAAAAGACCTTCTAGCTCTGTGTGAACTGGCTGGAATACAAACATGCCTTTAATCCAGGAGACAGAGGCAAGCAGATCTGAGTTCAAAGCCAGCCTGGTATTGAACAAGTTTCAGGTAAAGAAAAGCATATGTCCAGGTATGGTGGTATATGCTTTTAATTCCAAGGAAGGTAAAGTTAATTTGTAGAAGGAAGCACTCATGTTTGAAAGGGATGTCTAATTGAGTGGCCGAAAAAATGATGAATCAGAAAAGATTGGACAGAATAGGATATGCCCAACTTTCATGAGAAGAGAGAGAGGAAAGGGAAGCTACTAAAGAGGCAGTTTTACAGAGAGAGGAGGCAGTACTTATTAGGACAGTAATAGAGAGATGGGTTGCAGAGAGAGAGAGAGAGAGAGACAGAGAGAGACAGACAGAGAGAGAGAGAGAGAGAGAGAGAGAGAGAGAGAGAGAGAGAGAGAGAACTCAGGTGAAGATGGAATGAGTCCTGATGCTGCTTGATGTGCCAAAGTGGATTGGTATGTGGGGGTGGGGGTGCTCACCATTTTTGAGGAGAAGGGGAGGGAGATGAGTGAAGAGGAGGGTTGGAAGGGTGGGACTCACCAGGATGAGAGGAAGAGGGGTCATTGATCTGGATGAAAAGAGAATAAATAAATAAATAAATACACGGCCAGCACTTTAAATAAATACGTGCACATTCTTGAATTCATAGTGGTATCTAAGATGGGCTTGCACTATTATCATGACAGAATGTGCTTTTGCAGACATGCATAAGTGATAATCCTGGTGGAACCAAGGTTGAGTTAATTGGCAACATTCAGTGTTTTCTGTCCTCAACAGGAATTGGAAATCAAGAGAAAGCTAGGATTGAGCAGGGAGAAACACATGCGTCTATTTGGTTTTCCCTGTCCTAAGAACCACAGAGGTTCCCTGCAGTGAATCGCATTTTGCTGAAGGGAGGCAGATGGCATTCTTTTGTCTTCATAGGTCTGGAGGGACAGTTGCATTTTGTTCAAGTTTTCTCCAGCAGCTGCGATAAGCACTGACAAAAAGTAACTTGGGGAGGAAAGTGTTACTTGGTTTATATTTTTCAGTCCGTCATCCAGAAAAGCCAAGGCATGAATTCAAGGAAAAAATCTGAAGGCAGAATCCAAGGCAGAGACCGTGGGGGAAAACACTGCTTTCAGGCCAGTTCTCCATGTCCGGCTCAGCTTGCTTTCTTATAAAACCCAGGCCCCCTGCCCAGGGGTGGTACCACCCACGGTGGGCTGGGCCTTTGCACATCCATTCTTGATCCAAAGAAATGCCTTAAGAGTATGTCACAGGCAAAGGAGATGGAGACAACCCTTCAATTGAAGTTTCCTTTTCTTGGGCAACTCTAGTTTGTGTCAAATCCACAAAAACCACACAGAACACATATTTTTTTTCTATTCTTTTATTTGTGAGTGAGTGTGTGCCAGAACGAGGGCTCATGCATGAAGGTCAGAGGATGAAGTTTCTGTGAGATCTGGCCTGCAGTTTCCCAGGATTCTCCTCTCTGCACTGCTCCTCTCACTATTTGAACACTGACGTTATAGATGCATGTTATCCTTCCTGGCCTTATGTGGGTTCTAAGGACTCAAAATCAAGTCCCCAAATTTGTGTAGCGTTATCTTTACACACTGAGCCTTCATCTCAGCCCCGTGTTGCATCTGAGTGCTCAAAGTCTGTGTTCCCTCATGCCTGGACTGGAGAGCTGGGTCAGCCACGTGGGACACGTAAGATGTGGGCTCTTGGTTAGTACAGCAATATAGTAAGAGGGACAGGAGTGCTTTCCTCATAGGACTAGTACATGGAACAAGTGGAAAAAAAAGTATCCACATTAGAAGAACATGGAGATACTTGTAACAGAAGTATGTTGTTTCTTTATGCTGTGTGTGTGTGTGTGTGTGTGTGTGTGTGTGTGTGTGTGTGTGTATGTATGTAAAGGCTCATGAACTCAGGTGCAGAACTTAAGAATTTATAAATTTCTTTCCTGTCAGATCTTACCAAATAGATTGAAAACAAACCGTTTTATTAAAATATGACAAACTATGGACCGTATTATTTTAATTGATGAAGACTAATAATTAAGCTCAATATGAATGACCTAAAATACAAAAGTGAGTTGCTTCTCCCATGAGACCACTGGCAGGCATATGTCATCTAGAGACTGTGCCTTCATTCACCTATTATCCCGGAAGGATACCACTTCTAACCTGACACCAGGGAAATGACAGTGGAGAGTGATCAATAAACAATTATTACTCACAAGAACTGAAAATGTCACATGCCACAATCCCTGGGATCTCTCATTGGCTAGAAACAGTCACATGACCACACAAGGACGCCCCCCCCATGACATGATAGATACAAAATTTATTGAGCTGTGACAACTGTGCAAAAAGAGCTCTTGGAAACCTAGTACCTTTAAATTGTTACTATAAATCATATGTGTTATTTCTACAGCAATTTTCTTTTAAAAATATACTTACTTATTTTTATTTTTATGTGTATGTTATTTTGCCTCCATGTATGTTTACATACCACAGGGATGCAGTGCCCAGGGATGTCAGAAGGGGATACTGGAACTGCTGGGACTGAAGCTACAGATAGTTGTTAGCCTTCATGTGGGTGCCAGGAATCGAACTGTGGTCTTCTTGAATGAAGAGCGGTAAGTGCCCTTAATTTTTGTACCATCTTTTCAGCTACTGCAGTAACTTTACTTCCCTTCTTCTAAGCCCATCTCTGGAGACCTTCATGGAAAAGAGAGTGTACTGTTATGTTCTGTACCTTTACACGTCTAGACTAGTTCACTTTTGACCTGTCAAATGTAACACATCTGTCACAAAGCAATAACAGCATTCAAACCCTACACAGATCCTACAGGATAAGTTCTAATTGGTGGTGGGGCCTGGGCGAGCGGAGGTAGCCTTAGAGTACAGCTAAAAGTGTGTTAATTCCCAGAACCAAGGAATTTCAAGACGAAAGTGAACAATCTTTCCCAAGTCTTGATGAAGAGCATAGAAGTGCTGCTCCCTCACTTATAACACTATAGAGACTGGAGCTTGGACTTAGCTATAAATTGAGGGTCATTTTTCAGGATAAGGAATGTTCTGTCTTGATGAGAATAGCACATCCCATTTATCAAAACTTGTTGAAATGCAGATTTAATCTCTGTCTTTCTGGGTCTCCTGCCACCACTGCTATTGAGCACAGTGTTAGGAATACATATTGTTGAGTTTTATGCCATGTAATTTTAAGAGAGTACATATCTCCCTAACCTGAAGATCTTTTCTATGTGATGAAGCATTTCCCATTATAGATTCAGATAGGAAGTGATGGTGACAATGGGCAACTTTCTCAAGGCATTTGTCTTAAAGTTTGGCTGCCCCACCAATTGCAAGCCTTCTTACAGGCTTAAGAAGCTGGCATCCATCCTAATGATGTTTAGGTGGCTTCTGTGTTACTAGTCTTTTGTTTGTTTGTTTCTTTTTTTTTTTCCCCTAGGAGTCTAAAATATCATTTCCTAAGCCCAGGTTGGGCTATCAGGCCCTGGACAGAGTAAGGTAAGGGAACCTTAGAACAATATTGGAGAGTGCCCCGACTGACTGGGAGGCTTCAGTTGATCCACAAATTGTATTCAGTCACTCACGAAGGCAAAGACCAAAAACAAAGTAGGAAAAATAGATAGAGCTGCCTTCTTTCGGGTGTGGAGGCTTAGGCCTTTAGGGTGGGGGAGACTCACCCTTTTTTGCTTTAAGGGGAGATTCTGTTGCCCCACGTTGGGTGCCAGCTGTTGTTCTGCATCTTCCACTGGTGCTGCTGTGGATCACAGAACCAAGAATATGATTTCACTGGCAGAAGTCTGAACTCCGTGGGCTTCCATGCAGAAAAGGATGAAACACTGAGTCAAATGGTCTGTCTTCTCCAGGAATACAGGTGTGGAAAGAGGAGGGTAGAATACAGAACCAAAATCATTACTGCTGGGCTGCCAGCATCAGGCCAGGTGGCAGCTGGGAGCTCAGGGCTTTCAATCTTGAGCCAGGGAGCAACCAGGTCCCAGTTGGACTTGGGTGAGTTGGTGCCTATTACAGGAATAAATGGTAATGGAGTCTTTGAGCTTTAAAACAGAGCCAGTGGCAGGCGCCCTCTTTGGTTCAGGTGGACAGAAGGGTTTCTCCGAGAACAAATGGCTGATCACCCCTGCAGAGGGGCACTGGGGTAGGCAGAGTAGCAAGAGAAAGACGATGGAAGCGATCTGCACTGACACTCTAGTGAATGTTGGAGGCCCAAGGAAACCAGCTGCCTGTGGCTGCCTGATCAGGAGTCAAGCCTTGGGGTCCACTGACAAATTCTTTGGGGAGGGGAGAATGGGCCGTATTCTTCCCCAGAATAAATAATGACTCTTAGAAGATCTTTGGTGAAATTGATGGTGGTGGCCTGCCTTTATTTAATGTAAAACAGGGACTTAAAAACTTTGGGCGGTGGGAGAAGTTTTTGGGGTGAATGTGTTTGATTCTCTGGGGCTAGGAGTTCCAGAGATAGTTTATTTATATGCAGTAGCACAGTCCTGTTGTAGGAAGAGGAGGACAGTACTTAATTATTCCAGCAGGGACGGGGATGCGGAAGAACTCCAATTATGGTTAGAAGTATGGGAAAAGGTCATTGGTTGAAATTTAAAACAACAAGGCATCTCATTAGCACGGAGGGTATTTCCAAGAATCCCTAGGTGGACACTGAAACATTGAGAAAGGGTTGGGCCTGTAATCTCCCTGGGGTTTCCTCAGATCAGGGGAAGAGGGAACCCAGTTGAGGAAGGGAGTCTGACATTCTAGCCAGGAGCTTAGGGGCTATTCAGTAATGCCACACTTTAACCTTAACAGCAGGGTCCATGGGGCTGCAGAGATGGCTCAGAAGTTCTGAGTTCAATTCCCAGCAACCATACGGTGGCTCATAACCATCTATAAAGTGATCTCGTGCCCACTTCTGGCCTGCAGGTGTACATGCAGATAGAGCACTGTATACATAAAAACAACAAACAAACAACAACAGCAACAAAACCCCACAGTGTCCAACACACCTCTGCACATTTTATTTAATATTTATACTTTACTAAGATTGGAAATTTTGACCTTAAAATATAGGAAAACTTTTGGAAAACTATAGAACATGGAGACTCCTCATGAATCATATTAAATTAGTTCTAATTCAATGAAAACCCTTTTCAGGAGAAATAACCTTCAAGATCTTTTGGAGGGTGTTTTGGCAGCCATTCAGCTCTATGACCTCACTTCCTATTTTCTCTTATAGCTTCCGGTTTCCCTGGAAGAGAACATCTAATTAGACCTAAGACTTGCAACTCTGTAGCATCAGTTGAGACCACTTTAGCCAGTGCTGAAGAAACTATTCGCACAGAATACAAACTTTATTTCATTCTCCCTGTGTTTAGAACGATCCTCCTGATTCTAATTTGTTTTGTTGGAAACCCATGTTGCTGACTTTCAGAGAGAAGAATTCTGTATGTATTTCTAGGATAGCTGAAATACATATAGGTACAGATACCAAGCAGCTGTCCTAAATTGAACACACACACACACACACACACACACACACACACACACACACACACATACACACACACTTACATATACATACCCACATATTCACATAGATACACACATTCACACATTCACACACACATACATACTGTATACAACAGACAGAATTATTTCTAAGTATTCTTAAAGTACATTTGGATAGCTTCCTGTCACCTACAGTAGAAGCTCAACACATACTCAGAGCAATCACTTGAAGATTCTGAATAGCAACAAGATTTATCCTGAGAAATCATCGCAAGGGAAGGGTGAGGAAAGCTGTCAGAGTGTGCAGCAGTGCCTAGTTTGTCAGTTTAGACATCCTGCATCAGGCATCTAACCAACCCTACAGAATGCTGGAAAATACACATTGAATGGAGATGCCACTCAAAAATATTCGTCGAACATTTGTGCTCCAAATGTATCTGCCCTTACCAGAAGTTTGTGACATAGTGAATTAGCTGTTTGCTGTGACAACAAATAAACAAATGGCAATAAGCTAAACAAAGAGAGTAGGTCTCCCATCTATATCCCATAATATTGTAATGCATTCAGTGTAATAAAAGCAAAGCTTGCGACATTTGAAGAGAAATATAGGAGATGGGGACATAGAAGGACCCAGAGGGTCCTAGAAACCTACAGGAAGAACATCGTGACGGGTGGATCGGAGCCCAGGGAGGTCTGCTCTAACTAACCAAGGACAAAACAAGTAGTAAACATTGAATGCCTACTCTGATTTACCCAATGGACCAGACATTCTCCACAGTTATGTGTAGAGCGGGGACTGCCTTTGACATGAACCCTGGTGCCCCATATTTGATCACCTCCCCTTGGTGGGGAGGCCTGATAGCACTCAAAAAAGAATAAGCAGGCTACCAAGATGAGACTTGATAGACTATGACCATATAGTGGGGGAGGAGGCCCTCCGTGGTCTTAGACCTAGGGGAGGGGAATAGGGTGAAAGCAGGAGGGAAGGAGGAACTGGAGGATACAGGTGATGGGTTAACAATTGAGTTGTAATCTGAATAAATTAATTAAAAATAAAAAAGAAATAATATAATAATAATAATAATAATAATAATAATAATAATAATAATAATAATAATAAAAGAAATTGGTGCCCCTATAAAGAAGGAGTTTGTACTGCAATGGAAGCAGGGGAGTATTTGACTTCTGTAGAAAGGATGTCCTCCCTCCCTCCCTTCCCCCCTCCCTCTCTTCCTCCCTGCCAGTTTTCAGCCTCCTTTCTACATCTCTCCCACCCTCCTGATCTCACTGTTTCTCACCCTTTCTCCTTTACTCCTTTTCTAGTCCTTCTCTTCCTAAATTCGGCCAGGGGTTTTTGAGACAGGGATTTACTCTGGACACTTAGGGTCAAAGTCATGGTGAGCCTTCTGAATCTTCAGAACTAATATTTGCATACAGGATCCTTCTAAACAAGAAAACCCTCCATTGATATGCAACCCTCTGATTTCAAAGAAAATAATAAAATTCAAACCACTAGCTAATTGCTCATATTTTGGTAGTGATTTAGGCTGTGACTCAGAATAATTTGTTTCATTTCTTGATGAGCACATTTTCTTCAAGAAATGACAATATCAATTTGAAATGACTTTCAATTTTCTATTCTGCTACCATTCCTCCAGAAGTTGATCACTCTTCAGGATGTCATATTCTGAATAGCATTTCTTTCACTCAGGAGAAGATATGGTTTAATCACATCTCCCTTTGACTTTTCACACTGTCTTCATTTTATTTGGTTCTAATTCAGGCCAGAGCTATTGCTTATGATCAGTTTCTTGAATTTGTATTTTCTGTGTTTTGCTACATGGCTCCTACCTGTGCTTTTCATTTGAATCTCTTGCCTGAAACTTCTTGAAGTAGATTGCATACTATTGAGTAGCTGGCTTCAGGTTTTATAGAAGTCAAAGTGATAATAATGTTACATCAGTATTTATTGTGCTCAGCAGTACATGGATGGTCTTTCTCTTCAGCATCATGCTGTTTTAATTATTGGTAAGTTTAAAATAATAGGGCTAGAGAAACATAATTCTCTGTATATTTTAGGATGCTTGTGGCTATGTTATTTTGAATATATATATATATATATATATATATATATATATATATATATATATATATATATTCTAAAAATATACCATTGGCATTTTTAACTGAGATTAAATTAGCTTTACAGATTAAGATAAAGGAAAAGAGCTATTTTTGTGATACTGCATTTTCTATTCCAAGGTCCTAACAGTCCTTGTACTGTCAGAGCTTTTTGTCATTACCAGTGGCACATACAGTTTATAGAAGATTTTATGTTCCATATTTTTGTATCTTATCTGGTCAAGTTTTATTCTTGTGTGTATGTATGTGTGTGTATGTTTGTGTGCGTGTATGTGTGTATATGTTTGTGTGTGTGTATATGTGTGTACGTTTGTGTGTGTATGTGTGTGTATGTTTGTGTGTGTATGTGTGTATGTGTGTGTATGTTTGTGTGTGTGTATGTGTGTGTGTGTGTGTGGGTGTGTGGGTGTGTGCCTGTGCAGATGCATGATCCCCTGTTCCTGTGGAGGGGATCCCATATTAGCTGGCCTCTGTCAGGTATGTTCTGTTGAGTGTCTTCTTCTGTTATTCTCTGACTCATTTCTATGTGGAGCCTGATTGTTTTTAATTAAACAGGCAGGCCCGGCAAGCCCTAGGAATGTTCCTGTCTCTTCTCCACACAAGGCTGGGGTCAAAGGCTTGCGTAGCCACACTTGGCTTTTTACTTGGGTGCAAAGACATCCAAATGATATCCACCTGCTTCTTCAGTGAGTGGCCTCACTTGTGGGGATGTCTCCCAGCTCTACATGTGTCCATTCTGCAGATAGCTATTATCCATATAAAAGATTGCTTTAATTCTTGTTTATTTAATTTTGTCTTGTGTAGCCTTAAAATTACTTTATTTCTTTATCTAAATTGTTAATGATTTATTTGAAATAGTTTCCTAAGGAAAATAATTCTATTACTATTAAATAAATTAAAATTCCCCATTCCAATTTTTATTTCTAAATTCACTCCTCAAGTTTAGTTGACTGCTTTCTTCAATACAGTTCATAATCAGAACATTAATAGGTCAGTGGCACAATACCTATATTACATGTATAATTTGATGTGTACATGTAATTACCATTTCATATCACTTTGGCAAATGTATAAACATAATTTTTAAAATAATTCTTTGATTTTAGAAATGAAGAAAAGATAATGGATTGTTGTACCTATATTTTATACCTGGGTTCCTATGTCCCTCTTTTCTGACTTGTTAGGTGTATCGTTTTCTATTTTTAGCTAAGTTAATATTTCAGGGAAGGAGAATAGTGTTCTAGAAATGCATCATACATGATTCACTTTATGTTAAATACAAATCAAACATTGCTAGTTATTTTTAGAAATGGATTTTCATTAAGAAAGATGTTTTGTGTTTGTGCTTGTCAGTGTGTCTCTTTGTGTGTTTACATGTGTGTGACTGTGTATATGTATATTTGTGTGTGTGTATACATGAATTTTTGTGTGTGTACATGTATTTCTGTGTGAATATGTGTGTGTTTCTTTACGTATATTTATGTCTGTGAGGCTATATATTGTGTGTGTGTTTGTGTATATACATATCTGTGTATGCAGGTATGTTTGTGTGTGTATGTGTATGTTTATCTGTTTATATGTGTTTGTGTGTATGTGTCTGTATATCTGTGTATCTGTATGTCTATTTGTGTGTGAATGTGTCTGTATATCTGTGTATCTGACTGTGCGTGAATTTAAAAGGATTTGGCATTATAATGTAATGTGCATTGTAAAGTAGTTAGGAAATTTTTCCCTTTTCCCCTGCCACCCTATACACTAAACAATTGAAATTTAATTGCAGCTATCTGTTATTTGACATTTTGGAAGAATTCCTCTGTGGAACCATATGGCAACAGCTATTAGCAAATTATCTACTGAACTGTGAATTGCCTGTTCAGTTTCCCAGTTCTTCATCTGAGGTCAGTTCATGTATGTCTCTAAATGACTTTAAAGATTTAGGCTATTCCTTTTCAAAGTCTACTAACAGTCTCAATGACTACATCTGTCTACAGATGTCATTCGTAAAATCAGATAGAATTCTTTTTACTGATATTGTTTTATTTACATTATTATAACATATTTCCAGGAAAATTTAACCATGTAATTAATTATTGGTTCTACTGGTTGTTTATTTATCATGATTATCCTTTTTTTATTACATTTGTTTAATATTTTATTGTGAATGTGTATGCAAATAGGTTTTTTTCATGTGTACCTGCACAAGCTCCACGGTGTGTATGTGGATGCCAGAAGAAAACTTGTAGGAATTTTTCTCTCTCTCCCCCATGTATGTCCAAGGAACTAAAGTCAGGCCTATAGGGCCTTGATGGTTCATCTTGACCTATGTATTTTATAGGAATAAGAAATGCCTAGGAGATTAGTAAGGCCGCAGCCCTTGAGTGTCTGTAAGGCATTTCCACACTTAGATCCTGAGACTCAGCCCTAAGCAAGGCTTAGGGATATTCCACTTATGTAGTCATATTCTGCAAGTTTGTTCTCACACTAGGCAATGTAACTTATGTTTTTACTCACTGCTAACTCTTTTGCCACGGTTGCCTTTGAATAAATTAAGAGTGTGTTTAGATTAAGAACTGCTCGTTGGAGGGCTTTGTAAACAGTGATCTTCTTTCACTGACTCTATGACAAATTGAAAACCGAGATTAATTTCCTTCCAATTTTAAATGATGTGAATCTTTTGCCTTAATTCTGAAATGATTCAACTTAAGTAAAAATCTACCAGGTTTTACCTCAATGTGACTGTTAATTTTATTTTTTTCACCTCACTGTGTTCAAATTAACACTGTTTATGGGTGTGACTATGTGACTATGTACCGCAGAGATCAGCATTTTAATCAGCATATGCATTCAGATCCACTCTTAAAAGAGATTCAAGGTGAGGAGGAACATTCCTTTTGCTTATTGTCTGTCTTCTTGGTCTGGGACTTTGGTTTTCTCTTCTGGGACTGGCATGCATATCAATCAGCTCTCCCAGGCTTTGGGCCCTTGAAATTTGGCTTGAAATACTTACATATGTACACATGAATACATCCAAACGTAGCCTCCACATATCTGTATATACACAAACACATTTATATTGACTTGGTCTCTCTGGATAGCCTTGATAATAGGATTTTTGTAATACTCTGGGCTTCCCTCTGTTTTGGCTATACTACCTTTCTTTTATTCAACGTTGTGTACTGTTTTATTAAGGGAATTTTCTCCTATGCAAATGTAGCTTGTGCCTGTGACTCTTTGGTGAATTTTGAGGCCTTGTTAAAATTTCATACCTTTGTCGCTTACATTGTTTACCCATGTCTCCCCAATTCTTGACTAACCAGAGAACTGTTTTTGGAGTGGGCCTTTGAAGAATATGCATTTTTGTTTTATTTTCTGAGTTCTAAATGGAAATGATATGTTATTTTTTTTTTTTAGTGTTACCATAACAAGGCACCAGAAGCTGGATAGATGAGTTTGTGGGAAAAAATAACCATTAACTGAAAAGTCTAGAGACCAGAAGTCTCCAAACTCAGTGGTTCTTCTGAAAGCTCTTGGGTAGAATCCTTGATGATTCCAGCTTCCAGCACCACCGCATCATTGTCTGGGTTCAGTTACCACAACTCTTATAGTGTCTGACTCTTGCATGGGTCTTCCCAGGGTAGACAGTGTGAGGCATAAAAGAATTCATTTTGTAACAAGGCCTCAAGATTCACTGAAGATAAGAGTCACAGGCACAAGCCACATTTGCAGAATCAATTGCTCCACAGGAACAGTGTTGATATCACCATATACAGACTTACTGTGTCACTTCTTTTGGGAAGACGTGAACAAATATCTTTTATACAAGTTATAGCATGTGACGGGAGCAAAGAAATTATTCCACTCATTTAGCTTGGGGAACCAGAGAGTTTATATTGGTTATTTACACAGGGAAGGCGGTTTAAATGAACATTTTGGCCATTTGAATGATGTTAATCATGTTTACATTATTCAACTATATATGCTATACGATAGAATGAAATCCAGCTACAAAATGCCACTGTTTTCTACAATAAAAAGATGCAAGTTAAATCATGATTTTTTTTTTACATTAAAAGTGAACCTTATAAGTACCTTCTATCACTCTACCTCATTTCCTTCATGTTTATTCTTTCTTTTTCGATGCATTTAAACTCTGGGATTCCAAAATGGATTTTTTTGAACAGATATAACTTGTGCCCTCTTTCCCTTGCCTTCAGCTAGCTGTAAGAGACAATAAACTAAACTGCTACCTCATCATCCTTTTCCATTTTCCTGCCAAAGAAGAAGACAGTGAACAAGAGACAGCATCCTCGTGTAGTTTCCTGTTTTAACTCTTCTTTTATGTTCACAATTTTTTTTTCTGGGAGGACAGCTCGGGTTTAAATCAGTGTTTGTCTTATTGGCCATAGCAGCAATACAGTTGTTATCACAGCCTGTGTACCATCTCATGCCATACATGCTACATTCAGAGACTGTGGTATTTTCTCATTCATCAGTCATCTGGGAGGAGGCCATTCATTTTCCCCAAACGATACTCCATTCTCTGATAGCTTAGCTTCTGTAGCAGGTGCTATCATCCATGGCAGTGAGTATGTACCCACCACTGAAGCAAGGCGACATATCATCTCATCCTACACAGGGGAAGGTGACCATATCAGGATGGTCTCTATGGATGCTCCAACTGCAGATGAAACAGGCATGTTTGCTATTTTTTAATCACCCATCACAGTGGCCATGTTCATTTTTGGTTCTATTCAACCAATTGACAATGTCTACTCAAACTAGTCCATCCACATCCGAACGAGAAGCAATTTTTAAAGTGCTGCTTGGTGAACCAATTAGCTTGTGAGAGTTACTTAATATAACATAGATGAGAGTTCTTTTACTGGACCCTTTCTCCTTGGAAGATATTTTATTTTGATATGCTAGGTTATTGAGATATAGTGAAAACATTACTATTTATTTTTTCTTTCACTTACTTTTCAAATAACACAAGAAAACCTTGGATTCACACTCCAAACTAGGTCAGAATCATTAATTCTTTCAGTTTTGAACATCGAAGTAGCTACCTTCAAGCCATGAACCCATATTAGCTACTGCACATGCCTTTGTTTTCTAAGTCTGTTTATTTTTTCCAGAATAATTATTGAGGCAGAAATGTAGACTCAATAAATGGAGAGTGATTTTCATTTTCTCCAGTTGAAAGGAAGGATTATGAGTTTGTGAACCTCCTGCTAAGGCTAATGTGCCTCAGCTGCTTTGGGAATCCATATAGGACTTTACTTCACACTTCCCAAACCTATGGCATGATGCTTAGTGTTTTGTTTTGTTTCTTTGTTTCTTCTTCTTCTTCTTCTTCTTCTTCTTCTTCTTCTTCTTCTTCTTCTTCTTCTTCTCCTCCTCCTCCTCCTCCTCCTCCTCCTCCTCCTCCTCCTCCTCCTCCTTCTTCTCCTTCTCCTCCTCCTCCTTCTCCTCCTCCTCTTCCTTCTCCTCCTCCTTTCAGGTATACCGTGAAAATGGCAAGAGGTTATTTCAAGACAGATTTTCAGAGAACAATTTAAATTAGCATAAAGTTAACATTTCCTAAATGGTTATTTTAGAAACTGACTATTAACCTTTACGAAAAAAAAAAGAAGTAGATTAGAAAATTGTTCTCATATTATTGTTTCCTTCAGACAGGACTAGGAAAATGTATCTCTTGGGCCACCTTAAAGCAGAAACTAAGGAAACTTCCTAATAACACCCCTTAAAACAGAGCTTTCTATAGTTGTTATGGGGTAACACAATTCAGTAGAGCATATTAAAAAGTTAAGAAAGAAAAGAACATGAGGAATAAATATATATCTTCAAGTAATATGCTAAAATTTCTCCTAGAAATTGTGGAGTCTAACAAAATGAATTAAATTTAAAGAAAAGGCATAAATACCTAGCTTAAGAAGTTGACAATTTTATAGGAAAATATTTAAAACTTCTATATCCTATGAGACAATTATGCAGAAGTACTATAGATTATATGATGTCTTTCAAACATGAGCCAAGTAAGGTGCTTTTGAGATAAAAATCAAGCTCGTATACATCAGCAAGAAGGCGACTGCATTTGTAGATCATTATTAATGAATGGACTGAATTGGGAAAGATTGCTGGTAGAATAAGCAGGAGTGTTTCGCTTTGGGATCCAGAATATTGGCAGAGCATCAAGGACTTACTTGCTCATGTGAGAACTGGCCTTCTGAAGGATACTTAGACACAAAAGAAAGGTAATCAATTGAAGGAAGCTGTAGAGAACTGCGGGAATAAGTCAGGTATGCAAGACACGAGCATGGAGCATACCATGTGTGTGTGGCCCAATCTCTCCACTTCTCTGGTTCCTCATGTTGATAGGAAGCACTTCTACTTTCTCTAGTGTGAAGCTGTGTGAGTCCAAAGCCCAGGTAACTGGTCTCTATTGCAGATTCTCAATCCCCATTGCTCTCTTACCATGTGAAGGCTTGGGCATGATCAGTAACAGAATAATTACAATTACATAATGGCTGATTATTGCAGTCTTTAATTTTCCCCAATAGTATGGTCTCAGAGCTGATATCTGTGCTCATTGGTCAATTTGTCTTCTTTATTTGACAGTCACCTTGGGAAAGTAAAGTGATAAGAGTTTAGTGCTCAGTTACTCAGAAATTTTAGCTACTCTGCATAACTCATAAACCACAGAAAAGCACGGCGATATTTTATTAGGATATTGAATAATTGATTGCTTATTGTCAGATTTTCATAATTAGATTTTGGACTCCTAGAGCAAGTAATTGCTTTGATCATTGAATAAAGTTAGGGGTTTCTTTATTACTCCATCATAGAAACTATGACAGTCTGAGGGAAAGGCAGCTCATGGTTACTGGTGCTTTGTATTACAGATGATGCTGTGTAAGCCCACCTCCTGAGTACGGGCGGGCCTCTAGTTTGGTTCTAACCAACAGCTCATACAGATAACTAGTTACCACTCCTTCCTGTGTAAGATACTAATTAATAAAACAACAGTTGTTTTTAACCCTGTTAGCTTACAAAATAATTGATACAGAAAGACCATGATCTATTGTATAAGCTTAAAGCACTGTAGCTGGGCAGATAACAACCCTCTAAGCTATTTAGCTATCTCTGAGCTACACAACCCAAGTTACTTGCCAATACGTCATCCTTTCTGGGCCAGATCTACTCCATCAAGCCATGTCCTTTTTCCATCCTCTGTACTTTCTCCAAATCCTCACTCTGCCTTCTTGTCTCCTGACCCAAGCCCTGGGAACCTAAAACCCTACAGACCTCTCTTCTGCCAAGCCACAGGCTTCAGCACTTTTATTAACCAATCAATTTTAAATTAGATGGAGCAAGGTTTACACAACAACGTTATACTTGAGAATGTGCTCATCTGGGCTGCAAACAAATCTCATGGCTATAAAATCAGCATCTGAAAAAAGGAGTGAAGGAGACCCTCCCCAACACTGCTGGGAGCATGCTAAGTGAGACTACAACTTCTGTCTCACTGACAGAGTTTCTATTGCTGTGGGCATTGATGAAGTAAATTACTATATGGATAAACCGAGATACTAAGGGACAGGTAGGACAGTCCTGATACACTAAGTCAAAAAAAAAATCCCACAAGGCCTCATCCACACACAAATAACTACAAGCAACTAAGGAAAGCTAGAAAAAGAAAAGATGACCTTCCCCTTCCCCAAGGAAGTGCACACTAATTGGTTGTCCAGTGGCAAATGGCCAGCTCTGAAAACATACATATGTATAGCATTATATAGATTCCGCATATTAAATACATGTCATATAATTAATATACACATATATGTTTGTATGTATATATACATATAACACAATTAGTGAAAAAATTGTTCATGAATTTTTAGCATGGTATATGTGAAAGTTAGGGGAAAAGAACAGTACTGAAGAAATTCTGTAGTAAATTAAAATCTCAAAAATAAACAAAAGCAATTTCAATTGTGAAAAAATAAAATAAAAAGAATGCAATATATAAATATATACTTTCAACAACACCCACAGAAGCTGGAAAATACACCGTTCTATCTTGGGTCCTTACAGGAGGCCCAGTCCTGGCTGGCACTGCTCAGGATTTTGAGAGAAGCAGAGGCAGAAGACCTAAACAAATAGCTTTCTCTTTTTGATTTCTTACCCCTAGATGAGTAAGGCTCAGTTATGAAACCTTTACCAGTGCTGAGAAGGCACATGGGAGTCTAGGGCTGGCTTTTCCTCCACGCCCTGGGCTTAGGAACCTGTCAGGAACAGCACTTTGACTTCACTGCAGAAAAGAACTTCATGATGAGAGAGCAAATCACAGTTAGCAGGCTTATTAAGTACAGATAAGGAATAATATACACTTTCAATTTAAGTGTGTGTAGAGAGCGGTGTGGTGGGGGTAGTGAGGGAAGAACGAAGAGGCTATCATGGTCTTGTTGTGTTTCAGGGAAATCGACTTGAGACAGAAACTCTGACTAGAGAAGTCTGCTTTGACACAGCCTGTCTGAAGGCTCTAGACTTAAGTCTACACTCTCATAAACTAAAGTAACTACTGGAGTGGGTGTCTTGCCTGGCAACGGAAAAAAAAATGCTCCCTTTATTCTAAAAGGCTGGTACAGAAAGCATGACAAATAAACAGTTCCTGAATGAAAATCAGTTTATCACGCGAACTTGACTAGTCAAGCCTATTAACTGATTAGAGCACTAGTATAATTTTCTAGTTAAGTCTCAGGAACTCCTATAAAAGACTAGTGCATATTTATAAGTAGGGCTCTGAAAATATCTTGCTTGGATTCCAATTCCAGCTCCTTTCATCTCTGCCTGTGTAATTCAGACAAATCATGTTTATCCCCGTTTCATAATCTGTAAAACTCAGAAAATGATATCTATCCCAAGGAGCCGCTGTGAGGAGCAATCATGTTGAGAGGAGAGCAACATGTCGATAATGAAATCCAATGTCTTTTAACTATCACTTATTATAATCATCTTCCAATCATTCAATTGTTGTGTACGCACCTCTGTTTTGGAGAAGACTAGCAGACAACTATTACAAAGGAAAATATAATACCTCCAATCAATTCACGGGTAGCACAGTAATAACAACTGAAGTCATGATGATAGCTGGATTGAGTTAAATTGCTCTCGTGCAACACATACACACAGGCAGAATTAACTACATCTGTGTCTTAATCTTTGCAATCTGTGAATCGGCAGGTGTCATTAAGTTAGGCATTTTGGCAAGAAATCAGCCTGGATTATTCAGGTGGACTGAGTAATTCAATCCAATGCCATGCTTCTTCACAGGAGAGACAAGAGAAGACATGGAGGAAAGCAGGCTGCCTATAAGCAGGAAGGAACTGGAGTCATCTAATTCCACGCAATCGAAAGGCTGCAACAATCTGAACACAGGAAGGGTAAGAAAAGATGGTTGCTGAGAGTCTGGGACGTGCCAACAGCTTGAGTCTACAGTTCTTATTTTGATGTTGCGAGAAAGTAAAAAAGTAATTCTGGTGGTCTTTGATGTCTAGTCTGTATTAATTTGTTACTGTAGCCTTAGGAAATAGATGTGCGGGGAGGACTGTGGTTCCACCTCTGAGTACATTGGGCAAGTTGGTTTTTGTTCTTTTGTGTTTTTCCCCCTCAATAAAGCTAATAGCAGGTAGAAGCTAGCATTCACTTTCACAGGCTACTGACTGATTTTTTGAAGGTTCTGGCTTAAAGTGTCATGAGCAGCTGTTGTTGGACCTAGCTGAAAAATTAGAACGTGGGGTGTTTGGGGCCAACCCAAGTTGTAAATTGTTCTTGTCCGAGTAAGTCAACAGTGACAGGCAGTGCGGTGGGCATATGTCCGTGAGGGATTGAGGTGTGGGCTGCCTCATACTTCTAAGAGAAGTAGCACTTTAATAAAATGATGTTCATTTTCTGATCAAAGCCCAAATATTTGCAAGCATGTTTTCTAAACCACTCTTAATCAGCCTTTTTCTCTTAGAATAATTTGTTGTGCTAAGAAGTAAATTTGACTTCTTTAGTTTAACATTAGTTACAAATATTGCTAGGAAATATGTTGTAGAAAGTCACTTGAACGGAGGCTACAGATTACATTCTTGACACATCATCATTAATATTTTGAATATGTGTATATTGCTCTGTGATTGTCCTAACAGACAAGAAGAATCAATGTGTGCCTCTTCCTCAAGCACATGACTGGCAGGTGAGTTTACCTAGGTGCTATTTGTTTAGTTAAGAATGCCTCTTTCCTACAGCGCTGCTCAATTTTATTTGACATTAAGTGTGTTCTGTGACCCTGCTCATTACCATCCTAGGTTCTATGTTGACCCTCGTATCTCATTTCAAATATGGCCATTTTCCCCTGTGAGTTTTGTACAGTTATGTGCTTTCTATGAGACCCATTCATTTGTTAAAAAATAAAGTTAGAAAAATAAACTGATTGGCACAACTTTATCGGTATAAATGTATGCAGAGATATTGTGGTGTGGTTATTTCCTGACACCTTTTATGTCTTAAAAGCAACTTTCTGAAGAACAAATTCCAAATATCATTCCGTTCTGACCTTAGTAATGAGACTAAGTGCATGAAATCCTGTGAAGTAAATGCATGCATTTACAAGTCAAGGTTCTACTGCCATTCCTGGGTGGTGCCTTGAATTCTCATACATTATCAACTTAATTTGTCCTTTCTATATTTTGTGTAAAGTTAGAATAGAAATGCCTTCTGTAATAACAACACTTTCATAGACATGATTTTTAAGTTGGACAGGAATCAACTCTATAGTTCAGTTAGATGTTGCAACTACACAAAACTGTGCAAAATTACAAAACAAAAAAGCAGGATTACACTTTATTTTGGTAATATAAACAGAAGGTTTGTGTTAATATCCTAGATTAGTGCATTCCCAATTTGGTCCTTTAAGTGCAATGCTTATTTCCTTCAAGACAGTAGTCATATTCCCTGACTTAATGATCTTAAAAACAATCATTTTTAGCTCCAAATTCTTTTAAATAAACATTGAGTTAAAAGAATATCCAAATAGTATAAAAGTTCTTCTGAGATACCTTGTACACAATATTGTGGTAATAATGCACAAAAAATCAATTTTTACTTGGTGAGAAAATAGAAAGTAAAACAAAAACCACACTAATATTTCATATTCTCCCATGCCTATAACCAAGAGAACCAATAAAACATTTCAAAGGGTGCCTGGGATGAAGAAGACGATTTGGCGACTGACAAAGATGACAGTTTCAGAGTAATGTGAATGTACTAGCAGAACTGCATAAACTCTTAGCATAATGTATAGTTCCAATATTTCATTGCACTTAATATACAATTTCAATAGAATACCTTGAGATTTCTGCAAGACCGTTTGCATTAATAATCCTAAGCTTCACAGCGTTTGGCAGTTGGTCTCTGCATCAGTTTCCAATTATGCACTTCAAGTGTATGTATTTATTGCATACCAAATACACCTTAACCAAAGTGTTTAGAAAATATTACAACAACAACAAACAACAACAACAACAACAACAACAACAACAACAACAACAACAACCAATCCTAAGCAAATCTGGTGAAGTGTCTCAGTGAGCTATTGAGTGTGAGGATTTGAGTCCTGAGTTTGATCCTTGGATCCCACATGGTAGAAACAGAGAATTGACTCTTGAAAGTTGTCTTCTGACTGTCACATGTATGCCATGCCTTGTGGGAGTGGCTGCAAATGAGAATCCGTGTATGCTACCACCAACACCAACACCAATGACAATAGCAACAAACAAACAAATGTTATATAAATAATATACAAAATCTGGATCAGTCAAATTGTGTCTTCTCCAATACAATGTGACTGTTATAATCCTTAAGTCTAATGTGTAATTGTGTCCATTGAAAGAGATTGATAAACATTAGATTGCAATAAAAGTTAAGCTACCTAGAGAACAGCTCTGAGTCACCCAACTTACCTCCTTGCACAGTGATGGCTGCATGGGATATTCTTAGTCCAATGGCACAAAGCATTTGTATTATGTAAGCAAATTAACTTCTGCTGTGGTGATTAAACTACCTGATTCTCTTTGGATTGCTTGTGTAGATTGTCTTCATGACACCAATGTGTGGACCGGATGACACGGTCAATTTCATCCCTTTGGAAGTGTATAGTTTTGGAAGTCTGTATATATTATGACCTAACAGTTCTCTGTAAGACAAAGTGAGGAAGCTGGACATAGTGGCACATGCCTGTAACCCAAGTACTTGGGGAGGCAGAAGCAGGCAGATGTCTGTGAGTTCGAGGCCAGTCTGGTTTATAAAGTGAGTAGAGGACAGCCAGGGCTACACAGAGAAATCTTGTCTTGAAAAACAAAACAAAAGAAGAGAGTGGGATATGACTTTCTCACGTACTTTGGTGCCTCACATTTGACCATGTCCCCTGGAGGGGGAGACCTGGTGGCACTCAGAGGAAGGACAGCAGGTTACCAAGAAGAGACTTGATACTCTATGAGCATATACAGGGGGAGGTAATCCCCCTCAGGAACAGTCATAGGGGAGGGGAATAAGGGGAATTTGGGAGGGAGGGAAGAGTGGGAGGATACAAGGGATGGGATAACCATTGAGATGTAACAAGAATAAATTAATAAAAAAAGAAAAGAAAAGAAAAGAAAACCAAACACCAAACAAAAACAGCAACAACAACAACAAACCGAACAAGAAAAACAAACAAAAAAACAAAGTGAGAAGCAGTGTTTCATTGAAGACTTTCTGTACTTACTTAGCATGCAGTCTTAATAAGAAAAATACATATCTTCAAAATATCTATATATGTATGGTAACAAATGCCCATAGATGTACAAGGAATCCAGCAAGTTCTTTTCTAGAAGCAAAGAGTGTTGTGGGTGTGTTTTGATCTTGAAACTTCACCTATGTTTGAATTCTAATCAGTTTTAGAAATTCTAGAACATATGACCTATAATAAGTGATTTCTGCTTGCTGTGTTTGGATTTTGTTATGGAGACAATACTGATATTTGCCACATAGAGTCATCGGTACTGCAAATATAATATGCTTAGAATATTCCCAGAATACACTAAGAACTCAGGAATTGGCTATTAACTGGTTGGCATATTATTTTGATATATCCAAATCTATAATCTTACATGGAATAGTCACAAAACCTACAAGAGAATGACAACTGTAGTTTTAGTAACATTTTCAACTTATACTTTCTTGTGTCTGCGACTATTTACTTACCCTTTACATAAGTGAAATGCTAAATTTATTTGATGTTCCCATTTTCACTGATAGTAAAATATTCAATAGTTCTTATTTTAATCATATTTTAAAATACAAAACCTCAAGTTCTTGGACTTTTAGGTGACACATTTTTTATTCTGGAATCTGAAATTGGAGTGGGATGGAATATTTGCTTCTCCATTGCCTTTCTTCAATCTCTCTTTCTGTTTTGGAAGTAGATCACCAAGTTTTTTATTTCCTGTCCTCAAAATCCTTAAAAACAAAGCTCCTTTGTCAAGTCTTGTGCTCCACAGTTCTTTAACATGCTGAACCTGCAATGGTTGCCAAAATAGTTTATCATGAAAAGAAAAGAAATGCCTTTGGCATATATATAATAAAAAAAAAAAGTCAAGAAAACCAAGAAACTCCTTAGCACACAAATAGTCTATTGTATTTAAAAGCTTTAGCTTTTATGGGAAGCAGTTATGAGATACTTTTCATAATATGAAAAGATGGGCAGTTTTGGCCCCTCACTGGGTGGGATCAAGCCAGTCCATGCCACTTCTTTACAACCCCTTGTGATTTCTGTGTCCCACAACCCTTTTGCATAAAAATGAACCATGAAAGCAGTCAAGACACCTGCTTTCCTGACAAGCCGATTAATGCTTTGATTTATCCCTCTAAGTGTGAATTCATCTGCAGCTACGAGGGCTTTGGCTTGGCACATAATTCATCAGACGCTGAAGGTCTTCTTTTCTGTGTCCCAGAGCTTCAGCTGTGGGTGTCTATTGTCTATGCTAGAAGTTCTATTAACCCCAGAGCTCTCGGCACAGCTGGGCGCCAAAGTTTTAGATACATGTGGATTTAGACCATTTTTAGTTACCAAGTGTAAATGAAAACATTAATTGAAAGCAATCCAGTCTGTTTAGAGTCACACTTTTAAAACAAACAAATGAAATAACAGCAACAAAGCCCCTTACTTTCGAGAACCTAGAGCTGGAAAACAAGGATGGTGTATCCATATCTCTTGACATCTTTCGAACCATAGCTTCCTGTATGCATCCTAAACAGGCTTTCTTGAGACAGGTGCTCCTGTGGTAGAAGCCGACCTATTGTAGAGAGGAGATTCCCAATTTCCTTTGGTCTGGATCTTTCAACTCTGGACAACATCTATAACAATCTTTATCCCTGGGTAGAAAAGCTGTCGTCACAGCATATGCATGTGATCCATTAAGGCAAACTGACTTTGAAATTCAGTAGATACAGCCACTCCTGTAAAGATGTCTCTTTCTGTCATTACACGTAAGAGGGCAAATTTCTTTTTCTTTTCTTAATGAACTATATATATCTTTTTGAGTAATAAAATCTTTAATAAAAATATATATAGATTATCACTTATTTCTAGTTTCTTTATATTTTTCATAATGTATCATTTACAATGTCATGATTTTTTGAAGTTATGCATTAAGCTTCTCTCCATATTATCCTATAGAACATGATAAAATGTTTCCTTTTTCCAGTTAGTGGTTTTTATTAAATTTTATCAACAAGATAATATTTAAAATATATCTGTAGACATACATGCATAGAACAACAATTAATGAAAAAAAAGAGACCATGAGTTTGAAAGAGATAAGGAGGGGTATATGTGAAGGTTTAAAGGGAGAAAGAGGGGATGATATCATTATATTTTAATTTCAGATATATATATATATTCTTTTAAGGAGACTAGGAGATTTTGAGACATGACCCACAACTTTTACTTTCCAAACTTACCAAGAACTTGGTGGGTGATCCCCCTAAATTCACGGTTTCCTTGGCTATGAAGCCTGATCCGTTCCTATGACAACAGACAAAATAATATAGTCACAGGAGAGTGAGAAAGGGAAGGAAGATGAGTTTATAGAAGAAGACAAATGTCTTTAAATGGCATTAAAGAAATGGATGTGTGGACTTACATTGACACAGTGGGGATCCGGGCAAACACATATACACTCCCCCCACACTTTTATCATAATAAAACACTTCTAATTTGACAAAACTCTACGGTGAGCAAGAAAAGAGGAACCAGTTATGCCCTGGAGCTAATGATCTTTCTGCATCACCCAGAGTAGAGGGTTGTTGAGGCCTAGACTTGAGAGCTTTCCATTCCTGCCTTCTGGGAAGCGATGTAAATGATGAGAACCATTTGTGTCTGTCAGCCCACTGACAGTGCTGATGCTCACGGAAAAATTCTGCAGCTACTCTTGGTCCCTGCAAGAGTGTCTTTGCCGAGGATGAAGCTCAATAAAACCGAAGGTCAGGGCTGTGTTAGCTTCACAGCAAGTCAGTTTAAAGGCCTGATGGGACATTCAGTTTGTCCTGTATTTATAGGTGGTGACAGTGACCTGGTTTAATGTCCATACAGCTCCCTAACAGATTGAACTTGTAAAGATTTGTAAGTTAAATAAACAAAAGAAACCAACCCAAACACAAGCCAAACCAAACAAACAAAAAACAAAACAAAACAAAAAACAAATAGTCAACCCCCTGTCTTTGTCTCTTTCTCCCTCCCTTCCATTTGAAGTTGAACTACCACTGAAAATAACCACTATCTACTGTAAGATCATGTGCAAGATTTTTACATTCAAACACTAGGACTTATTATTGAAATCAGGATACTTTCTGAGTCTCTCTTAAATCTTTTTATGTCAGAAATCTTGAAGAAAGGTTTTGATAGGAGACTATACTTAATCAAAATTTATTTTTTAAAAATTGTAGTCAAAGTGGTAGCAGTAGCAGTAGCTAATCAAAAGTGAACTAGAGCTTTTCTGTGGGCTAGGAAGATGTACATAGAGTTATGTGTTTGAACTCAAAGGCCAGACTGCTTTATATGATTCTAGCTTGGCCCCTATTTATAAGAACTAACAAATGGTGCTGGTCTAACTGAATGTCTACATGTAGAAAAATGCAATTAGACCCCTATTTGTCACCATGCACAAAACTCAAGTCCAAGTGGATTAAAGACCTTAACCTAAAACCAGAGACATTAACCCAGTTAGAGGAAAAAGTAGAGAAGAGTCTGGAACACATAGGCACAGGAGACAACTTCCTGAACAGAACACCAATGGCCCAGGCATTAATGTCAACAATTAATAAATGGGACCTCATGAGGCTGAGAAGCTTCTGTAAGGCAGGAGACACTGTCAAGAGAACAAAGCGACAGCCTACAGACTGGAAAAAGATCTTCACCAACCCTTCATCTGACAAAGGTCTAATATCCAAAATATATAAAGAACTCAAGAAATTAACCACCACCAAACCAAATAACCCAATAGAGAAATGGGGCGCAGAACTAAACAGAGAATTCTCAACAGAGGAATATCAAATGGCTGAGAAACACTTAGATCAATAACTCAACTGACACCACATGCTGGCGAGGGTGTGGAGAAAGGGGAACACTCCTTCATTGCTGGTGGGAATGCAAACTAGTACAACCACTTTGGAAAGCTATCTGGCACGTTCTCAGAAAACTGGGAATAGGGCTTCCTCAAAACCCAGCTATTCCACTCCTTGGAATATACCCAGAAGATGCACTACCACACAACAGGGGCATATGCTCAACCATGTTCATAGCTGCCTTATTCATAATAGCCAGAACTTGGAAACAACCTACGTGCCCCTCAATAGAAGAATGGATAAAGAAACTGTGGTACATCTACACTATGGAATACAACTCAGCTATTAAAAACAAGGAATTTCCAAAATTTGTGGACAAATGGATTGAACTAGAAATTGTCATAATGAGTGAGTTCACACAGAAGCAAAAAGAGCTAAATGGTATATACTCACTTATATCGAGATACTCGTCCAAGTTGTACGTCCCCATGAAAAACTATACCTACCAGTAAAGTGGGTAAAAGGGGAGGACATCCTATTGAGACTTTAGGTGTGAGAAGCCTGGGAGAATGAGGAAATAGAAGGATCCAGCAGGTCCTGGAAAACTACAGGTGAGTCTGGGCGCTGGGGTCCTCCGCAAACTATGGCAACAGCCAAGGAAAATATAGGCAGTAAACCTCGAACCCCTACCCAGACTAGCCGATGGACAGGACATTCTCCACTGTTGAGTAGAGAAGGAGATCTGACTTTCACACAAACTCTGGTGCCCCATATTTGAACATGTCCCTTGGATGGAGGTGCCTGGTGGTACTCAGAGGAAGGACAATAGGTCACCAAGGAGAGACTTGATACCCTATGAGCATATACAGGGGGAGGAGGTCCCCCTCAGACACAGACATAAGGGAGGGAAGTAGGGGGGAAGTGGGAGGAAGGGAGGAATGGGAGGATACAAGGGATGGGCTAACAACTGAGATGTATTATGAATAAATTAATAAAAAATTAAAAAAAAGAACTTATTGACCTGACTGATCCACTGGGATTTTGATGTTCTTGTCTGTACATTAACTTTAACAGAGTCCTTTAGTCACTGCCTGTCTTAAATCAAGCAAACACTTTATGAAAGTTGTATACTATTATTATAAGTTCCAATACTTGGCAAATAGTTTTGTTGCAATGTTTAGAGATAAAGAGGCTAAAATCCAAACCGTGGGTTAATAAGATGGAAGTTAAAGTGGTTCAGGTTATCACAAACCTTCACTATTTCTAAGATGCTGTAATAAATTAGTTTATACACAATCCTCGGCAGACGGCTACTTAGTAATGAATGTATTTCCATTCATAGTTTGCTTTACAATGCCATTCATAACCAACAGACAAATGGGCAGAGTTTCAGAATGATTTATTTATAGAGGCAGAGCATTGAAAATCCATAAATCTGAAATCTTAAATGTTCTCAAATCATAAAATGTTTTAGTATGGTGTCTCTAGAGATGGGAAGATTCACATTTGCTGTCACATGTTAGGTTGGATTCAAAGCCACGCCTCTCTGAATCTATGAAGTTATCTTCAGACTCTATCTGTTAGAACTATGTGAAACATTCAAAGATATCATGAAGAGACACAGACTCTGTCTCAACAATCACTCACCAGGTATATACAAATACTCCCAAACTCCCTAAAGTCTGAAATCTGAAAAATTTTTATTTCTGTGTATTCTGAGTAATTACATGGATACCAGTTATGTAATTAAATGATACTATCCTGATCTTTGAAAAAGATTGATATCACTGGTAATGTGCCATGAAAATAATAAGATATATGTTTTTTCTATATCTATCTTTGGTCTCTAGCAAATAGCTTTGAAAATCTATTTACTGCATACAATATTTTTTAAAACATAGCATTTTATCATTACTACAAAATTATTCATATATTTTGTTGATGAATGTAGTCAACTTGCCCCTATAAGACAGAGATTATTAAGAATAATAAAGCACAGTAACAATTTTACCAAAGAAAATCAGAATAATAGTTTGGCATCTATGTCTTCAGTTGTGTCTTAAAATAAATGGTTGTTTTAATTTGTGCCTGATCTTCAAGTAGATGTTTTGTTTGTTCAACTGTGAGAGTGGAAGCACTTTAAACCTTATTGTTCAGTTTTGTTTTCCCTTGTGCTGATATATGTTTACACCCCCAGGGAAGCAACATGCTATTTAATTGAAAAGAACTATGAGAAAAGTAGTTTGCTTCACACCCCTGAGTCCTTAAGAAGACTAACTGGGAGAAATTCCTGATTAACTATAGAAGTCTTGATTCCACAGTCATCTGCAGACCTTACATTTGTCAGATTGTTCTTGCCTGGAGGAATGAGGAATAGATTTCACAGACTGATGTATGTCTGTATAAACATTATTTGTGTATATATATTAGTAGTACCAACATTATTTTAGTTACTCACTTTACATTTTATTGAATCATTTTTCCAGTATAGTAAATTGATTATAATCCTTCTACCACATGGGTGCTTTTGAGTGTAGAAGCATGGTCAATGTTTGGGGTTTAGTTTATTCTTTTGTTTGTTCATTCGTTTGTTTGTTTGTTTAGCTTATTCTTGACAGAGAAAGTGAATGTACTATGTAAGACTCTAAGGCATTGCAATTAAGTTAGGTTTCAGTAGTTTTCCAAAATACTAATGTTTTGTGAAGGAAATTGGACTTATTGTATGCTTGTTTTGTTTGCATGTGTTGAACAAATAAGTTTCAGAAAGTGTTCAGCCACATTCCAGCACCTTCATGGTCTGGGTGCAGTCATTCATAAATGTAAGCTTCTTAAATGTTAACTTAATTAAATATTAAGAAGGATAGCCCTTCTTAAATATTAACAGTGCTTACAAGGTATGTTAGTTTGCTTTCAATTGCCATGACAAACACTGTGAACAAAACCAACTATGGGTAGGAAAAAGATTATTTCATGTGTGCCTCACAATTCTCTCTCTCTCTCTCTCTCTCTCTCTCTCTCTCTCTCTCTCTCTCTCTCTCTCTCTCTGAATCACATCAAATTTTCATTATCTGATCATCAGCTAAGACCTTTAAGCTGTTTACACTTCCTAGGTGTGGTTAATTGAGTAGCAATGAGAAAGACTGAGAAAGTATCTGTGGAGTAAAATATCAGGTCCTTTGGGCATATGCCAAGGATTTGTACAGCTGCGTCATGTGGTAGATTTATTCTTAGACATTTTTAGATTCTTTAATCTATTTTCAGAATGACTGCACAAGTTTACAAACTCATCCACAGTGAATGAAAGTTTCTTTTTCTTTCTTTCTTTTTTTTTTTGGTTTTTCGAGACAGGGTTTCTCTGTGCAGCCTTGGCCATCCTGGACTCACTTTGTAGACCAGGCTGGCCTCGAACTCACAGCGATCCGCCTGCCTCTGCCTCCCGAGTGCTGGGATTAAAGGCGTGCACCACCACGCCCGGCTTGAATGAAAGTTTCTTTACCCTAACACCTTGCCATCATTTTCTGTATTATTATTATTATTATTATTATTATTATTATTATTATTATTATTATTATTATTAGTAGTAGTAGTAGTAGTAGTAGTAGTAAGTCTTAACCACTCTGCCTGGGTTAAATTGAATTTTCAAGGTGCTTTTAATTTGCATTTCCCTTATTGCAAATGCTGCACATCTTTTACCTCAATAAATGACAAAATGATAACAGTGAAAAGGGAGCAAGGAAAGGAGAGCTCTTGAAGAATAGTAGGTCACACAGGTGCGATGAATAGGAAAATGTGGGAAATGGTAGTAATTAACTGAGGAGGCAATAGAGAGTGATACAGAGGGAGATGTAGGGAGGAGAGATTAATAACACCAAAAAACGAAGGGGTAAAGTGTTTGTTTAGTATACGTATCCTGATCAGAGTCCATTGAAGGAAGGTCAGGATAGGAACTCACGCCAGCAACCCGGATGTAGGGACTGAAGCAGAGACCATGGAGGAACAGTGCTTACTTACTTGTTTCCATCGCTTGCTTAGCCTACTTCCTTATATATCCAGAATCACCTGCTCAGAGTGACATCACCCACCATGATCTAGGCCCTCCCACATCAAAAATTAATCAAGAAAGTGCCCCATCATAAATGCTCATAGGTTAATCTGATAGATTCAATTAACTAATTAGGGTTTTCTCTTTCCATGTGACTCTAGCTTGTGTCGAATAGGAAAAGAAAGAAAAAAGAAAGAGAAGAGAATTAACCATAACGCAAGGGGTAGACATTTAGTTCATTTTGTGAATTCCTACATAAATTTACTAATGGAACTATTTATTTATTTGGTAAGAAAATAAAAGATAAAGTGCCTATGTCTCAGAGGTCAGGAAGAGACGAACTTCAGAAAATATTAACTGCTGTCTGTGGGAAGTGCTCACACTCACAGTGTGCACAGCAGCCTCAGGTGGGGCGTGGCTGGGAGACAAGGAACAATGCTTGCTAAATACTCAGAGATTAGCCTGAATTTTAAGTCTATTTTTTCGACTAATTCGTTTTTGTTTTTCAAGACAGGTTTTCTCTGTGTAGGTTTGCCTGTCCTAGAACTCGCTCTGTAGACCACGCCACACTTGAACTCACAGGGATCCTCTGCTTTTGAGTGTAAGATGGAATGCATGCACCACCACCACCTGGTGAGTGAGCTCTTTTCTTGAAAGTAGAGTCATGTTCTCATCATGAACTGAGTACCTATAAAGTCCAGTGGAGGCAACCGTTGCTAACCTCACTAAGCCACAACTGCCTTTATCTCCTGAACTCTGAGAGCCTCAAAGATGCTTGAATGTTTCTGGAATCATTGCCATTTCCAGATAGCCTTTTTAGTTAACTCACCTCCACATTCTTATATCATTTAAGAAGCCTTCCAATCAACTTCATGGAAATTACACTGGCATCTAAGCTGGATATCCCATAAGATTATCCTCCACTGGCATCATCTGTGGCCACATGGTCTTCTTTATCATCCACAGTGCATTCTTCAGTCATGGTGGTCTTTTCAAAACTTCACCAGCTGCTCAAAATTTCAAAACTCCATTAGTTAGCAATCAAATTTTCATAACAACAGTGTCTTCAAAAAAGTCCAAGAGCCTCTCTGGGTTTCATGTTAAACTACTGCACTGGCTTGAATCATATTTTTCTTTCTATAGCCAAATATGATTATAGATTTCTTGGACATGTCCTTTTGCATCATGGATTCCATCTGCCAGACACCTCCCCATAGTAGCTGTGCTCTTCCCTGAAGTCGGCTAACATTACAGCCCCAGGGTCTCTTGGCTCTTCAATAAATCCCAAATCCCCAGGCATTCTTTCCATCTAAGGGACTTCAAAAGGGAAATCAGGTATGTAGGCCACTATGAGAGTATATTTTTTTCTTTACAGACTGACAAGAGAAACATAAATATAAAAATATATGGGAGACATTTGATTTTTGTTCAGTATTGCATTCCCAGAGCCTATCAGAAGATCTAACAATGTATGCTCACGAAATAGTTGTGCTGGTAAGAGTTAGGAAATGAAACAGCATTACATTTCTCATAGTACACTCTAAAGTCAGATACATCAAGCGGGAATGGTAACTCCACACTGAAATCCCAGTAAACAGGAAGTAGAGGATCAGGAGATCCAGGTAATTCTCTACTACATAGTGAAGTACTAGGATATGTACTTGCAAGAGATCAAGAAGGAAGGAAAGGGGAAGAAGGGAGAGATGGGAAGAGGGGTGGGAGAAATGGAGGAAGAAAGGGAAGGAGGAGGGAGAAAGAGGATTTAGAAATAGAGAATGTGGGAAGTTGAAAAATGAGGCACATTTACACTATGGAATACTACTCAGCTGTTAAAAACAAGGAAATCCCGAAAAATTTGGACAAATGGATGGGACTAGAGATCATCATACTTAGTGAGTTAACCCAGAAGCAGAAAGACTCACATGGTATATACTCACTTATAATTGAGCACTAGCCCAAAAGGCATGTTCCACGAAAGTCTTCACTTACCAGGAGATTGGGATAGATGTGAGGACATCCTGAGACTCTAGGTAAAAGAAATATAGGAGATGGGGAAATAGAAGGACCCAGAGGGTCCTAGAAACCTACAAGAAGAACATCATGATGGGTGGATCGGGGCCCAGGGGGGGTCTGTTCAAACTATTACACTAACCAAAGACAATACAATAGTAAACATTGAACCCCTACTCTTATCTACCCAATGGACAGGACATTCTCCACAGTTATGTGGAGAGAGGGCACTGACTTTGACATGAACTCTGGTGCCCCATATTTGACCACCTCCCCTTGGTGGGGAGGCCTGGCAGCACTCGAAGAAAGAATAAGCAGGCTACCAAGATGAGGCTTGACAGCCTATGACCATATAGTGGGGGAGGAGGTCCCCCTTGGTTATAGACTTAGGGAAGGGGAATAGGGTGAAAGCAGGAGGGAGGGAGGAATGGGGGGACACAAATGATTGGATGGCAATTGAGTTGTAATCTGAATAAATTAATAAAATAAAACATTCTATGGATTGGATTTCACAGAAAAAGCACATAACTATTTGTTTGATTTGAATTTATCCACTTGGTAATTGAGCTAAGTTTCTCTACTCATTAGCCATACAATAGCCTTATGGGGTAGAGATTTAAGAAACAAATGAGGTAAATCAACTTCGGTTAGTTTGCAAGACATAGTCCAAAATTCTGGAAGGAAGGCTTCCTAGTCTTCTGATTGTATACATGGAAATCCCTTGTGTTCTGTAGCTCCCCTTCATATAGTAACCCCAGGACTTCTCTTACTGACACCACACAAACAAAAACCCACGCTATTTTGCTTTATTTGATTACACGTCTTCAGTGTTCATTACTTCTAGTAAGAAGTGCACATTATTAAAAAAGTGCAAATATTCTTGTAAATACTCAACAGTTCAATGACAATATCCAAGAGTTATTTGAAAAGAAAAATGTAAAGAGTGGAAGGAACAGCAGAGAAATGAAGTCTGATTGCAGGCAGAACAGCCTTCTAAGTCCCCGGAACACTATAAAAAACAATCCATTTTCCATTACAGTGAAGTCCCTGTCCCCATATCTAATTACATTTTTATTTCCATTCTTCATTGACACTTAAATGCACTTGGCTGTAACCCTGCACTCAGTCTTTGTCCTGGATGAGCTGTAGTGCCCTGGTTTCTCTTCCCCTTCTTACTTTTTGTTGTCATTGGAAATCTGGTGTCATTCGTGTCTACTCAACATGTTCTGTGTGAGTGTGGTCACAACCTGAAGTACCTGTGTCTCCTGTTTGCCCTGCTACAGCTTGCTACCTCTTATTTCTTTAAGTCTGTATACACCTATGATCTTACCTGATTGTTTTACAACCAAAATCTACTAATGACCTTCCTCAACTTAAAACCTGTCTGTGATTTATCATCCTTTGAGAGCTTTAAAAAGTCTAGAGTATTTCCCAATCAGTTCTGGGAGTCTTTGCAGCATTGCTTCTTTTCCCCTGTTACTTCTGCTTCAGGAGTAAAAGTTCATTTTCTCCCCTTATTAGATCTTTGCATTTGCTGCACTGTAGCAGAACCATGCTTTAAAAAAAATCAAACTAGTCTCCTATGCCACAGCTCTTCCATAGGATGACAACTCAAGGCCCTGAAACCATACTTTGTTTAGAGGTGCTTCCTAATATGTGCTGCTAGCAATGTACAAGGGTAATTGATCAATACAGTTTTCTCTTCTCAGATTGACTCATTGTTATGGTTCGACACTTACTGTTCAAGGCTTAGTACAAATGGCTGGGTGAGTTATATTATCAGGATGAATGGATCAGTTGATACATTTTAAGTTGACTAACATAGGGATTCTTTTGTTTGTTTGTTTTTAACATTGGGTATTAAAACTAGGGACTTAGATATTTTGCACAAACACTCGACCACTTGGGAAAGTCCCAAATCTAATTTGCTTTTTTAATTTTGAAAACAGGCTCTTACTAAGTGGCCCAGGCTGGCCTTTAACCCAAATCTTCATTCTTCAGTCTGCCAAATGGTAGCTGGGATCACCATTTGTTGCCATAAGCCTAAGGAATTTTATATTTCTAAACCTCAAATTAACCCCTTAGGAAAAAGATATTCCAATTATTTCATTTTATGAAGCAAAATCTAAGTCTTATAGAAGTGAAAAAAGAAAGAGGCAAGGAAGGAAAGGAAAAAGAGCAACTCTTATGAGTAGTGCAAAACTCAGGATCTAATGCAGAACTCACCAAACTTCTGATCTCTCATGTGCAGCCAGATTTCCTCAAGTGGAAGTAGAAAGCAGGCCATTTCCATATTGAGGGAGAATCACAGATAGATAAAGTCAACAGATTTTGGACTCAATGGCGTTGGCTTGTCTAAAGAATTTAATTTACTCAGGTAATCAAGATTCCTTCTCAAGTCTCTGATGGAATTGAAGACCAGGTAGATTAGTTTTACAATGAAGCTTAGTTGTTTAGGGATTAAGATGTTTTGAGATCTAGATATATGTTTAAGTTGATAACGACAAGATGTGATGGAGATTGATTTACATTCAGAATTTTAGAAGCACCAAGATAGGAAAGATATTTTCTTCAAGGCTGTCAAATACAAATAGCCAAAGCACTATGAATGTAACATTTATATATTTCCGGATTGTATCATGGTCCCTCTTGCTATAGGCAGTTTATTGTGTATATGTGTAATAACATAAATGTATATGTACAAAATAAAAACTGTTTAAAAATGAATTTAATAATACTACAGTTTCAGACAACTCATTTCAAAAATCACTTCAGTATTCAAGAATCACCTTCCTCATCAGTAATACGGTGTTTAGAATTGTAGCAATTAATTAAATGACGTGACAAATACAAGGTCCAAGTGAAGACATAACTAGGTTCAGTAACAGCAGTCATGTGCTAGAGATGGTTCAGTGGGTAAGAGTCCTGAATTTAGATCCTAGCATTCCATGAAAAATGTTGGGTGTGACTCTGTGCTTGTAACCCAGCTCTGTTGGGGATGAGGGGCAGAGGCAGAAACATCTCTGGGACATCCTTGATGCCTGCCTAGTGCCACAATCACAAGTTATAGACCATCACTTCTGGGAAGCCTAGGAGCAAGGAGCATGAACCAGTTTTAGTCATGGTACATGCACAGTCAAGAGTAGAATGTACTTCATAAATGGCATGCCAGTGTTCCAGTTACGCTACGTGCTCCCGGCTCAGCCCATGCAATGGTGCTGCTCACATTCAGGGTGGATCTTCCCCTGTCAGCCAACCCAGTTAAGAAAATCTTTTTGCCAGCATGTTCACAGGCAAACCTATTCTGGACAGTCCCTCACTGAGATTCCCTTGCCAGGTCACTCATCATTTTCTCAGGTGAGGAAATGTGTAGAATAACTAGGAGACCCACCCCAGGAAAACAAGATAGAGAGCAGCAGGCTGTGTGCTCTGACCTGTATATACAACACACACACACACACACACACACACACACACACACACACACACACACACAGGCACGCATGCACACATGCAGGCACACATGCTCATACACACACACACACACACACACACACACACACACACACACACACAGCACAAAGATAAAAGTCTCAGCAGTAAATTTGATTATATCTGAACACCTTTGCTTCAGTTTTGAATAGAATGTCATCATTCACACATTTTTTTTAACATTATGACTTTCTCTGAATCTCATTTTCTAGTCTTTGTTGTAAAACAAAGAAACCAAAATCAAATATATATTATTTCATCATTCTGACAGACTCAGACCATGATTCCTTTGTTCTCATATATGGTCATTTGACTAATGAGAGTTTCCAACTAATCTCTTTTTAAATATCACAAGATTGAAGCATTTTTTCAAATATAAATATCTTTAAAAAATATAATTCTATTTAGATCTACAAAATCCCCTGTTGACTTAGCACATTTGTCTTAAAGCAATTTCACATGCCTGTTTATTTCTCACATCATTAAAATTATAATGTACATTTATAAGTTCACATTACTTCACCAAAATTTTATAATCATCATTATGTTATCTCCATAATTAATATTTTATGCCTATAAAATATTTATCTCAATAGATATTCAAAACCCTTTATATTTCTGCTGTTGGGCATTTAGCATATTTAGAATGGTTTGAAGCCATCGTAAATAATACTGTAATTAATATTTGCAAATTAAATTTTCTTCTGTTGAATTTCTTTCTTTATATAAAATCTCCAGAGTGATAAATTGCTGCTATTTTGCCATTATGCATTTATTATATTTATTAGACAAAGATTTTCTTCCCAATAAGTCAGATAATAGATTTTACAAAAACTCTAGTGGCCTAATGCACAGATAAATAAATAAATTTAAACTTTACATGCTAATTATTAGTAATTAGTATACATACTCCTGGGAGTGTTATAGGCTATGAGGGCAATTTGAATTACTCTCCTGAAAGTCATTCAATGCAAACAGTGAAAACTTTCCTGCAAAGCTTTTAGAGATGCCAACTTTAGTGATGTTCATCTCAGTCTTCCAGATGACATCATGAATAGACTAGAGCTAGCTAGCAGTATCAGTTTAATGTCACATAGAGCATAAATCCTTTAAAAATCAAGCTGGGGATGACAGAGGTGGCTTTCCATAGGGAAGAACAGAACAATTGGTTGTCCAGTGCCAAATAGTCATCTCTGAACACAGACACCAATAACATTATTCAGACTTAACAGATTATATTCAAGAGTATATGTGTAAAGACATAAACACATATGCATGCAATAACAATTAGTGAAAAAAAAAAGGCTATGAATTTGAAGGAGAGTAGGGAGAAGTATATGGGATGGCTGGAGAGAAGGAAGAGAAGGGAGAAATATTCTAATTAAGTTTTAATATTAAAAAAAAACCCTAAATTAAAAAGTCTTATTTATGGAGCCAACTTCATTGTCCTAATATGTGACTAAGGACACTGGGCTCTGGTTCAGAAGTCATAGCTGTATCCCTCTGTGAGTGTTCAAAGTGTAGCCAGAATCAGACGTATTCCTATATGAGGGCCAAGGATTAGCTAGAATCAGAGTTTTAAGGAAGGTCTTAAGAAGGTTCTAGATTATTTCTGGAAATGTCATCAAATCACAGAATCACTTTTGTAAGTGAAAACTCTATTGGTCTTTGAATTTTTTTAAACTAAAATGTGTATATTTCACCTGTAAATAACAGTAAATGATGTTGAATCCTTTTGGACACTTTTGATTTGACAAAGTTGATGAACTGAAAAAAAGTGTTATTGGCATTGTCTAAATGGTCCCACACTTATTACCAGATTATATCAGTAAATATAATTAAGGTACAGAAAACTCTGATTTTTTTTAGTGCATTATACAACAAATAAAAATCTTTTTATTAATGTAAGACGTAAACTACCTTTCATAAATGCACAATTTTTCATTAAGATGAATTTTAAAATCTAAGATTTTAATAAATCTAAATTTGTTCAGATTCAAGTCAGGGATTATTAATGAATCGTAAGTCACTTTTCTGTAAAATATAATAAAACTGGGAAATGACATGCACCTGATTTGAATAGAATATTCTCTTTTTGTCATTTTTAAAGACATTACTCAAATTTTACATCATTTTCTTAATGCCTGACACATGTTTTTGAGAATTTTTGTATCTTTCACTTGTGATTTTTTACTATGTCATATTAATTTTATTCAAACAGAGTGTATCTTCTCCCTCCCTCCCATTATTACTATTGCTAACAGCAGTTCTATGCCCATTGGTTTTTGTTGATTTCAGATAGACTTTGTAAAAATCATGTATGGTAGGCCAGTTAATTCAAGTTTTAAAAAAATTTTTTTTCCTTTTTCACTGGATCTTACCATTTTTCTTTTGGTTTCCACCTCAAATTCCCATATACAGGTGAAATATCCAGAACTTGGATACTTGTAATCCAAGTGGGACACACAGTGTTGTGCCTCTCCACTGGATGAAGTGGTAGGTGTGTGCCTCTCCATCCTGCATAGTTGAGGCGAAAAAATTCCAATTTTTATTGGAATTAATCCATTGTTCTGGTTTTCTCACTAATTAGCAAGGGATTTTTTTTTTATCATGCTTCATCTTCTCTATAACTTTCAATGTGTGTTTAACCTGGTCAGTTTTCTATTTCTGAACTGGCATACCAAGTTCATATCACATGATGTTAGTAATTTTTCCAATAACAGGAACCTTGAGAAATTAATTCCAGCCATGAATGAAACCAGAAAAATAGCCTGGACTTCAGTGGCAGAGTACTCGGCATGAGTGTGGGGAGCAAAGCGATGCATAGGAGGGTGAGATTTGGGTGAACAGCAAAGCAGGTTATTCTAAAATTTGGTCTGAAAACAGGCCCATCTCACTTGCTTCTAAAATCACAGTAAATTGCTGAAGCACAGTCAAAACTGCCAGTACAGAAAGAAGAAAAACAATGGAGCCACACATGTTTTTGCTAAGTTTTCCATGAAATTTAAATTTGGATGTTGTATGTTTAACAAGAAACAGGAGACTGAGGAAATTTTTGTGTTGTTAAAGTGTTCGCCGTGCAAGGATGGAGACTTGAGTTTAATGCCCAAGGCTACGTAAAAAGCTGGGCGTGGTGGTGTGATAGTCCCAGATGGGGAGGCTGAGATAGGTGATCAGCCAGCCTAGCTGTGGCAGTGACATAGGGACAGTGGGATACCTGCCCTAAAACAGAAGACGGACAACTCCATAGGGACAGCAATGAAGACTGAACATACACACTTGATATACACAGGAGTTCATATTCATGTGAACAGCACAGGCACACACACACACACACACACACACACACACACACACACACTACAGGAAAGGACTTTGAAGTTGTCTGAGATTTTTAGGGGAAAATGGGTAAGAAAGATGATGATGGAAGGAAAGGTAAGTATAGGTGAAACCTCAAAATCAGATCATAACAAATATGTGAAGGTCGTGAAGAGAAGGCATCATGTCTTAAAGGAAATGACGTTGAGGTGACTTTTGATGTTAGTGTTTCAGAAACTTAATGGAGCGAAGGAAATGTGACCAAGTCATGAAAATGACATGCTGCCAGCCCCAGCTATGGCAGGGCTGCAGGGCAGTGGTATATACAAACAGGATGTTCTATAGCCACTTGTCTAGGTAGGTAAAAATTTGACTATGTATTCTGAAATATATTTCTTAGTATTTCTTGAGAAAGTGTTGCCTGCAATGAAATATGTTTAGATTTCTCAGTCTTCATTAGAAACATCTATAATCTTCTATAAGATGGCGACTGTGTGTCTTTATTTTCAACATTTGCTTATTCTTCAGGATATAGAACATCATATGTGAAATTAATTGAAAGGAGAATTAACTTTAGATTTCTTCATGAAATCTAAAAGCATGAAAGCATGAAAAGCAGAAAAGCATGAAACCCTTTGTATCTATTCTTAGAAATAAGTATAAATAGCAAGTGAAAGTAAAAAACATATGTATCAATAGCAGTATATAATAAAATAATATAAAATGTTTATCTATAACATTATTTACAAGTTAAATCATTCTCTAAAATATGTATGTAGTTGATAAAATTTTAAAATATTTATTTTGTAATATTGAAGATGTCCAATAGCTTGTGGTTTGAGATAAGCTAGAATTACTTAGTCTTAATTTCAAATAGTTTATGAACAGCTTTGCTTCAGTTTGAAGGGAATAGTTACACAAGAGGAAAACCCTGCTCATTTTGTTCTTTAAGTGTTGAAAGAAATCTTCGATATTAACTGGCAACTTTTAACAGTAAAAAAAAAAGTAGCTAATAGCTCAAAGCGTTTTAAAAATATTTCAAGGGAATTCAAGGAAATTCATAGACAATCGAAGTAATGGCCAATTTTCTGCCATCATTTCTATGGTAACAGCACAGAGCTCCAGTGTTTGGTAGGTGGTTGCGTGGCAAGCATCTCCCTAAGTGATTTCCATGACTAGCACATCTATTACTGCTGGTACTCTCAGTAGATAAACAGCCAGTTTTGGGTGCAAGAAGGTGAGGTAGACAGAGTTTCCTGGTGTTCTGAAGGACAATGGATAACTGCTGTATCCCTGGATCACCAATTACAAAGTATTCACAAAGTGTTTGCTGGTAGCCGCACCCACATGTGGATAGAGAGTAGCTAAGGAATTTATTGTGTGTGGTTGAAATATGCTGGATGAATTATAAGTAACGGCTTAGTATCTTTCTGGGTACCAATGCCCCTTAGAGACTCTACACCATGTTAGCCATGACCAAACCATTTTGTAAACCTCTTTCATTTTCCTTAAACAATGACAATTACAGAAACTAAAGCAACCTATTTCTCTCCATTCTCGTCCTCCTCACTTTATGCCCCACCCCCACCCCCCCAGTAATGGGTGTCCAGGCAAGGTGTTTTAATCACCTAGCAACTTGGTAACTGACCATTCTCTGGTTACTCCTAGCAACAGCCAGCTGGAAGCCTAACAAGGATATCTGTTAATACTCCGACCTCACTTCCTCTGAAGCCATGAGGAAGGAAGGAAGCCCTGCTCAGCCATGTGTGCTGAGCTCTGCTGTGAATCCATGCATGCTGCTGTCTGCCTTAGGCATTAATGTCCTCTTACCCTCAAAGAACAGTATGCTTCAGTGTTTCCACAAACTTCCTATGCCTAAAGAACAAACTAAACCTGAAACCTTCCACCCGAGAGACAACGAAGACCTGTGACTGAGAGGGGCTATGCCTTAAACAGAAACCTCTGCAGCGTCGTCACTTCAGATGACAAGCCTGCTAGGAGAACGAAGGTGGAGAACCACAGTGTACCGTGAGGACAACGCCGGCCTGGGTAGTTAGCCTGACTCACGAGGAAATCTGCTCATGGGTCTCACTGAGGCCAGGAGAAGGGATGTGCTGTCTCTTTCTTCTAGTCCAGTGGTCTCAAGGCCAAGCACAGTACGTGCTGGACAGCAAACAGAGAAGAGCATGCCAGGACAGATTACAGAAGGGAGGCCTTGCAAGGTGTCATGTAGAAGAAACGGCTTTCAGGGGCAGCCCTGAGACTTCCCCAGCAGCCAGTAAGTGCAGAACATAGACCTTTCCGGCTTACTAAGAAGCAAAGAAACAAAAACACACCAAAACTGACAAACAGATCAGTAAGAGCCAGGTCTGTAGCTGGTGCTTGGTAGGGGAAGCTAATGCTTGTCCTATGTCTCTACTTTGATTTTTTTTTATATTACCATTTTTAGCTATTAGAATTGTCATCTTAACCTCTCTTCTCTTGCGTATGGAGCATCCTCAATTCCCTAAGTATACTGAACCTGAAACCTCCAGTGGGGATTTAGGGTGCCCTCCTCAGGTGCTCTGTTACCGTCTTGTGAGAGAGACCAGGAGACCCACGCTAGGATGCTCAAATTGTGTATTAAGAGGGACTCTGTGCAGCCGGCCTCTGTCACTGTAGTCGGGATGGTAAAGTATGTGAAGAATCCAGTGAGTGTCTTGGGTTTCATCCCTTCTAATCCTTGCCGTATCCATGGCGGGAAGTTCTGTTGTGCTTGTGCTGGTGGTGGCGGTTGTGTATGTGTGTGGTGAGACAGCCCCTGCTCTCATCAGCACGCATGGGGAAAGCTAAGCAGGGCACACGGTGCCTTCTTGTGTTGTGTTGGGCCTGAGCACCAGCTCACGCTTCAGCTACCTGGGATTTTGTACTCCCACAGTGCCTGGGTTACAAGCAAGCACATGTGTAGCCATACTCAGCTTCTTTTGTCATAAGACTTGTGTGTGTGTGTGTGTGTGTGTGTGTGTGTGTGTGTGTGTATGTGTGTGTGTGTGTGTGTGTGTGTGTGTGTAATGTATATGTGGTGTATGGGTATGTGGTGTGTGTGTCTGTATGGCTGTATGGTGTGTATATGTGCTGTGTGTGTGTTGTATATGCATAGGGTGTGTGTATGTGTACTTCAAGTGTATGTGTATGTGTGTATTGTGTTTTTATGTGATGTGTGTATGTGTACTTAGGGTATGTGTGTGTCTGTGTAGTTTATATGTGGTGTGTGTATGTGATGTGTGTGTGTGGTGTATGTGGTGTGTATGTATGTGTTGTGCACATATGGTGTATACATGTGGTATGTGTGTGTTGTATATGTATGTGGTGCGTGTGTATGGTGTGTACACATGGTGTGTGTGTGTATGTGTACTTGGTGTGTGTATGTGTATGTGGTGTATGTGTTTGTGTCTATGTGGTATGTATATGTGGTGTGTTGTATATATATGTGGTGCATTTGTGTGTTGTGTGTTGTTGTATGTGTATGTGGTGTCTACATGTGGTATCTGTGTGTTGTATATGTATGTGGTGTGTATATATGCGGTATGTGTGTGATGTGGTATGTATGTATGTGTGATGTGGTGTGTATGTATGTGTGATGTGGTGTGTATGTATGTGGTGTGTATATATGTGGTGTGTGTCTATGTGGTGTGTGTGTGTTTGTCTGTGTGGGTTGTATATGTGGTGTATGTGTGTGGTGTGTATGTATGTGGTGCATTTGTGTGTTATGTGTGTTATGTAAGTATGTGGTGTGTACATGTGGTATGTGTGTGTGTGTGTGTGTGTTTATATGTACTTGGTGTGTGTGTGGGGACATGTGTGTGTGTGTGCACATGAGTACAGATCCCCACCGAGGTCAGAGGCTTCGGATCCCACAGAGCTGTAGCTGTAGACATTTATGAGCTGCTGGACAAGGGTGCTGGGTATGAACTTGAGTCCTCTGCAAGGTCTTCACTAAGGAGCCATTTCTACAAGCTCCCAGCTGTTAAGTGTTTGCTCAGGATTCAAACTCAGATCTTTGTGCTTTCACAGCAAGCTCTCTCACTGAGATGTATCCTCAGGTTGTTCAGGGAGCTCTTACTGTTGTGTCATTTGAGGTTTGAATTTTAAATGAAGACCTTTTTTCATAGTATTTAATCAGAGAGTATTTGTTTGAATTATTGCTGAAAGGCTGCCGTCAGGGAAGAAAACATGTTAGAAGAGGATTCTGTGCAGTGCAGCCTTTGTCTAACCAGAATTCACTTTTATGTGACTCCAGTTTGTTGCCTAGAGAGAGAAGCCGCATACTCAGTTATTCACATTTTCTAATTAAACCTCACTGATTGTGCCTAAATGGAACTTTTATTTCAGGGAGCATGTGTTCTTAATGTTTTTTTCCCACTACAACAATTTATCAAATGGGAAAATAAATCTTTTTAGGGTCTGCAGTAAGGTATTCATTGCATTTTAAACATACATATAGAAAATATTTATCATATTGCAATCCCTTGTCATTTAATTTCATGGCGTGCTCAGAGATAGTGATATTTGATGGCTGCTCATGACAGTTTGCTGAGTCTATATTGAAAATACCAGAAAATGACATAAGCAGATTCTGTCACCTTGTACTTACCGAGCTATGGCTGTGTGGCTCCATGAAATCTCAGTTCTACCAAGCTCATCACAGTGAACCAAAAAGGTCACCATATACTTGGCTCTTCTTTTCAGATGAAATATTTGTACAAAAACATTGGCACACTTGCTTTGATTATAGAAATGTCCATTTATGAATCAAAGCAATCATTTACAATACAATAGCATAATAAATGTGTGGCTTCTGAAATCTCTCTTTCCTACCCTCCCCAGAATCTCACTATGTGGCCTTGGTTGACCTGGAACTTGCTATGTAGCCGGGCTGGCTTCAGAGTCACAACAGTCACCTTGCTCCTGTCTCCAGAGCACTAGGACTAACGTGCACACCATTGGGTCCAGCTCTTTTCGCCTTTTGACAGAGACGTGTTTGCTGGCTTTCTTCAAACTCATTACATCTCTGAGGGTGACCTTCAGATCTGATCTTCTTGCCTCTGCCTTCCAAGTGCTAGAGTTACAGGTGTGGCCTACTAATGGTTAGATTTATTTTATCCCCATGTCTTTAATCCAAAATAATTTCATGCTTTCCCAACCATTTCATTCTTAGTATGCTTTTTCAAAAATCATATGTCAATTGGTTAAAGTATGATTCATATATGCAAATCACGTAACACTTAACACTTTCACATAATTTGTATATAATGCACTGAAAGACTGAAATTGCTAAATTAGATATTCTACACCTCAAAATGGCAATAGGAACATACTTTGAATTAGCCATTTTGGTAACATCATGAGTCAAATAGCATAGAAATCATCACTCTGTTCCTTCATAAGGAGCTGTTGCGGTCTCAGCCTCTTCCTACACTGTTTGCTATTGGTTTAGATTATATTTCTTTTTATTTACCAATGTGCAGTTCATACAGTTTAAAATGTATTGTCAATGAAAAGATAGATTTTATATTGAAACACAAAAATCTAGTAGGTCTGCAGAAACTTTTCTGAACCACTGTTTTCTCTCATGTTTACATCTTTATGAACAGACTCAGTAACATGCCTTGAACACAAAGAGGAAATTTGGAAATTAGATGAATTTTATCTTACATTGGAAATAAAACGAGACAGTTTAAACATTCTGTGTATGATCCTAGATGTTAAGTGTTCTATTTTCAAAGGCAATATTAACAACTCATGTATTATAAAAGACATTTTGTGAATGTAAAGAAACCAATTACAAGTTTTAGACAGATGTTTCGACAGGATCCTAATATTTTTCAATATGTGTTTTAAAAGGTTACAGTATTGCATATCACCTTTTAAGAAAATAATCAAAATAAGGTTGCACATAAAATTTGCAGAATATTAGAATAAAAAAACACAGAGAAATACAACTTGCAGCTGCATATTAAGTAGCTTCAAGAGAAAGACTGGCAAGGTCCTCTGCGAGTATGCAATCATTACGTCTGTCATGCACACTTGATGAAAGTCTTCAGATCGTCCTGGCCTAGTATGTAAGGCTGCCGAAGGAGGAGTCTGCATCCTAAATGTCATAAAGAATTCCCTCAACCAGACCATTTAAAAAGTCTTTTTTAGGATTACTTATTCACTGAGGTTGGATTGAATTTTAGATCATTTCAAAAAAAAATAAAATAAAATCATTAACTATAGACTCATCATAATGCTGAAAGGAAGCATGAAACATACACCCATGTGAATTTTAATCTCCTTGATATTTCCCGTCTGTTTACAAACATTATAAAATGAAGGTGATTTTTAATATTTTAAGAATTAAAAACCTACAATCGATTTTCAATTTAGTAGTATTCTTTATACTTGTATAGATGAACTTGTTTATAAAAACATTCTCTTAATCATAGTAACCTTTTTCATTGACTTGGCTAATATGCTCAGTATATACTATACTGGTAAGTTGTCATGTATATTTTGAGCTCACTGAGAAGCTGGTTCTAAGAATAGAGTCCACACACCACACCACACCACACCACCCCCACACTCTTTAATCCCCATGTTTCAGATCCAAGCATGCTGGTCTCAATGTGTTTTCCAAAGCCCCTTGCCTGGGTAGGAGCTGGTCCTCATAACTCTGTGACGTGGAGGGAAGAGAACAAACAGTATCATCTTCTATCCATTCATCTAATCAATCTGCTATGCGTTCTTTTGCTTACACCTCTACTTTGGCTTGTCATATATTTAATAAATTCACACATGCAAAGCTGAAAGTGTGTCTGTTGTTCGTCAGTGCATCATTCTCTAGACGGTGCTCAACAATCTGTGAATTTCTCTTTGAATGCCCCCCTGCTGCTATATTTTTCAACGTATCACAGTAAATAGTTTCCAAACATTTTTGTTTGTTTTTATTTAATTTTATTTTTAAAAATGTATTCACTTTATATCTTGCTCATAGGCTCCTCCCTTGTCTCCTTCCAATCCCACACCCCCTTCTTCTTCCCACCCATCCCCTTCCCTAGTCCTCACGGGGGAGAACTCCTTGCCTATCAACTGACCCCAGCCTATCCAGTCTTATCAGGACTGCCTGCATTCTCTTTCTCCATGGCGTGGTAAGGCACAAACATGTTTAAGATGCCAGATGCCATTGATGAAGAATTATTAGGTCAGATTTTTCACCCTTTTTTATATTTGAAGTATGTAAATAGGTTGTTTCCCTAAAGTATCATGTGAAATATATAATAAAATAAATATATCAATTTATGTAACATGAGTATGAAAGAATAAGAATTATTTGCCTCATATATCAGTAAAGCAACCCAATAGGGAAAGAATAGTTCAACTCACATACATAGCCTTAAACATCTGATGTCTTCTTCATGGAAATTGACTATACTTAGACAACTCCCGATTCTGTTATATTTCATATTTCAGGAATGTATATGGTTTCTGATTGATGTGAGTTTTCTTCCTTTATATAAAGTTCTAGAGTCTTAAAATATCTTGGAAATTTGCATCCCTCATGAATACCAACCAATGTACCTCTGTGTGTATGTTTACTGGAATAACTGACTCACAGATGAGCTCTGTTTAATATGGAGAATGCCAGTACACATCAACGTAGGCTTATCCTTCTTCTCAGTATTGGTGCTATAATTCTGTAAACTGTCCTGCCCACTTTATTTCTTTCTTTATTTTGAGAACTTAACATCATTAAATTTCTCTTATGCCACCTTTCCATCACACAGTTATTTCTCAGGCTTCTATTCTTGGACACTCCACTATATTAGACTGATTCCTCTTAGTTTATCTTGTTAACTATAACGAGGACTCAAAATGCCCCTTGCCATTGTTAGCTTAAACCATTTTCTCTCCTAGTGTTTATGTACTAACTGCTTAGGCATTCTAAAAATATCACACCGTGTATTAAAAATAAGTCATGTTGGCTGCCGACTGTAATCTCAATAGTTGGAAGAGTGAGTGTGGCAACAGGATAACTGCATGTTAAAGACCATGGATGCACAGTGTGTTTCACACCACCTTAACCTGTACAGGAAGACTTAAATAAAAAAATTCCCCCCCCAAGGAAACACAACCAACCAACCAAAACCAAGTACTAATCATATCTCCCATAATTTTTATGTTCACCGTTCTATTCAACAGACAGACAATGGTATGCTTGCTGCCGAATCATTCATCTTAGAGATAGATTGGATGGCTTGCTCTTCTCTCTGCCGGATATTAAATTATTTCTTCATTTAAAAAATACACCTTTTCTATTATACCAATTGTTCTTTTTGATGAGAGCACACTTTTCGATCGCCTGAAGATTTTGCTCAAAGTGAAAGATATTATTAATAAAAAAAAATAATTAAAAAAAAAGGATTGAAAATCCAACTGTGAGAACATTTTAGGATTAGAAGTAGGTGGATTGGGAAACTGATCTTATCTAGTGGTTAGAGAAGGCCTGTAAGCCGAAGGAATTTGAGGCATGTTTCTGAAGCCTGACTGGGGAGCTTTACTTGGTTGAAGAGCTGGCAGAGACAGTTCCATGCCGAGAACTGCATGTGTCCAGGAGTGGGGTCAGAGGAAACAGAACAAGGGGAGCAGATAAAAGACCACAGGCTCTTGTTGGGAAAGGTGTCCGAAGGGGTGAGATAACAGATGAGATCAAGGAGAAATAGGAAGCAGAGAACACCTTTAATGACAGAACTTTGAAAGTTTCTCTGAGAAACTGGGAATTATCTGTGGACTTTAAGTGGGTAATTCAGCCAATATGTTCCTTTTCTGTTTTTTGTTTTTATTATTTATTTGTATGCGTATGTATTTCCTGCACGTGCATATTTGCCTGCATGTACATCTGTGTACCATATATGTGCCTGGTGACCAATGAGACCCGAAGAGGGTGTCATATCCTCTACAACTGGAGTTACAGATGGTTGTGAGCTGTGCTCAGGATGGAAAGTGCATCCTCTGGAAGACCAGGTAGCGCTCTTACCTGTTCTGCCTTGGCTTCACCCCAATGCATTCCTTTTTAAATTCTCATATCTAATCAACACATTGTACCCTTATTACTTCTTAAATATCCCAGGAGTTTTTCCTCTCTCATTGTCTACTCACAGCTGCTCCTGTTGCTGTGATGTTGCCTCATTTTCCTACCTCAATTCTATACCCCATACTTATTCTCATTGTACCCGGGGAGAATGAACACGTGCTGTGCTGCAAACCTCTGAGCAGGATGGCCCTTAACTGTTTAAAATCTACCTTTTCCTGGAGATGTTTTTCAGAGGAATAGATTTCATGGACTTCATGAAATAAAATTACTTCATAATCCTTCCCCTACTCACTTATTTTCTTTTAAAAATCCGCAAAAATGAGGTAAATCACTTTTGTTTAACCAAATCTTTCCCAAGATTAATTGACCATTATCTCCTCCTTTTTGCTTCTTAAAATTTCCAGCATCCATCAACCTTAATGATCATTGGAAAATGAAATTATTTACTTAAAACATGAAGTCTAATATATTATTACCATTAAGATTGTATTTAAGATGTGTTTCCTTTCTCCTTATATGCCTTAACCCTTAGCACGCAGCATCCCAGAGTCTGTTGGATTATAGCTCCGTAGACTGTTCGTGATTCCCTAACTTCCCCCATACTACTTTACTATATTTTGCTTTGCTTAAAATGTTTCTTTTTGTTCAAAACTTTTCTATTCTGTCTCTATATTTTATTTATTTTTAATTATATCCAATTGTGTGTGTGTGTGTGTCTGTTTGCGTGTTTGTGTTTGTGTGTATGTGGACACCTGAGCATGCAGGCACTATGGCTAGAATGAGGAAACTGTTTTCTTGTTCTACTATGCGGTCCCCAGGAACTGAATTACCCGACTTGTTGTCACGTTTAGCAGCAGTGTGCCTTTACTGGCTGAGCCAACTTGCTACCCCAAACTGATCTTCTCTGTTTCCCTCTTTGATTAGTTCCTAGTTGAGACAAATGAGTTTCTTTCAAACTTCACTGAGACTCTTTCTCTTGCCTTCCTGTCTGACTCAAGTAGAAATTTTATCTTGAGTATAGTTTTGCTTAAAAAGCATTACACTTTATTGTTCACAAGTTAAATTGTAAAACTAGGGAGTGACTTCTTAGTTACTAGGGCTTTGTTTCTTTCCTTTGCATTTTCTTTTACTAGACTAGTGGTTGAGATAGAGTATGTTGTAAAACAGGTGCTTGCTAAATTCAACAAGTGCAAGGAAACAGACCAACAGCAGATGAAGGAGAAGCAAGGCAAGCGTTCGTTTCTGGTAAGTTTGAAATTCAGTAGGGGTGGCAGCCAAATGAGTAAAGCAAAGAGAAGATTAAGGAAACCCTCCCCAAAGGAACTTCCACAAGATGGATTATGAGTGGATAGATTGATGAACCGTTGCTTCGGTGGGCAGTGTTGTAGATGAGCTTTTAACACCCTGGCATATTTCTTTAGGAGAAAGATGGCTATTCCATGTGTTCCTCAGGAGTGCAAGACCATGCCCACTCAGGAGTCTGAATGTTCATCAGGCTTCAAGGTTCACAGAGCTGTTAACCACAAGCTTCCCATGCTACACAAGTTTACTGTGTAGTGTGAGGCTCTGCCTTTGTTGGTCATGTGACCTTTGTGACAACAGCTCAACTATGTTGTTGCAGAGTAAGAACAGCCACAGATGACTGACAAGTGAGCAAGCCTAGATGAGTATTTTTATGGAGTTTCTCTTGGGGAGACAAAGCTGCTTATTAACTCCAGACGACAAAGAGATCACATATCAAAGAAACATTCCATCTAAACCGTGGCTTGGTATTCACTTTATTTCAGTTATTTACAGCATCACAAATGGTCAAGAGCGATTACACTATCGGAAGTCACCCGAGCAACTTCTGGACAGCTGTATTGGAAATAGTCTCACTCGAACACAGAGATCTCAGGAAACCTACAGTGCTAGAGTCCATTGGACAATTTATGGGCAGCTCTACTCTTCTCGCCTAGGCTTAACCTACTCAGTCTTCACCTCCTTCGTATTATGAAGTAGTGCGTGGCCTTGTGATGATCTCTGAAGGAAAACAGACATTGTGTGCGTCTTCGTTGTCCCTTTCTACAAGAGGATGCTTATAGCCATTGTCTATGGAGGACATTCTGTGGGTAATCACAACTGCTTCGACGCACTAAGGAGATGTTCATATCCAATCCTGAGGAAGTAGGTGTAAGACAGTGACAAAGTTCATTTACAAAATATGCAGCAAGGTTGATGGTGCTTGTGGGCACTGTTTCCTTGGTAGAAGTTCATAGAAGTCTAAACCTGACTGAAGGCAGTGAGAACACAAATGGAGGAGACACTTGCAGATTTGCATAGAAGGAAACTGTATAGTATTGATTATGTTTTACTGTGTGTTGATAACAAAATCAGAATAAATAGTTAAGAATGATGCCTACCAACAAGACCCAGGGACTAAGAGTCTGGGGGAGGGGAGCATGCCATGAACAGACATAGGCCTAGCAGCAAAGAAATTGATTTGATAGGTAAGATGATTAACTGTTTAATATGGAAGCTAGGCAGCAGGGGAAGGCTGTACGGTGTTAGGAGCAGTCCATTAAACTATGAATAACACTGAGAATTTTTAAAAGCTTCTACTATTTGCCAATGGGTTCTAATAAATTTGTTCCAACTTTTCAATTTTTACATTATAAATAATGAAGAACAGTCTGAGTTTTCATAATATTGTACCATGCTCAATATGGCTTTATGAGAGTTCTAACCAGAATGCATTGCTCTCTAGCTCATCCAGCTAGGTTAAAAAGCAAACTATATTATGAAGTTATTTTTGAAAAATTATCTATTTTTGCTATAAGAGCCAATATTTGCTGCTTGATGAACATGGCATACTTTTTATTTAAACTTCCAAGATATTTGAAATTCGATTTTATGCAGTATGATTGAAATAAGATGAATTCAAACTATTTATCACTATATTATTATTGGACAGGCAAATTTTACTCTATATTTGTATTAGAAGCATACTTTCAGATGGATAGGAAGGAGGAAGAGTGAGTCAGCAAAGGATTAAGGCAGGCTTCTTTATGGTGTCTGCTTCCTGAGGAAAACAGAGATGGAGAAATGAATTATTCAACGCCACACTGAAGTAGTCAGCAACAGTGTGATAGGGTTCAATACACCTGAAACTTGGCAGGGGAAGTCATTTTAACTTTTGCCTCTTGAATACTTGAGAAATTCCCTTGTTAAAACAAGAGCCATAAAATAGCTTTCTTTAGCATTCCATTTTATTAGAAGGGGACTGCAAACATTGCTGCAGTTGTTTGCTGCTGCATGGGAAGCCATTAAAAGCTGAGCTGTTAGCTTTAACGTCACACATCTGCAACTCAGCTCCCTATGGAGTTTTCTAAGTCTCCTTCTGCTCATCTTTTGTGGTACCATTCTGAGCCTTTATCAGTAGCCTTCCCCAAAGATAGGTCTTGGCTTTGGTGACAATGCACAGGTCCTACCCACCCTAAGCCATTGTTATAGAATGTTTGGCTTCTTATTATTACCCAAACTAGATGACTATGTTTTGGGAAGACTTGTCACATATAAACACTCTGATGAAATGTTTTCTTTGGGGAATTAAAAACAACAACAACAACAACAACAACAAGCAAACAAACCTATAAAATAATCATTCACCCTGCATTTGAAAATCTGACTTCCAGGCACATATAATGACATTAAAAGCATTTATTAAATAATCATGCATTCCCTCTTCTTTCTTCGCCTTGTGGCATGGAATAAAAATAACCAGGGCTGAGAGATGTCTCAGTGGTTAGGAGCACCAATTGTTCTTGCAGAGGACCCAGGTTTGGTTCCCATCAGTTACACAATGACTCATAAATATCTGTAAATCTAGTCTTAGGGGATCTAATGCTCTCTTCTGGTCTCTAAGGGCACAAACACATGGTGCACATGCATACATACAGGCAAAAAATCCCCCAAATTCAATAAATAAGTAGATGAATTAAATAATTATTCAAATTTAGAATGATAATAGGTCATAACTTATTCCATTTATCAGTAAATAGATCTGCATATTTCCAAAATATATTACTTACACTAGAGAACTTTTCAAAATTGAAGAGCAGTGAAAAATCAGGTCTGTGCATTTTGATGTGATGGTTAGTTTAGTCGTCAGTTTGACTCAATGTAAAATCACCTGGGAAAGGAGTCCAGATGAGGGGTCATCTAAATCAGGGAGGCCCATGGGAGTGTCCATGGGGATTGTCTTGATTTCCTTAATTGCAGTGGAAGACCGAGAGGGAGAGTGTGTAGAAATATTCCTGCAATTTGTGCCCTGGACTCTTTCAGCAGAAAGTTAGCAGAAAGCACATAGGCAGTCTTTCTTTTCTGTGTCTCTCTGTCTCTGTCTCTCTTTTTGTCTCTCTGTCTCTCTGTCTCTGTCTCTTGCTCTGTCTCTCTCTCTCTCTCTCTCTCTCTCTCTCTCTCTCTCTCTCTCTCTCTCCTTTTATTGTGATGTAAGTAGCTCCTGAGGACTTTCCTTAGATGGTGACTTATACCCTGGAATTGTAAGTAATACAAACCTCACCCCACATTACTCACTGTCATGGTATTTTATCACAGCAACAGAGAATAAACTAGGGCTATCAGGGAAGAGACATCTATCACTAATATCTAATCCATTTCATAATGAAAATAATTATAATTGTTTTCCACTTTGACCTATAATTTGTTGACATCTTTGGGATATCTGACAATAGATAATTAGGATCTAAATTGAAAATACCCTCATGATAGGGTCCTGATTGAGACTTTCTAGCTATTTAATTATTAAAGCCCCAACTTCTAAAACTGTGGGTTTCAACTCCGCATTGGGCTATTTAACTGATTGTACTACTTCAGGAAATTTTGATAATAATGAACGGTTTCTGAGTGCAGAGTAAATAAAAATAAAACTTTAAGGACTCCAAGGTATTTCCTGTAGCACTTGCCTGCTGTGTGCCCTGTGTGGGTCTTTGGGTTGGTCTTGAGTACTGGGTAGGTACTTATTGCTAACTAGCCTCTTCCTTGGTACGTAATACCATTGAATGATGCTCACACACTTAGCACTGATTCAGGGCTACTGTATATCACCCCCAGCACTGTTTTCACTGGACATTCAGAGTTCTCTAGTTTTATAGAAACATGATAATTTACTTGTGGGAAACAAAGACATCTATTGGTAAGGGTCATTAGGTCACTGAAAGATACATTTATAAATAAATTTTAAAGATACAGCTTTGTCACATATTATGAACTCAAAGATGTTAATGTTAGGTCCCCACCTGCTGCAGTGAGTGGCTGGTATATCCTGCCCTCTACCTTCAACTGTCCAACCCATGCCTGCGGCTTCCTCTCTCTGATATGCTTTTCACCAAATAACACCGACATTTTGGTTCCCCCTCCTCCTCCCTCTCTCCTCTCTCCACCCTCTCTCTCTCTTTTCCCTTTCCCTTTTCTCTCTCTTCTCTCTCCATGCGTGCCTCTCTCTTTCCTTCCCCATCTCCTGCTGCTCCCCATAAACCTGGATGTATATAATGTAACTTCATCTCACCATTACCTCATTCCCTTATAACCTATCAGTTAACACATTTATTTATTATTGTTTATGTTCTGGTATTGATTTTCCATATTTGAAAATAGAAAATGAGATTATTCAAATAATCATTCTGATATTGATGTTGTGGGTATTGTTGGAAGTAACAAATGTAAACTGTAAATGACTTATTGTAGAACAATAATTGGTGAGATGTAGTAAAGACATGAAGGTATAAGCTTCTTTCATATTTTACATCACTCTTAGGATACTCTTGTGACAAGTGAGGGAACAGAAAGTATGGGTAAACACCAGAAAACAATCTGTTTGCAGAGACTTGGAAGCTGCTGAGACAACCAGAGCTACCTTTGAAGGTTACAGAGGGAAGGGAACTGAAGGAGGCAGAAAGCTTCCATATGGTAGAGCAAAACCAGTGCTTACCCCCATGTGAGAACAGAAAAGAGAAAAAGGGGATATACTGAAGATAAGGAGTGGAGAATCTAGGGAACCATTAGGAGTTGCCAATGTTTGGAGACAAAATACTGAGTTCAAGTCATCAAGGGGAACCACAATTGTGAGCAGCAAGATCCCCCATGTAGGGTAGACATCGATGAGTGACTCTACCCTGTTGTAGATGTTTTCACTTTGCCAGACTTCATTGAACTTTAAAGTTGTCAGGAAATAGGCTAGAAGACCAGCAGGCATCCTCATAGAGCAAACAAACACCTATGTTCAGGTGCTGATTTGACTCTCATGGAAAAGAAAATTAAAGCTATTCCTAGGGAACAGAGCTCGCTCGCTCACGGCCTTCATAGTATGGGAGGTGTTGGATGTGGTCAGCTTGGTACCCATTGGTGGTGCAGATTAGTTGGAAATGGGATGTATAGAAAATTGGAATATACAGGACCATGGGGGTGTGTTCAATATACATTATATACTTATATGAAAGTATTTTATGAAACATTGCATATTATAATTACATAATACAGGGTGAACATATAAAATATGTTGCCTAACTTATAAGAGATTTGAAGTAATGGGCTAAATTGGTTGATACACAGGAGAATATTCTTTGAGAAGTTTGTACCTATCCTTTTTTTGGTCAATTCTTGGATATATGTGAGGTTGAAGGTAGGGTAGGTGGTCTGGGATTTTTGCCTGCTAATTCTTCAACATACTTTCCTCTGCCATCTGGCTTAGATCTGTCATCTATGTCCCTTTTATATCTTAGAATGAATCGCTGTTGGTCCCGTCTTACTGACACAAACCAGTTTCTTTAAACATAATAGCTTTCTACATAGCCAAGATTATATATGCGTACATGCACAATTGTTGTCCCATAGACTACTTTCTCTTTCTTCCAAGGCTCATTACCACCCAAGGAGCTGTCTGTTGTAAGGTATGTAGTTGGCTGGTGCAGATGACACAGCTCCATAGCCAAACCCCAAGTGATTGCATTGTGCTTGTCTCATGGGTCTTGCTATAAATACGACACGTATCTTCTCCCCACTGAGTTAGTCTCACTAACTCCAGAGTCTGGCAGGTTCTGTGATTAAGCTAAGAATTGTTTGAACTGCAGCCAGGACATGCTGTAAAGTCCTTTCTTATTCCAAACCCTTCCTATGCCTCATAGTCTTTTGTGTCTCCTGGTATGTGGGCCAGAGCAGTACCTCTAAGGGAGGGTAACTGTTGCCTTTACAAACTTTAAATCTTCTTCTGGTATTGTGCTGCTGCCTATAAAATAGGAAGTAAAATGTGGCAATTTCAATTAATGTCCCAATTATAAAATCTATTTGGAATTTACTCATTTGTTTATGCAGTTATTTATGTGAACTATACATCAAAAGGATTTGTCACAGAATAGAAGAGTTTACTTTGCAGACTTGAAAACAGATAGCATAAAATGCATCAGATTTGTGGTTTCCTGTGGCCACTACATGCCATTAAATGTATATCTCCTTTTGCATTTTATGTATGAGGAGTGATGTCCAGAAAAATAAGAGACTTTAATTGCTCTTAATGGTAGAAGGATGAAGCTAGCTGTGAAAATTAATGAGATGGAAAGAATACATTAAATAGAAATAACAAAGTAGTGCAACAGGACAGAGCTGGATGAGAATACACTATGAGAGGTTTTGGGAGTATATCTGGGATCTGAATAAAGCTTTAGACTTAAAGTAATATATCCACACTCAGCTGGAACACAGTCTATTGGGTATGCATGACCAGGGAAACAGAAAGAGAATTATTTTTATAATATGGCATCTCCTTCCATTAATAAAAACATATCTTCCTATAGTTAATAATTATGAACTTTAATAAAGTTTAATAAACAACATTTGAATGCACCAGTGAGCAATGGAAGGCAGGTTGTATTAGAATCCTCACCCCAAACCCTTGGCCTAGGTTGAGTCCTGTATCCTAATTTCAAGTGATTCCCTGTTCTATCCAAAGTGGCAACAGTAAAAATGACAGGAAGACTCCTGCCTGTGGTGGGCATTTTGGTAAAATCACCTTAAAGACTGCGGGTGGAAATTCAGACTCAGAGAGGCATTTCAGCCAGCCACAGCAGAAGATGGGAAACTCTTGACCTCACTGCTTTTCTGAGGCTTGGACAACATTATGATTTTTTTTCTCTTCTTCTATTGGGAGGGAAGGCATTTTCATTTTAAGTAAGAAGAGTGCTGGAGGGCAGGGGGCAGGGGGAAGGGGGTAGGGCATGGAGTTCCAACTGCTCTAACAAACTGCAGTGGTGGGTAAAAGACCTAGGGCTGAGATGTCATTCAAGGCAGCTTCCTGGTGGGGTTGTCAGTCCTGAGCTGCATTCCCCCATAGAGTGCCAGCAAACTTATTCCATAAATTGAGCAGGATATTGCCTGCTAAAATTATATCCTGTGCTCTGGAAACACTTAGGTGGTAATTTATTATATTATATTATATTATATTATATTATATTATTTATTTATTTTTATTCATTAATGGTCTGTACAGCAACAAGTATCTGAGATAGTGTGTTTCAAAAGAGAAAAGACATGTTTGGGCAAATGGTATCAAACACCTCAGCTCATTGCAAGATGGGTGGGTTGCTCTGCAGCTTCTGGTGAGGCAGCAGCTCATGCCATGGAGCCTTTGGTGCAGCAAAGCCCTTCATATAAGAGTGAGGGGAAGGGGATGAGCAGTCCTGATAGCTCCTTCAGGAGCATGGGCCTTATGATGTCACCACATAAAGTGATTACCAACTCCTAGCAGTGCCAAGCTGGAAATAAAACCTTTAAGGCATGACTGTTAGCAGGGCCCCCAGGTCTTAATTATCCCCCTAGACTTCATGAGGCAGCACAGGAATGCTCACAGCATACTTTGGAGGTAAATGCTGGTTTGGCCTGCTCACTCGCAAGCTGAGAGTCCTATCATTATGTTTCAACTGTAATATATGATTTACTAAACAGCCTTACTTTCTGCTTACTAAAGGATCACACCTAATCACCATAATGTGGTACTAACATTTACATAGAGCATCTAGGTTGAGTTGTGTTGGTTGACACAGAAACAAACAAACAAACAAACAAAAAAACGTCAAAAGTCACAATTTTTGTCTCAGGTTGCACAGATATTTAAAATGCTGCAAAGGTGCTATGGAAGTATAGAGATGTATATTGTTCGTTTAACAAGATGATAAGGATTCAAGGTTCTTCCTGCTGTATGGCTTATCTTATTCATGTGTAGTAATAGAAATGCATATGCTAATAACGAAACAATAAAATAATTTTTAAAAATGCAGCATGCAGATAGCATAAAACTCTAAATACATGGTATTTGAACTGTGGGGAAAAAAAGAATTCAGACAATGGTAGCCTAGGGTAAATTTGAGTGAGTCTCCATGGAGAGCTGAGGAAGCCTTGAGTACATATAAAGAAGTAGATAAAATCCTGAGCAGATGTGTATTGTTGACGAGGGCATGGTTCATGCCTACAATTGGCAAAGACTCTCTCTCCCCCAAGTGTGAATGTCGACAATGTGTGCAAATCCAAGTGTTAATGAACGATTGACAAGTGTGTGCAAAAGCGAGCAACTGCAGCTTTCTCCTCCTACTTGCTTTTATATCCTGTAACTGTTCACCTGCACACACCTCCCACAGAGTCCAGCTAAGCTCTTCCATCTGTATTGCATTTAATAAATGTTCCGAGGATCTCGGTTGTTCCATAGGTGTTCATCTTCACCAAAAGCCCAGTCTACCTAATCCCAGATTTTCTGTTCCTGTGTCTCTGTGTGACCTTTATTCACTCGCTCACCATCTCAGTCATGGTTCCAGGACCAAGCTATGTGTGGCATAGTAACTCACCTTTGAGTGGTAGACAAGGGACAGTACTTGGGAAGCCTAGAGCAGGAGTCCAGGGCATTGGTAACAGAGCAATGTAGTGAGATAATGGATAAGACCAAAAGCTTGTGCAAAGGTTCTTAAAAAGATGGAAATCAAATACTACGTATCTATTACGAAACGTTATTTCATTCCCAAAGTCTCAAAGGGAGTGCTTACTTTAAATTTAAATGCAACTTGAGAGAGAGAGAGAGAGAGAGAGAGAGAGAGAGAGAGAGAGAGAGAGAGAGAGAGAGAGAGAGAGAGAACAGAAGCAAGGGGCAGAAAAGGGGTGATAGGAAAAGAAGAAATGGCAGAAAGAATGGGAGTTAGGACCTGGAATGAAAACATAAGAAAAAAGTAAAATGGATCGTGCCACTAGTCAAAAGTAGTGCTGTATCAGTGTTAAGTACACTGAAGGTGTGCAGAAAAGAACATGGGTTAAGTGCTCATGATGAGCTAGTCCTAGAACTGTTGGCACACATGTAGCAGCTGAAACAGGTTTCTGTATTATTGTCTCCTTGATGCTAACATCTATATTAGCCACTTTTTTTTATATTAAGGCCAAATGTAGGTATTTGGATAAAATTATGACTAAGATTTGAAATGAAAAATTTCCATACTTCTAAAATATTCTGTGCATCTTGATTTATTGCTTGATGACTAAAATATTATTCAATTGTTCATTTGGATGTATGTAAATTTTCTGTACTAATAAATATTATGTTATTAATAATGAATATGTTGGGTCTGAGGGGGTGGGTTAGTTGGTAAAGTGTTTGTTATTACAACCATGGAGGCATGAGTTCAGTTTCCAAGCACCCATGAAAATGCTGAGCATTGTAGCATATGTGTACAACCACATTAATACATGGGACAGAGACAGGTGCATCATGGAAACTCATTGGTCCCTCAAGCTAACCTCAAGTGAGCACCAGTTTCAGAAAGATGCTTTGACAAAAAGTGGAGAGTGACCTATGGCCTCCATATATCCACACATGCACATGAGCAAGTAAATATAATGCACACATACAAGTAATTCACACATATAAAATTTCAAATTATAGCATGAGAAAAATAGGAACTATTTATGTCAGCTGAAAAAATTAGTGGAAAATGCATTAAAGACAACTAAGAATATGACTGCCTCTAACGGTGTTCTTGTTTTCAAACATGGCAAGAAAAAGGTCCTATGAACAGGACATTATTTTCAAACATGGTTCCATATTCGTTTCATTTATGTGAAACAGAAACCTGAAGATTACATTTCTAAGAGTGATGTTTCAGTTCATTTGAAAGGATTTCCATTTCTGTAATGAAAAAACCTGGTTGTTCAGATGAAGAAATGAGAGGAGCAGAACGCTGAGAGCCGAACTGCTCATGGTTTTGAAGTGCGTGTCTGTCCCTGCCCCATTCTCAATCAGAGACTTGGTGGGACCCGACTTCTGACACGTCAGAGCACTCCTGTACACCCAACAGAGATCCAACTGAGAATGTGTCTTATGTCTGTCTGTCTGTCTGTCTCTCTGTCAAGTCAATTGTGTCTCCCTGAATCACCTCACTGACTATCTCCCTTTAACTTTTAGGAATAATATCCCATTTTAAGGACACAAACCAGTACTCCTAAATTTCTTCTGAACCCATAGTGGAAATTGCTGGTTTCAGAAGAAACTCAGGTCTTGAAACACTTGAGTCTTCTGCAGGAGTTGTACAATTTGTAAAAATAAAACTGTGCCTGCCAGACAGTTTGCCGTTGAAGGCTGTTTCTCTTCACAGGCCTTGGCACGTGAAGTCATGTTTCCACATCCTCAGGAATCTAACGACAATTCCACATGGTTCTTTTTCTCTGAGGGCTCTCAGCATTCGGATCAGCTTGCAGTCTCTGCATGAGTTCCAGTTCACTTGAAGAAATCTTTCCCCACCTTAAAGGTTATTTGTATGGCTTGTTCCACAGTGTTTTTTTTTTAAAACAAACTCAGAAGGCTTCGGAGGAAATAATATTCTTTATATGATTATTTCAATAATTTTGAAAATCACTAATCTGAAAGTCTGTGAGTGAAATTAGAGACAGGCATAAGAATTGCAGACAAAAGCAAAGGACCCAATAAAGAGCCTTAAAACTGAACTAAAATATGACTCTAATTTGCAATATAATAGTCTGATTTTAGCCTTCCATTTTTGTAAGGACATTTCTACATTGGGAAATACATGAGGGTACTTGACCAATACTATTCTAGTTATAACAAAGACAATAATTTCCATTATATGCAAACTAAGAATAAGCACACAAAATCTAAATTTTATTTAAATTTAATTTATGTGTCTAAGGATTAATGATTTGGCCAATCTGTCCATATTGATAAGACACCAAAGAACTGAAATATGAAGTGGTGTTCTCTAGGATATTTATAATTAATAGTCACTGATTATAACTAATTGATTTTTATATATAATACAAGTAGGTTAAGTAGTAATCTATTTTTAGTAAATGCTATTTTGATAATTATAATGGCAAAACAGTAAGAGAGTAAACTAACATTATTTATAATTTAAGAAATCTAAATGTAGATAAAATTAATAATGGTAATTAGAGGTTCCTAAAACAGCCTATCATAGCTTATAAAATAAACTTCCCACAGTATGAATGCTCACTCCCTTTATTTCTGGAAGTGGCTTGTTACATTTTTAGTGTTATGTAGCTCCCACAAGGCCAAGTTTTAACACTCCTTTCCCAGCTGTTGCTGCTATTTCTGGACATTGTGGAGCCTTAAGAGGGTGAGGCCTCAATCCTTAGAAGGGTGTCACAGGGACTGGGCTTTGAAGGTTGTAGACTTAACTCTGCCTCTAGTAGTTCCATCAGTTTCCAGTTCTGTTACCATGTTTTCCTGGCCAATTTTATGCCAACTTGAGAAAAAAGATAGTGTCACGAGAAAGGAGAGAGCTTATAATGCTTCCGCAAAATTCAAGTGTGAGTCATTTTCCTAATTATGGTTGCTGAAGGAGGGCCCATTGTAGGTGGTACCATCCCTGGCCTGATGGTCTTGTGTTCTATAAGAAGTAGCATGAGCAGGCCATGTGAAGAAGGCCAGTAAACAGCATCCCTCCACATCGTCTGCATCCTCTCCTGCCTCCAGGTTCCTGGCCTGCTTGGGTTCCTGTCCTCACTGCTTTTTGCTGATTGATTGTTATATGAAACTCTGAATGGAATAAACCCTTTCCTCCCCTACTTACCTCTGTAAAGATGGTGAGACTTGGAAGAATAGAGCTGATAAATGAGGTTTATTAAAGTCTCATTCACTCAGATCCTCAGACAATTAATACACTGAATGTTAAGGAGAGTCTCATGAGTAAAATCCCCCCACAGCCAGCTACAGTGAATCAGCTGAAGTAAACTCACTGTTATCCTCTACACCTGAGAGGAGCACGGAAGCACATTTCCAGAACAATCCTCCGTGGTTTTGAAGGAACTAAGGTCACATGACTCTCATGTCTTTGTTTCTTGGAGTTTTCTCACAAGTACTCAGAATTCTCCTCACAGGACTCAAATCTTGGGTCCTGTTCCAACACTCCCAAAGTTGCTTTGCTCATAGTGTTCCATCGCAGCATGACACTTGTCAACAACCCCGCATCATTACTCAGACTACCATGAACTCCTCCATGCCTTCTGGCATGATGAACTGCATCACTCAGAAATTATCAGTCAAAATGGCTCCCTACCCCAATCCATTAAGTTGTTTTTACAGGATATTGTGGTCACAATGGTGCAAGAGTGACTAAAAGTTCTTTGATTATACATAATATAATCAACGTTATCTTTTTTTCTGCTAGTCTTTGAATACTGACGACGTAGAATTGATCTATCACAAAGCTCAGAGTTCCTCTGCGAACTCCCCAAATATCCTCTTATGAGCTATAACAAACATATGGAGCAAAAACAATGGTAGAAATAGATTCCTTTTAATTAAAACTGACTTTTCTGAGGAACCTATATTGTGCTAGATTAAATTATCTTATACATGTTCCATTGTATTTTTCTTCTATGTTTCCTGGCAAGAGGGATAAACATAATTTTTAGACAGATTTTGAGTATAAAATAAATACACAGAATGTTAAATTTTTAATTGATTAAATAACATTATCTGAAAAATTGTGTAATGAATAAAAACAAATTACATTTTCAGCTATTTGTCAGATATATTGTAAGCAACGTTATAAGCCAAAATTTTATTATTCTTGTTGCTTTTCATGCAACTGTGGATCACTGCAGACTTTCTACCTGCATCATAACTGTTGTTTTCAACATGGTAAATGCACTAAAAATGAAGCATTTATGCAGTGTAGAGTTTAATTTCTTGTATTAAGACAGAAAAGGATGAAATGACAAAATGATGTCAGAAGCACTAATGGCTTTCCAAAGAGAAAGTCAGTTTATCATGGATATCTGGGGGTAAACTTCTCCCTGGCTGGTATTCTGATAGGTCCTGTGGGGAGCAGTACATAATCAAATAAACAAGGTATTTTGTGTTTCTTTAAAATATACTGTAAAATCTCTCTGCTAGTTTAAAGAAAGTCAAAAGGCTACAAGGACTGTAAATGAGCAGTAAAAACCAAATAGCTGAACGCAATGAAACTCAAATGACTATTTTCTCTGTAGGACATTTTAAAGGCTCTTTCTTTGCCTCACATGGTCATAAAGATCTATTTTACACTGAACGACTTCCAAAACTCCTTTTGTGCTATGATGAAACTATAGCTTTTAAGGCTGCATTCCAATGAAGGTACTAGACTAAAAAAAAAACTGTAAAATGGCATGAAACGCAAAACTAACTGGGAACCAAGTTGCTGCTACGCGTATTTGCCTCAACTGTTCTGCTGTCTGATACTTCCGCTTTACGTAGAGAAGGTAGAATTTCTTCTGGATTGCTGAATTTTGTGAGCTTGATTTTATGATCAGTTACCTGCATAGAAGGTGGTGTCATATTCAACACTCGTCTCAACAGATAACACTCTACAAATATGTATATATATGTACATATGCATGTTAAACCACTCTTCTTTGTACTTAATAATCCTACTAAATTCATCAAAGTCTTCTTTTCATGACTCATCACCTATGAGAAGGCCTCTATATTATGCCCAACCAAAGGGAGAGACAAACATGCAAGGGAAGTCTTCACTGGAATTTTGAGATTATTGAACAGAAATGTCCTATGGTGAAGAACTAGGGCTCATATCCTCCATGAAGAATAAAGAAAAAAAGGATAGAGAAACAGTTTAAAATTATGCCCTAGATAAAAATGAGAAAAGCTAAGGAAAGAGTGTCCAAATGGTCCTTTATTTCAATACTGCTCATCTGTGAAAGTTTGTAATATAAAGAAGCCTGCATTTCTACTCCAATGTCACACAAAAGATGCAAAATGGACTTTTTCCATACTGGGATTATGGATTTATATGCCCAGGAGAACTAGGGATTCTTTGAAGTCCTGCTAGCTTCTTCTGGAATATTTTCAGATGTGATACAATATGCTTCAAATGAACACATGATCTGTACCACAGAGTATTATGTATTTCATCCTATGGTTTTATATTTTTGTCTACAATTCTAGAAATTTTATATACTTTTATATGCCTGTTGTGTATACCTATATGAGAGTTATTTTCATTTGACTTTTACAAAAGTGCATAAAAATGTAAATACAGTTTAAATGAAGAAGATAGAAAACACGTTTTTTACCCTTTGATTTAGAACAGTTGTTCTAAAGCTTCATAATGCTGCAACTCATTAGTACAGTTCTTCATGTTGTCTTGACCCCCAGCCATAAAATTATTTTGTTGCTACTTCATAATTACAATTTTGCTACTGTTATAAATTGTAAGTGTTAATATCTGTGTTTTTCAAAGGTCTTAGATGACTTCTGTGAGAGGTTTGACTGACCCACAGAGGGATCATGACTCACAGGTTGAAAACTGCTAAGTTAGAAGAAGGTTTATTATTTAGAATGATAATTTTATGTAGGTTTATATGCTAAGACTTGATACTTGACATTCAGAATATATAATTTTTTATTGTAAAAAATTTAAGGGCAAATGTAATGCAGAGAAATAAATGCTTATGTTTCAGTAATTGTAATCTTGAACAATATTAAGTTGTCTATATTGTATTGACTCTACAGAACTATTTACATTTTTGAAGACTTGTTAACTTTACCATGAAATATTTTAGTCAACTGCTTTTTAAAAAAATTCATACAAAATTATACTTCCAACTGAATATATTCTTCTATTTTTGTTAAAAATTTAAAGCCAATTTGACAACATATGCTATTAAAGTGGATTCATCACTTAAATCATAGAAAGTTAATTTAACAGCCTGTCTATAAAGTGAGTCTTGGACAGCAAAGCTATATGGAGAAAACCTGTCTCAAAAAATACCAACAGCAGCAGCAGCAGGAACAACAACAGCCGTAATAACAACTAAAGTTAGATTTAAAATCAACTCTAGAATTTTATAGCTGACTTCATTAAGATAGGAAAACTAAATCCCAGAAACTTACTGATAGTCATGGAATCTTTTTCAATCAATCATATTGGGAGTACCATAAAAAAAAAAAAAAGCAGGCATTAACACCCAGGGTCAGTATACTGTGGGTAAAAAATCTCCTTTACAAGTTTTGCTCACCCATTGCCATCAGGATGGTGTCTGATAATTCATTTAGGCTCTCTCATTCTTTTATTTTTTTCCTTTAAACTTTTATTCTTTTCTCATACATTACATCCTGACCACAGTTTATGCTCCCCATACCTCCTATCTCCCCCAGACCAACTCCTACCTACTCTGTGTCCCGTGAAAAAAGAAAAAGAAAAAGGAAATAAAAGATCAGAACACTCTCCACAGTAGAGTGGAGAGTGGGATATTACTTTCTCACATACTCTGGTGCCTCACCTTTGACCATGTCCCCTGGAGGGGGAGACCTGGTGGCACTCAGAGGAAGGACAGCAGGTTACCAAGAAGAGACTTGATACCCTAAGAGCATATACAGGGGGGAGGTAATCCCCCTCAGGAACAGTCATAAGGGAGGGGAGTAAGGGGAAAATGGGAGGGAGGGAAGAATGAGAGGATACAAGGGATGGGATAACCATTGAGATGTAACAAGAATAAATTAATAAAGGAGAAAAAAAAGAAAAACAAAAACAAAATCAAAACCAAAAAAAAAAAAAAATCAGGCCTCCCAGGGATATTCAGTGAAGATGGCCTAACATGTTACATTAAGACTAGGTACAAAACCTCATAGCATGACTAGATGAGGCAACCCAGTAGCAGAAAAAGGGTCCCGAGTGCAGGCAAAAGAGTCAGAAACCCTCCACCCCTTTGCAAACACCACTATGAAACCATAAGGTATATGCAGAGGACCTAGCTCAGACCCATACAGGGTCTGTGTTTGTCTCTTCATTCTCTATGAGCCCCTAAGAGACCTGCTTAGTTAATTCTTCCATGGCTGTATCTTGTGGTATCCTTTATATCTTACAGTCCTTCCTCCCCCTCTTCTGAGGGGTTCTCTTGGCTCAACCTTGCTTCTTGCTGTGGGTATCTGCAACTTCTCCCATCAGTTGACGATCCTCTGATGACAATTGAAGCTCTCTCATTCTTGGTTTCTTTATTTTAGAACTTTGAGTTAAAAATGCTTTGAATGATATGAGACAGTGTTCCTAAGAAAATTTTCTGATCTGAAACATAGTTTAAACAATAGCTTTATTACCTGGAGTGTTAAAAGCATATATCTATGCTAAGAGGAAAGTACGCACAAAAGGTAGCTGTTATAGTTTGTATTTGAAATTATCCCAAAGCTACTATGTTTGATACTTAGTCCCCAGGTGGGAGGGAACTTTTTATGGAAGTTATGAAATCTTTGGGAAGTGACATATTGTTGGATTGGTGGCCTCTATTTCTAGTTCTGAACTGTTTCTCCTCTTTTTCCATGAGCAGCCATTGCCATCATGGATTCTTCTAACAAGGCTTTCCTACCACAATGGCCAGAAATCTCTGGGTTGGTGGTGGAGGACAGGGACTGGGTGATCCAAGGTGGTGGTTCTGATCACACACTATGTCTGATTGATGGGACTGAGCCAAGGGACTGGGAGATACAAAGCATCAGAGCTGGAGTGCCCTGGATGAGAAGGGCCTATACTGTGTTGAGCACAAGTGGGTCTGGCCTCAGGCCATCCAGCTAGTCCACAGAGGAGTCCCTGGGTCTTTGTAGGCAGGTGCCTACTCTCCAGAGTCTGGATGCCTGCCTGTGAGTGTGTCTGTGCTCTACCTCTTGGTCTCCATGTCTTGGACTGAACTGTGGGCTACAGGGCACCAAAGTCTGGATCTTCTAGCCCAAGGGAGACCCCAGGATGGGGAGCATAGGTCAATCTGTCTTTGATCACTCAGCAAATCCATAGAAGGCTCCAGGGCCCAGGCAAGCAAAAGAAGCTTCCTAGGGGTCCCTAATACCCAGCCAAACACAGGCTACCACACCTTACTGCCACTCTGTCTCAGACTGAACTGTGGGCTGCAGGGCACAAGTGTGTGGTATTGCTAGCCCAGGGTAGACCCCAAGGTGTAGAGCAAGGGTGGATCTGACTTAAGGTCAGAAGGCCAACCCATGGAGAGTTCTCAGGTCCAAGCAGGTACAGACATATAATTTGTCTCCAAACCTTAGCCTCATGCCTGCAGGAGAAGAGCACCATCACTCTTTTTTTCCAACCAAGCAGTAGGCCACAAGGTGCCTATACCTGGACCTTCTAGCTCAGAGGAGACCCCACATTGTGGAACACAGGTGCATCTGACCTCAGGTAATTCTGCCCATGGAGACTTCCCTAATTTGAACCAAGGTCATCTGGCTGATCTACCATAAGGGTTCCATTATCCCCACAGGTGAGGAATCCCAACCTATAGCTACTCACCTATGAGCTGCTCTCAACGGCCAGTGAAGGACACCAGAAACTACCACCCAATGCAAAGGACAGCAAGATAATTAAAGGCCAGCTTAAAAATACAAACAACAAAAGTCAAAGTAAGATGGTATATCCAGAATCCAGTTATCCCAAAATTAATCAAAAGAGACTAGGAAGGACACTTCATACTCATCAAAGGAAAATTCAACAAAGGTGACATGATAATTCTGAATATCTATGCCCCATATACAAGGGCACCCACATTTGGAAAAGAAACAATAAAGCATAAACTACACATTGATTTCCATATATTAATAGTGGGAGACTTCAACACACCTCTTTCACCAAAAGATATGTCAACAATACAGCACTAAAATGAGAAATAATGACACTGACATATGCAAGGAATCAAATGAACCTAACAAATATCTACAGAACTTTTTACCCAAACACAAAAGATTATACCTTCTTTTTTGCACTTAACAGCCTTCATCAAGAGTAACCATGCAGTAGGTTACAAAGCAAGCCTCAACAGATACAAGAAGATTGAAATGATACCTTGTATCTGATTAGAAGGCCATGGACTAAAGCTGGACAACAGCAACAAAAATAACAAAACCTTTACACACATGGAAAGTGAACAACTCTCTAATCAACAACAACTGGGTCAGGTGAGAAACAAAGAAATTAGGGATTTCCAAAAATTTAATGAAAATGAAGGTACAACACAGCCAAATTTAGGGAACACATTAAATGCAGTGGTAAGAGGAAAGATCATAGCACTAAGTGACTTCATTAAGAGAATGGAAACATCTCATTATGGTAAGTTATCAACATGTCTGGAAGTCCTATGGGGGAAAAAGAAGTAGAAATACACAAAAGGTGAGGCACCAGAGTATGTGAGAAAGTAATATCCCACTCTCCACTCTACTGTGGAGAGTGTTCTGTCCATTGGCTAGATCTGGTGGTTACCAAGAAGAGACTTGATACCCTATGAGCATATACAGGGGGAGGTAATCCCCCTCAGGAACAGTCATAGGGGAGGGGAATAAGGGGAAAATGGGAGGGAGGGAAGAATGGGAGGATACAAGGGATGGGATAACGATTGAGATGTAACAAGAATAAATTAATAAAGGAGAAAAAAAAGAAATACACAAAAGGTGTTGAGAGCTAAAAAATAATCAAAGTCAGGGCTGAAATCATAAAATAGGAACAGAGAACAATTCAAAGAATCACAAAACGAAGAGCTGGTTCTAAGAAAAAATCAACAAGATAGACAAACCCTTAGCCAAACTAACTAAAAGTCAGAGAGACATTATCCAAATCAACAAAATCAGAAATGAAAAGGGAGACATAACAGACACCGGAGAAATCTAAAGAATTATTAGGTCTTGCTTCAAAAACATATAGGTCACTAAATATGAAAATCTAAATGAAATGGATAGTTTTCTTGACAGAGTCCACTTGCCAAAGTTGAATCAGGATCAAGCAAAAAAAAAATATTAAATAGTCCTATTTCTGCTGAGAAAATAGAAGCAGTCATCAAAATCCTCCCAACCAAAAAAAATTGCAGGGCCAGAATGTTTCAGTGCCTAGTCCTCTCCAGATCTTCAAAGAAGAGCTAATACCAATACTCTTCAAGCTATTCCACAAAAGAGAAATGGTAGGAACATTAGAAACTCATTCTATGAGGCCAATGCATGCAGTAAACCTAGAACCCCTCTTCATATCTATCCAATGGACAGACAGCTCATTCTCCGTGGTTGTAGTGAGAGGAGGGACTGGTTCTGACATGAACTCTGGTGCCCTGATTTGATAATTCCCCTTGGTTTGGAGGTCCTGTGGGCCACAGAGGGCTGAAGCAGGCTATCAGGATGAGAACTGATATGGTAGGGGAGGAGGTCCCCTTCTGTCAGAGGTCTAGGGGAGGGGAAAGGGCAGAACAGGGAGGGAGGATAGCAAGGGGGAAGATTAGAGTGAGGGGATAACAGTCAGGCTGTAATCTGAATAAATTATAATACATTTCAAAAAGATACTTTTGTCAGGTGTTCTGTCACGATCCTGAGACTAGCAAACACAGCTATGCATGTAGATCCAGATTGTTGTAATTTCTTGTGTATGTTTAGGATCTTCAGAATGATAGAGAGAGCTGTTCACAATTGTACATGAACCACAGTTTAAATTAGGGCAATCCCAGACAAATGCTTCAACAGCGTAGCCTCGGAAAACATGTTACTGTGGAGAAGAAAGCTCTAGAAAGTGGGAAAATGGAAGCATCTGAAGCTACAAGTGAACAAAACCTCCCAAACCGGCAGCATTGACTGATTAGTGTCAAGTTGCTTTCTGAGATTGCAGGCGTAAAGAAAAGCTGAAGATCATCAGTGAAAGAATAAAGAGTCAGAGTGACATTTTGTTCTCTTGAAAAGAGACTTTTCTCTCTTGAAGTGGAAGAATAGACAGTGTTGCGTCATACACTGGAGCTGCAGGGTTCTGCAGACATATAAGTGCTCCATCTCAGAGGATTGACAATGCTATATTTCAGATCTGACTTTGAACATGGGATCCTGAAATAGGATGGAGTATACATATTTTGACCCAAAGATATTGTCTCTGCATCATTACCTCAGACCCTAAATATTTTAGCATTCAGTCTTCCATTATAAAACTATGTGCATCACCTATAACAAGGGCACTTAGGAAGTTTCTTCTCAGGACAACAGGAAAAAGCAGTTGTTTAAGGAGCGTTATTAGCTCTGATCTGAGATGCCATGTTAGTTGTTAGGTAATATAGAGGAAGGTTACCCAGTCGGTGACAAGAAATACCCATGTGGCACAAGAGACAGGCTACAGCCTGACAGTGAAAAAGCATTGAGAAATTAGATAGAAGAAAATGGTCAAGATAATGTTCTGCTTTGAGGTTCTTTCTGAGGACACAAGATATCTCAGAAGGGACAACATTTCAGAAGGGACACTGAAAGGGGAAGTAAATTCACTATTGGGGTCTTTTAGAAAACCAATCAAAGTGATTGCCAGCCTAACGTGAGATAAAAATAAGTAAATTGATGACAGAATGGAAACTGTGCAGAAGAATACAAAGAATGTTGTAGGTAAATGTGTTGTAATTGGTATGACAAGTGAAAACAAGCAAACTAAAGGCACTGGAGTGAAAGATAAATTGGCAAAGCACTTGCCTCACAAGCATGGGGAACCATGTTTGAATCCCAGGATGTACATAAACTCCAAGAGTTGAAAGGGCAGAATCAGATACCTGGGGATCACTGCTGGTTCAGCCAAGCTTACTTGATAAATCCTAGGTCAGATGGAGTTCCTGTCTCCAAGAATAAAATCGTGTGCACCGTCACCACCACCACCATCAACAAAAATTGACAGCTCTCGAAGAGCTATACTTCGGCCTTCTGAGTGTGCTCACACATGAATTCCCCTCCCATACAAAAACATGTCCCTGAATGTGCAAATGCATGCACACACACACACACACACACACACACACACACACACACACACACACAGCACAGATCCTCAAGGAAAGTATATGGGGTGTGGAAGGTGCCTGAGTAGTGAATTGCTGAGAAGAATTCCTGGTGCACTATAGTCATTCTTTCTATAGATGATAACCAAGAATCTGAGAGGCAGCTGATCACAGTGTTACATTTCTTGATTTCCTTGGAGAGTACTTGTTCTGAAACACCAGTGGCCTGACACCAAAGCTACAGAAGAATGCATAAAATTTCTGTTGTCATAAAAAGGTATAGCTATGGATAGAAGGCTTTTTCCCAACATAGAAGTGGTTTTGTATCTTATGGCACTTTGAAGATCAAATACATCAGTAGATAAACAAGGTGTTACTAACACATATTACCAACAACAACAACAACAAAGAGTTGGAAGAAAGAGGACTAAAATATGTTTCTTCAAGTTATGAATTTGTTTTCAGTAGATTCCTGTCACAAGTTTTAAACTTGGAATTTATTTGCAAGAAATATTTTTCATTTACACACTTATCTATTTGCTATTTCTTCATTTCTCCCTGTCTTTCCTTGTGTCTCTGTCGATCTCTCACATACGTATGTAGAGATAGAAATATAAAACCTTTAATCCTTTATAATGCAGGAAAATGACAGACACAATAGACCTCTACACGCTTGACTTTCCTCAGATGTAGAAATGGAAAATCCAGAGTTGTACTGTCTTGAATATTTTCAGCAAATGCTCTAATTATTGTGTTTATTATTGGAGTTGGTGATATTCTTATAGTGTTAGTAGGGAGGGTAATGCTAGTGGTTCACTCAGTTGTGTTATACTCAATTCAATATATATGACATCTAAGATTTTTTTAAAAAAGACTCTGTTATTTTCACCTTTTAATTTAACATTTCTTTGTAAATTGACCTTTATTGGTCAAGACTGTTGTTTCTAGCCTTTCAAAGTTGACACATCTGTAATATTCTAGGCCAATTCTGACATGTCCTGGTTTAGTGATGGGAAATCACACATCTTTGCAAAGGACTGTCACTGTCTAGTTGTGTATTTTTATATAACCTGATTATGTATCCTTGTGGCAGGATAACAAAAGGAGGAATTTTCTCCAATGATAGTGATTTGCTATTAGACACCCAGTATAAATCTTCTTAATGTGCAATATTTGAACTTTCCTGTACACCTTAAATACAGTAATTTCTGTAAATCTTGAAGTTTCGGGAGTTGGTTATACTCTGTAATGAAACCATTATATGTGAAATTTTATAACATCATTTTGTGCCTGTGTGAGTTTTGCTTGAATTTTGGAATTACTAGATTGCCTTGTCTCCATTTTATGGGAAGACGTGCTCTAGTAGACCCCCACCCCACCCCACACCCCACACCCCTCACTCCACCACCATAGCTACTCTCTTGCTTCTGCTTTACCCTCCAACTCCCTAGCGACATTTTCCAGTGTGCATGCCCATAGATTTCAGGGGAATCTCCCTGCAGTCCGTTTATGACAACATTTTTAGGGTACCATTTGAGAGTGCATGTGGAATACTCTTGTCTAATACTTCCCAGCTCACTTATTATTATATATTGTGAGTTGTTTGTGACAGACAACTGGAAGCATTGCACTCTTTCAGCTGCCCTGAAAGCCCAGCCAGTGTCACAGACCTCTGTACTTTTCCACAGTACCAACCCGAATATGAAGACTAATAGAATTTAAATTTCATGGTTTTAAATTCAAGAGAGAAGAAAACATTTCACCATTTCTACAAAGACATACGTGATATCTTGAATTACAGACACCTCAAAAACAAATTCTGCTTCTCACCCGAAAATCAATGGGCTGATTAAAGAATACTGGACAATGACCGGCCCCAGTTCTTCATAAGGCAAAATATATTAATTTGAATATAACTGTCACACATAATAAATGGCAATTGAGAAAAAGAATTCAACATTACATGCTAATATTTTATGAGGACACTTGTTTTTGTTTTTGTTTTACCTATTTAAGCAAATGAAAAATATTCTACAAATGCTATTTCCATAAGAGAAAATACTGATGTCCAAAGGGATGCATCAAGTTAAAAGGTAGTAATATAATTTTTCTCTCACCTAGAGTCCCAATAGGATGTTCTCCCCACTGTCCCACTTTCCTGGTAAGTGAAGACTTTCATGGGACATGCCCCTTGGGCTAGTGCCCAGATATAAGTGAGTATATACCATTTGACTCTTTCTGCTTCTGTGTTAACTCACTCATTATGATCAGAGAAGCATGGGAGAATGGGGAAAAGAAGGATCCTGAGGGTCTTAGAAACCTATAAAAAGAAGGTTATGATGGGTGGATCTGTGCCCAGGGGTCCTGATCAAACTATGGCACTAGCCAAGGACAATCTGTGCAATAAACTTTGAACCCCTAGCCAGATCTAACTATTCTTCACAGATGAGTAGAGAGTGGGGTCTGACTTTCACATGAACTCTGGTGCCCCATATTTGACCATGTCCCCTGGATAGAGAGACCTGGTGGCACTCAGAGGAAGGATAGCAGGCTACCAAGAAGACACTTGATACCCTATGAGCATATACAGGGGGAGTAGGTCCCCCTCAGTCACAGTCATAGGGGAGGGGAGTAAGGGGAAAATGGGAGGGAGGAAGGAATGGGAGGATACAAGGGATGGGATAACAATTGAGATGTAATGTGAATAAATTAATAAAATATATTTTAAACAAATAATAGAATAAAAATAAAAATAAATGAAAATTGAAAAAAGAAATATGATTTTTATATAAAATGAGGATTGTGTTTGTCTTCAACAATACCTACAGCCTAAGGTCATGCTTTAATTCAGATACAATCTTATACGATAATTTTGTCATAGACAATGTGACAGATATAAACTGGAAGGCAGCCTCAGGTTCAACCTATCTGCAAGAATGCAGTCAGTACAATGCTTATAACTCTTCATGAAAATTTATTAGTGTATATTTTAATGATGGTTCACTTCCTTTCATTACTGCCAGTGAATCACATCATCCGTCACAAAAATAGATGCTAATTCATTTATTTATTCACCATAGATATTTTCCTGGTCCCTGAATCTCTAGCAGTAGGAATGTAGAAAAAAGTAGCATACTCATTTTCTGGAAGCAGTCACAAGAACACAAATGGAAACATATATGTGACAGTTCACCATGGTGTGTTTATTAAGAATCACACTCAATTAAAGACTAGGTACAACTCATTTGCAGGAAGCCTTGGCAGAATAGGTCCTATCCTTGGTTCAATCCACAGCTCCACAAGGAAAATATATTACGATCAACTACAATATTATACACAAGCAAATAAAAGCCTTTTAGCTCTCCATACGAAGTTGATTAGGAATTTACAGAGGTGTGTGTGTGTGTGTGTATGTGTGTGTATGTGTGTGTGTATGTGTGTGTGTGTGTTTGCAACATTGTTAAATGAAATGTGCAATGTATGGAAGAAAAAAAATCTATCCATTGTCTTTATAAAGTACTGGATTTTTTTTAATAGAGAAAACATGTTTTTGGGTCAAGGTTTCAGTAGACCTCCATTGGCTCCTGTTGCTTTGGTATGTATGTCAAAGAAAAGTATCATGGCAGAGGCAACTGCTTTTCTCATGGTGCATAGAACACAGAGAGAGGAAAAGAAAAACACTAAGACACAGCATCCTTTCTAGAGGCATTCCCTGTATCACCTAACATTCCCAGCAGGCTCTACTTCTTAAAGATTCTATCATTTTCCATCAGTACCACAGACTTGAAAACAAGTCTATCATACAAAATGTGTGGGAGACATTCAGTACAAAACTAAAGAACCAATATTTATTCTATTAAATGATAAAATAAATTTGTTAGTTATGTACCGTATGGTGAAGATTTTTTTGAAGCTGGCTAAAGAAGATGGCTTTATATTCAAAGTAAATAGAATATGGAAGGCACCATTACATGCAAGGAATCAAGATAAAGTTGTATTCTATATTCTGTGCAAATTAACGTAGTAGAAATGGGAAAATAAAATGGCTGGAGAGGCGTGAAGAGTAACAAATATAGGGTTTTTTTGTATAACACTGAATATAATAGATAATTAGATGAAGTTTGTATTGATATGTATATGGAAAGAACAATTGATGCCTATGATAAATGAGAAAGAAAAGTTACTGGTAGGATATAACCAGGCTAGTTTAGAAAGTGGGACAGGGGACAATTTAGTCTAAGTCAATTTCTTCTTAGAAATTAAAAAAGGACTCTAGAACATCCCATGCAAGGCTGGACTTCAGCGCTGGTGTACTCAGTATGTTTCTAGGAAACACTATGGAGACAGTAAACTATTAAACATATGCCCACTAGTCTTGAGGACTGTAATAAAGTATGGATAAAAAGGAGATTTAGTAGGTAAACTGCTCTTTCCAAAGTATAGGAGGTTGATTTTTCTCTCCCGTTTCCTAAAGAATTAGTTAAGAAAAACAAAAAGAGTTTCTCAGGAAGAAAACAAAATCTAGGCCTGAATCAGAAGTGAGGAAAACCAGGAGAGAACATAGTCCTTGCTTCTGTGAATGCAGAATGTATAAGAAGAGGGGCTTAAATTAGCTCCAAGTTTGGGCTAGATAAACATAAAACCCACTTAAGCCAGGAATCATGTCCTTGTGTATACTCTCCAGCAGTATTAGGGTTGATGCTAGCTAGTTCACTGTGACCCATGACTTGCTGGTGAGGATGTGAACTGTTGCTTTAGAGAACCAGCTTGTGATGGAAGTGAATAAAGGTCACGGATCAGAAGACCTTGTAATTAAAAGTCGGAAGCTCTCTTGAGGTTTCTCCCAGCTGACTTGGGATGAATGATACCTTTGTAGGGGCCCAAATAAAATTGGAGAAATGGTTAAACAAGCTAGGAATGGCATTTGTGGTCCAGTTTCTAAATGTTGAGAAATTCTATGCTTTTTTTTCCTTTTTTTTTTATTAATTTATTCTTGTTACATCCCCATGGTTATCTCATCCCTTGTATCCTCCCATTCTACCCTCCCTCCTCTTTTCCCCTTATTCCCCTCCCCTATGACTGTTCCTGAGGGGGATTACTTCCCCCTGTATATGCTCATAGGGTATCAAGTCTCTTCTTGGTAACCTGCTGTCCTTCTTCTGAGTGCCACCAGGTCTCCCCCTCCAGGGGACATGGTCAAAGGTGAGGCACCAGAGTATGTGAGAAAGTCATATCTCACTCTCCACTCTACTGTGGAGAATATTCTGACCATTGGCTAGATCTGGATAGGGGTTTAAAGTTTACGGCCTGTATTGTCCTTGGATGGTGCCTTAGTTTGAGCAGGACCCCTGGGCCCAAATCTGCCTATCATAATGTTCTACTTGTAGGTTTCTAGGACCCTCTGGATCCTTCTACTTTGCCATTCTTCCATGCTTCTCTCATCTAGCGTCCCAATAGAATGTCCTCCCCTCTGCCCCAGTTTCCTGGTGAGTGAAGGCTTTCGTGGGACATGCCCCTTTGGCTAATATGCAGATATAAGTGAGTATATACCATTTGAATCTTTCTGCTTCTGGCTTAACTCACTCATTATGATCATTTCTAGCTCAATCCATTTATCCACAAATTTCGAGAATTCCTTGTTTTTAATAGCTGAATAGTATTCCATAGTATATATGTACGACAGTTTCTTTATCCATTCTTCTATTGAGGGACACTTAGGCTGTTTCCATGTTCTGGCTATTATGAATAAGGCTGCTATGAACATGGTTGAGCAAATTTTCTTGTTGTGTGCTGGAGTATCTTCTGGGTATATTCCAAGGAGTGGAATAGCTGGGTCTTGAGGAAGCCCTATTCTGATTTTTCTGAGATAGCACCAGATAGATTTCCCTTCATTGAGAAATTCTAGGCTTTATTAGAGTCCTGTGTGGGACAGTCTGAAATGCGGGACCAATTGCAATTGGAAGCTTTCTTTGAAGGTTTCCTGAGAACTTTCTTCTTCCGGTGTGGAACAGCAATTGAAGCACTTGATGCTGGAACATGAAGGATGCAGGATGTCAGTGTCCAGCATGCTGAGAAGAATAAAGCCTGTCAGGTCTGATTCCTTAAGGGGGGCTCAGGCTGGTTTGGTTGCTTTCTTGGACTATAGAGGGTTATTATCAATGGGAGTTGGTAACAATTTATTATTGATCTAATAGAGAGAAAATAAGGTTGGACTAAGGGATGTCTCTCTTTTCCTTTATCTTACATTCTTAGTTTGGAGATAGGGATTGAAAAGAAAGAAGGGGGATATAGAAATATATAGGGAAGATAGAACAAAAAGTAGATTAGTGAATCAACTCCTCAACTTAATACATCAATTTTCAGTCACAAAGTTATTTTTAACTCACTGGTATAGAATGTTGTATGTAGATTCAAAATAAGTTTAATTTTAGATACAGCAGTATAGAATTGAAATTTAAAGTTATTCTTCACACACATTATATATACTTCTACTCTAATATAACTCAATTATAATACAAGGTTTACTTCTAATACTCTAAAAGTGTTATTGCAGGCTTTTTAGGATAAATAAGATATACAAGTTAATTTTTAGTTCATCAAATCATGATCATATCAATTACTAGTCTATTTTTTTCATAAGAATATATGATTCTATAGAAAGATAAGATAAAATAATTAGGCAAGGTCTTAGAAAACCTCAGAGACATACAGAATATGGCATTTAAGAATGTGTTTATTATTTTAAAGATTCACTGACAATGAGACAGGTTAATTCCTGGCAATGTCCAGCCTACCTCAAAGAGGATGATGAGCGTGAAAGAAGCCCTTTAAGGAGATGGCTTCAAATGTGGCATACAAGCCACTGGGCAAAATGCCCTCATTTCTACCACAGACAGAATTCTGCCTACTAAAGGACAAGCTTGGATGCAGACAGAGTTGATGGCCAAACTCTGCCAGGACAGGGTAAGCAAGTCCTCAATATTTCCTGTCTCACAAATATGTCTGTTCAGCTATATTGAGCCAGAATACTGAAGAAGATGCTCCAACGTTGTAGAGAGTTTTGGGTAACTCTTCAGGTAGCAAACTGTCTCTGTCATGTTCTCATTTAGAAAGCCACTAGTCTGCACTCCTGGTATACTCAGGTAATCAATTTTATTCCTATTTATTTATAGTTCTGTTCTACAATAAGCTTAGCTGTTTAGGGGTTAAGATGTTCTTAGGTCTAGATAGATGCTTTAAGTTGATAATGAGGAGATATGATAGATATTGCAAAACGTTCAGATATTTAGACACACCAAGATAGAAAAGATGTTTTTTTCAAAGATGCCTAGCACAAATAGCCAAAACACTAATAATGCAACATTTATATAATTTCTGATTGTTTCCTGGTTCTTCTTTCTATAAGTAGTTTATTGTGTGTATGTGTAATAATATAAATATATATATAAATAATAAAAATATTTTTAAAAGCTAGAAGCTTGCAATGGTCAAAATATAAGGTGAAGAAACTGGCAGAAAGTCAGTGATTTTTAACAGAGGAAAAAGAGAAAGAAGTTGGATGAAATATACTTTTTAAATGAGTACTTAATATTGTTTGTAGAAGTAAATCTTTCACAATGAGATATCAGAAGAGAAATATAATTGTAGATTCCTGCTCAAACTAAGGCACCAGCCAAGGACAATACAGGCGGTAAACTTTAAACCCCTACCCAGATCTAGCCAATGGGCAGAACATTCTCCACAGTTGAGTGGAGAGTGGGGTATGACTTCCACACGTATTCTGGTGCCTCATATTTGACCATGTCCCCTGGAGGGGGAGACCTGGTGGCACTCAGAAGGATAGCAGGCTACCAAGAAGAGACTTGATACTCTATGAGAATATACAGGGGGAGGAAATCCCCCTTAGGAACAGTCATAGGGAATAAGGGGAAAATGGGAGGGAGGGAAGAATGGGAGGAGACAAGGGATGGGATAACCATTGAGATGTAACAAGAATAAATTAATTTAAAAAAGAATAACATACACCGATTTACAGGAATTTTAATGATACAAATTAGTTGGCAATGATAATTACAAAATATGATAGGACCACATGTTGTCTCCAAAGTCTAAGAAGTCATGAGTTTTATTTCAAGCCAGATTTTAAATACTTTCTTTTTCATATGTCATTAAGACTCTTTAACATATGATTATAAATGCTGGAAACCAGATCCATTTAGTGATAGTGAATTGAATATTGATTTTAGCAAATTATTAATGTTATGAATGTGTGTTATAGTTATATGTGGATTTACATATGGATGTATGTGCATGTATTATGTATCTATTCAGAGATAGTTACATAAAATTGCTTCTCATATAAATATACACAAACCCATGTATATTGCTTGCAACTGTTTAATGGGTACATGGAAATGTATTTATAGAGTATTTAATGTACATCTCATTAGAAAATGTGTCTTTAATAGGAGCAGAGTTGGAAAATAACATATACTTTTGCATCACTAGTCCAGGGCAATTTAACTCTATTATAGTTTCTCTCATTCAGCTATCTGTGAACTCTTTTTTCTTGTTATCAGCAGGGCCATAGTTAATGAATGCTAGCCAAAAAATATATTTTAAAAAGAAAAAAAGGAAGCTTTAAAACACCACAGAATTTGAAATGGCTCAGTATGAAGCTTTGCACATGAATATAGTCATTATTCTTTTCAATCATCGTCTTTACTTTTCGGAGGGGATTTGTTGAGACCTTTTTTGAAATGCTGCATTTGACATGGGAAATCCAAAATGTCTCATTTAAGATAGCTATCAGTGTAATCAATACAGCCATAAAATGTTAGCAAAATTATAATTTATCTTCTTACCTTAACAATTTCCCACATTGTGCTGTGGTTTAAACAAGTATTTTTTCATTTTCTTTATATTTTCCATTCAAAACTTATAGTAAATCTGTTTGGATACATACCTAGGAGAGAATGTCTTTAGAATCTTACAGTAACATGCACACCATATGACTAGTTACAAAAGGATAGCTGGTTCAATCTTGCTAATCAAAAGTATCGAAGAACCAGGAATTGAAACTTGCATACATAGCATGTCATGGTGTTAAAATATTTAAGCGAATAGAAACTCAAAACTACATACATTAAATAATATGAAAACACTTATTGAAAATGTTTGTTAAAAGCATTTATTGTGATAATGTATAATTTATCAAATCAAGAACACCATTTTGTTGTAATGCACACCATTTCCAATGTAGGAGTTTCATAAAGTACTTTGAAAACTGTCTATGGGAAAGCATTTTTTAGCCTTCTCTCCACCTTCATCCTTCTTGCTACCTTTTCTTTTGTCTTTTCTCCCTACTAACATTTCTTTTCTTTTCCCAATCTTTCTTTCTAAAATGTCAAACTAATATAAATGAATGCTGTGTCAAATGCCACATTATTGCTACCAAACTGGCACATGCTTTCAACAGTCACCTTTTATTTGTGTCTATAAACATTCCATTCTTTAACAAGATGTGTCAGTAAGATTGAAAGTCTAAGATTTTATTATAATTGCTAACTAGGAAGTCGGTTATATAACAACTCATCAAGTAAGGGCCAGAGGCTGCTACATCAAAGACAAATATTTGCTGTATCAAAAGCAAAGCCATGTTTACATGGACTTGACTTGTCTAAAGAGTCACAGTGACATACAAATGACACATATGACTTGTTTGTAGAAATCTATTTTATAATGAAGAAAAGGCATGGCTTGCCTTCCTAAGGGAATCATATTCGTTTGTATTCATGTTCTTTGCTCTGCAAGAAGATACTATCTGTAATTAACACACAAAACAGAATAAAATAAAAATTTCCTGGTGGCACTCAGAGGAAGGATAGCAAGCTACCAAGAAGAGACTTAGTACCCTATGAGCATATACAGGGGGAGGAGGTCCCCCTCAGGAACAGTTATAGGGGAGGGGAATAAGGGAAAAATTAGAGGGAAGGAAGAATGGGAGGATACGAGGGATGGGATAACCATTGAGATGTAACAAGAATACATTAATAAAAAATTTTAAAAATTTTCCAATTAAAAAATAGTTCAGAAAAATCTCAGCCAATAATATGCTTTAAAAGTACAAAAAGTATGAAACTCATACAGAATTGAAAAAATGTGAGCTCTTTTCAGATGTTTTCGACGGATTCCTTGTTGACTGACTTTCTTCACATTGTCTCTTGTCCCTCTGGTGCCACATTGTTCCCTGTACAATAAACTTCAAACACATTCCCTATCATGATGGACTCACTATCTAGTCAAGACTGCATTGTTCTGCAATGTTGAAGAAAGTCTGGTGTTTTTCCTCATTAATCCTGGAAAAGAAATGTGTTTCTTTAAGTTTCAAATAATGACTTTTAAAGGCCAAAGCATATGAATAAAAACTGCTTGGAAATATTTCAGATCCTTAACACTTCTTTATCAATACTAACAAAGTATTGCCCATTTATAGGCAGAATTCTGTCTGTGATAGAAAGTAGGACATTTTGCCCAGTGGTTTGTTTTCCACATTTTAAGTCATCTCCATAATGAGGTTCTTTGATGCTCATCATCCTCTTTGAGGTAGGCTGGGTGTTGCCAGGAGTTAACCTGTCTTGTTGTCAGTGAATCTTTAAAATAATAAAAACATCCATTGACTTATGGAGGTCGATGGATGTTGTTTGTGGGTCTAGATATCAGTTCAATATATTTTTTTGATGGATATACATTTTTATTTGGTTATTTGGTTTAATTTCTGACTAGTTTTTGACATATACATTTATATTATTACACATACATACAATAAACTACCTATAGCAAAAAGAAACACAAAACAATCAGGAATTATATAAATGCTACATCCATAGTGTTTTGGCTATTTGTACTTGGCAGCCTTGAAGAAAACATCTTTCATATCTTGGTGTGTCTAAAATTCTGAATGTAAATCAATACCTATCATATCTCCTCATTATCAATTTAAAATATCTATCAAGACCTACAAAATCTTAATCACTAAGTAACTAAACTTAATTGTAAAACTAAACTATCTGGTCTTCAACCCCATCGGAGACTTGAGAAGGAATTAAATACAGGGTGTACATGTTAGCAGCTTTCAAAACGAGAACATGACAGAGATAGTTTGTTGCCTGAACAGTCACCCAAAACTCTCCATAACATTGGAGCATCATCTTCAGTCTTCTGGCCCAATATATCTCACAGACATGTTTGTGAGGCAGGAAATATTGAGAGCTTTTTTTACCCTGTCTTGGCAGAGTTTGCCTATTGACTCTGCCTGCATCCAAGCTTGCCCATTTTTAGGCAGAATTGTCTGTGATAGGAAGTAGGACATTTTGCCTAATGGTTTGTTTGCCATATTTTAAGCCATGTCCATAAGGAGGTTCTTTGATGCTCATCATCCTCTTTGAGGAAGGCTGGTGTTGCCAGGAGTTAACCTGTTTTGTTGTCAGTGAATCTTTAAAATAATAAAAACATTTTTAAATGTCATAATTCTGTATGTCTCGGAGGTTTTTGAAGATCTTATCTAACTATCTTACCTTATATTTCTAGAGAATCTACCTGTTTCACCTAGGATGTATATTTTTGTGAAAAAATAGACTAGTAATTGATATGATCATGATTTGATCAACTAACAATTAACTTGTATAATTTATTTAGCCTAAACAGCCTGAAATAACACTTTCAAAGTATTGGAAGTAAAGCTTGTACTATAATTGAGTTGTAAGGGTACAATACCTCATTGTAGAACACACACGCACACACACACACACATACACACACACGTGGATATATATATATCCATATATATATATCCATACATATATATAGTTTGTGAATAATAATCTTAAAATTGAATTTTATACCAATTATCTAAAAATTAAACATATTTGCAGTTATATACAGAATTCTATACTAGTGAATTAAAAATAACCTTGTGAGTAACAATTAAGGCATTAAGTTTGAGTAGATTCACTAATCTACTTTTTGTCCTATTATCCTGATATATATCCCCCCTTCTTTCTTTTCAATCCCTACCCCAAAATTAAGAATGAAAGATAAAGGAAACATCCCCAAGTCCAGCCTTGTTTTCTATCTGAATAAGACTAATAATAATTTATAACCGACTCCCAATTAAAATAAACATCTCTCACCCAAGAAAGTAACCTAAAAGCTACCCAATCCCCCTTAAGGGAAATGGGGTGTCATTCTCTTATACAGTTCAATATCTTAATTGTGAGATCTTAGACTATATTTTAAGTTCTTCTAAAATATTTTTTACTTGCTTTTCTACTGCTGTGTAGAGACACCATGACCAAATCAACATACGGAATATTTTATTTAGGGCTTATAATTCTAGAGATTTAGAGTCCTGAAAGAGTGCATCTTATCTTCATGTAGGAAGGTGAGAGAGTCAACTAGGAAGATGTGCTCTTTTGTAACCTAAACGCCCACCCCCCACTGATATACGGTCAAGATTATACCTCCTAATCTTTCCCAAACAGTTCCAACAGTTAAGAAAAAATATTTCACTCAAAAAAAACCTGATACCAAACATTACTTACTATATTCACAATTCCTGACATGTCATTTTATCAGTACTTATGAATTTGGATGTGAAGGATGATTATCTTAAATATGAACATAATTAACTGTAGACTGAAATCTTCTATTTAAGATGTGGTCTTCCAAAAACTACACAATTCTGCCTTAATGTTACATGTAATGCTATTTTTTCCAAAGTTTAAGGTTATATTAAAGTAAGTCTGAATTGTCCTTTTTATGAAAATGCAGTATTTTTCTTCCCCAGTTAACCTTGGCTTTATTAGAGAGAGCACTCAGAAGTACTTTTAGTTCAAAATAAAAATGTATAATAAAATTTTTATGGCTGTGTGAATGTGTAAGTATGCTTTCTAGACTGATTATGCAAATACAAAATTCATATACATTTCTTTCTTTTTTTTTAGACTCACATATACCATGAAAGGCTTTTTATTACAATTAAAATTTTAGCTTTCTAAAATACTGTTTTTTCTGTTTTTTAAAAAATATATGTTATTAATTTATTCATATTACATCTAAATTTTTATCCCATCCCATGTATCCTCCCATTCCTCCCTCCCTCCCATTTTCCTCTTACTCCCCTCCCCTATGACTGTGACTGAGGGGGACTTCCTCCCCTTGTATATGCTCATAGGGTATCAGGTTTCTTCTTGGTAGCCTGCTATCCTTCCTCTGAAAATACTATTTAAAAATATTAGTTGTAGATTTCAAGTTAAGTCAACAGAAAAAAATCAAAAAATTTCTTCTTCTTTTTTCTTAAACTGACATTTTATTATTTATTTATTTGTTTTCTTTTTTTAATTGTACATTATTTATTTAGATTACATCTCAATTGTTATCCCATCACTTGTATGCTCCTGTTCCTCCCTCCCTCCTGCTTTCACCCTTTCCCCCTTCCCTATACATTTCTAACTGACCCCTTTAGAGTGTCTCATAGTAACTCATTGCTCTGAGTGGCCAGGTCCCTTAGCTGCTTCCCTCCCTTATCTTCCCTGAGGACAGAGATTAACACTGGGTGTGATTCCCAGGATCCTTAGCTGCCAGTTTAGGAATAATGGGTAAGAAACAGTTCCTGCCTGAAGTTCCCAAGAGTCTCATGGAGGAACAGTTGTGTTTTACACAAACACTACAGCACTCTGAGTCTGAATAATCAAAGAAGTTTTAACTTAAGTCAAAATACCTTGGCAGGAGGTATTGAATGTTTTTTGTTGTTGTTGTAGAGAAAAAGTGTTCATTGTAAGTTAAATTTCATAACTTAAAATAAAGCCATCAATCTATTTCCCTTAGAACAGTGCATAGTGCATCCAGTCATGATACTGCATAGTTCTAGCTAATAATTAAAAATAATGTTTCATATATCTATATTAATATATGGGTCTATTAAAAATTGTAATATAGACGATAATGCAATTGGCTTTCTTTGTCTTTTATGGATTACTTAGAAATTACTTGAGAAGTATAGCATTAAGACAACTATAGTTTGAAGCCATTTATTGCTTTCAGTATGCTGTGTTATTTATAATGGAGACTTTTGATATTGTTTTAAAGTTTTTATGATTTATTTTTAATTTTAATTACGTGTATATGGAATAGCATGTGTCACGTGTATATGTGAATAGCATGTGAGGGACTGGGGCCCTCACAAGTTAGAGGCAACAGATAAGCCTGGAATTGGAGTTACAAGGAGTTATAGACGTCTTGGGTACAGGAACCAAAAACGTTATGCAATTTTAACCACAGAGTCATCTCCCCAGTTCTTGTTTCTCAGCTTTGTGTGCAACGTTTACCAATGTATTCAAGCAAAAAGATACAACTAATATGTACTAAATGTAGTAATGGAACAATGATACTTCATTAGTTTTCATTTCAGTAATGAAACATTTTCATACATTATTCACTATGATTCCCAATTATTAGTTAAAAGAAGCAGCAATAACACCAGATACATAAAATGGGACTTTAAAAGGAGCCATGACTCAAAACTTCCACTGTCCCAGGCAGCATCAGGCTTGCCTCAAGAGACGAGGTCCTTTTTGAGATGTATAATTAACAAGAATTTAGAGAGAAGCTCTAATTTTCCATGGAAATAAATTCCCCAAATTACAGTTGTCCAGTTATGGCTGAATTTACAGGCTACATAGGAACAGCCCTTGCTTTGCTGGGTTTTCTACAAACATTTGGACTTCATTTCAAAATGTCATTTTTAGACCGCCAGTTGAAGGCAGTAGAAAAAGAAAAAAAAACTATGATGTATTTTTGTTTTAGGATTTATAACTAACAATTTCTTTATTGGCCGAAAGCCCAGTTGTTGCTTTACAGTGGGAGTCAGAGAAAGTCAGAGGAACTGGCTCACTGTTAACTGTTTCAGAGTCAAAAATCCAGAAGCTAAAGCAATATAAAGATATTGAAGTTCATTTAGGAGAGGCAAAAAAAAAAAAAAAAAAAAAAAAAGACAGAAGATCATAACAAAAGGTGTTTTGTCTTTGAAGCATCTTTTCTTAGAACAAGCAAGAAGATAACTTTATTGGAATAGTACAACAATCCAAACGAAAAGAGGCACACGTCAAGAATGACAGCAGACTACATGAGTGAGAGCAGCCTTCGAAAGGTTGTCAATCTTTTAATGTGTATAGGCATGGGTGCGAGTTCCCAAGAATATGGGTGGACGTGAACACACGTAAGTGCATCTAAGGGTGAAGGCCAGAGGTCAACCATGTGCCCCATGTGCATACGCCTGTGAGATGAGTCCTCTGCTTATCCTGGGGGTCTTCAATTAGAATGGATGGCCAGCTAGTCCTGGGGATCGGCCTGCTACAACTCCTGAAGTCTAGGATTGCAAGTTGCTCCTCCTCAGCTGGCTTCTTTTATATTGGTTCTAGTGATTTGAACCCAAGACCTCTGGATTTCAAGGTAATCACTTTATGGACTGCGCTCTCTCCCAGGGTCAATGAATGTTTAAAATACAACTTAAAGATCCATCTTTGTATGAACTTAGAGGTCTCTAATAAACAGTATGACATCCACAAATCTGGATACCACTTTGAAAAGTCTGGATAGTTCTTTACTTTTTTTCTGAAATGGGTACAAACTACGACTTATAAATAATCTCTTTTGACTAACATGTCTAAATTTAAAATTTGAAAACAGCGTTGTCCTCTAAAAGGACACATTTTATAGTTTATTTATTCCATTATACAAAGAATTTGGAAAAGCTTATTGCATTTTCTTGCAAATAAGTGAATTGTGCAAAAATGAAAATCAATCTTAGAACTATTAAAAACACAGACTATTTGGGGTTTAAAATTGGCACAGCCCAACTCCAACACTTACATTATTCATGAGTCTTGGTTCCAAAGGAGTTCCAACTTTTCCTTAAGTGAAATCCAAATTTAAAGTCCAGAAGTCCTTGATGAGTCAATAAAGCATAGCAAAAAGCTACTTCTAAAAGAGGGCTTCTAAAATGCCTTTAAAAAATTGGGCTGCTCCTGGGTTGAAACTAAGCGCCCCCTGAGAATCCTGTAATAGAAAATTTTTAGCTAGCTATAAGCAGCAAAATGTTCTCTCCTCTCTCTCTCTCTCTCTCTCTCTCTCTCTCTCTCTCTCTCTCTCTCTCTCTCTCTCTCTCTCTCTCTCTCTCTCTGTGTGTGTGTGTATGGTGTGATAGACAAATTAGGAAGGTTTCAAAAATCAGTATACAAAGTGTCACGTTTCATTATAGATTTGTTTTGTTTTGAGACAGGGTTTCTCTGTGTGGCATTGGCTGCCCTGGACTCACTTTGTGGACCGGGCTGCCCTCCAACTCATAGAGACCCACCTGCCTCTGCCTCCCAGAGTTCAGGTATTACAGGTGTACAGCACCATGCCTGACATCATTTTAGAATTTTGTAATTAATTTTGATTGATCCTCTTGCCATACTTACCTACAACAGTTTCTTTCTTCCCCAGTGCTGCTGTTTCTCTTCTTTTACTCAATAATACCCCTTTAAATAGTAAGTTAAGGAAAACGTGACGATCTTTTTTTTTAATCCTAAAATTCATGAAATACAAATGTAGATAAGAAATAGTTATTACCTACAAATCCCTAAATATTTACCTTAAACTTTTCATAGTTTTGTGTGAAAGTCGATGAAGACATGTCTGGTTCTTGAATGTTCCTAGTGATTTAGGAGAAGCAGGGTCATAACATAAAGAGCCCTGTGCCAAGTCTGATGATCTTGACCACTTAGGTAAATTTTATTCTGCTCCTTAGAAGCACTAATTCGGTGGTGCTCAAGCTTCTTGATGCTGCAACCCTTTAATTCATTTCTGCATGTTGTAGTAAGCCCAACCATAGAATTATTTTTGCTGATGCTCCATAAACCACTGTTCTAAGCAATGATAAGAATAAAAAAAAAACTATCAATATTTTATCTAAAATATTTGATCAAGAGAAGTAAAGACATAGCTTCCGTCAAAACATGGGCAGTGTGTCACGTGCTGCAGCATGAAAACAATAAACACTTGAGAACTGTCTTCCAAAAATCCCAACTACCATATATTCTTCTACCTCAAATAAGCATTTCAGTGGGAAGTTAAATTTCAATTGTATAAAATATCCCGGCATGTTTTTGCAAATATTATCACCTATTCATGAGGGCATATTGTTTTTCATATTTAATTTCTCATGATTAAAAGTCCAGTAGAGTTGTTTCCTTCCTGTGTGTTTTCTGGGTTTTGAAATGAAAACATGTCCTTGAAGAGCACTCTAAACAGAATCAGAAAGGTAGGCGTCTGTAGCCGGTGGGTCAGTAGGCCTACGTGCTCCTCCCTCAGCTCACTGAAGGCCATGCTGCGTACTTACAAGATACCTGTAATGACTAAGTCTTCCTTGTACCCAGAAATTAAGAGTGAAACAAACGCACCTATAGTACATGCCTCTTAGACTAATTTTTTTTTTTTGAGAATAATTCTCTGTTGTTCTTTCACTTTGTCTTAGGGAAGCAGAAATGAAGGAGTAGGCCCTTGACATTGTTATTTGCACAAATTGCTTGAGCCATGTGACCTATTGACACATACTAAATTGACATATACGCTGTATATGATCCCACAGCAGAAGGGCAGGAAGGTTTTATCACATTAACAAGTGTAACATCATTGATGTAAAAAGGACAAGCGTGAATTCTGCCAAGTGCCCGCTCTCTGGCAATGCAGGCATCTGACGCTGTATAAAACTTTGTTTAAACTTAGGATCAGTAGATTAGCTACAAAGATATCAGATATGGTATAATTTGAAAAGCTGTCAAAATATTTAGCATTAACCATGGTGTTATAATTTCCTAAAGATGAATACTAGCCAAGTACTGGCTAACCATAAACTTTAGTCTTAAATTCACAACACATTGTTGACAAACTGAATAAAAAAGTAAAGCCAAGACATTTAAAAGTGATAAGCTGAAATAATTCAAACTTCTCCCTTGATAATATATGACATGAGTTATTTTGTAATGTAAGTCCAATCATTGCTACAAAAGAATACCTTCAAAGCTTCTGTGGCATTAAGATGCATTTGGCATACTCAATTGCGACATCTATGGTGCAACTTCTATATTTAATGCTCAGAAACATTGCAGAAGTGGGGGCAGAAAGATTTAAGAGCCTGACAACAAGGAAGCCTACTTTCAAATAGCATCTTCTTGACGTGACAGGTCTAATATATCCTCAAAATACCAAGAATATGGCGGCCTAGACAGTACCAAAACTATTTTAGTTATAGATAAGAAAGCACTTACTCCTGATACAAAGAATTGAGGTATGTTTTTGAATCTCATGTCCAGGGGAAGGTTATAAGGTTCTATGAGTACAGATAGACTAGACCATGATGACTTGTAAATTACAAATAATTGTTTGGTATTGTTCTGGGATGAGATCCAACCACACTAGTGAATTTTAACTTGTAGTAATTTGGATCTCCCTTCTCCGCACAAAGGATATCAGGAATATATGCATACAGTTTTGTTTTCACCATAAGTATGGTATGTATCAGGTGTCCAATAAGCATTTGTTGAATGAGTAAGAAGTTTGTCATCTAACATATGAAGTGGACCAACCTCCTGATTTCCTTCAATCTCATCTTTCCTAAACCTTGATTTTCATCATAAGACTTTGAACAGTTCTCTCTTTGCTCAGATAAACTCTGTGAAAATGTTTCCATTGTTACCAGAATTTTCTGCTTTGGCCTGTGTTTTGAACGTTAACACCTTTTTGACCACCATACTGCTACATACTTTCTTTTCTAATTTCCTGGCTGTTCTCTAATAGTTTTCCTACAATTGAGGGTTTACTGTTTTCTGAGATGAAACTTGAATACTTTGCAGTCATTACAATCCTGTTTAATGCTTTATCACACTTATAATACTTGGAATTTTAAAGTGTGTTTAAACTACCATGTTTTACAAAAACAATTGCTTTCAGCAGCAGTTGAGAAGGCCAATGCCATTATATAGTTTCCAGTTAACTAACTAGTTTTGGATCTTTGAATAAACCTTCCACACAAGATCAGAGATATAAGATACACGATGCTTTATGTGTCTATTACCTTACGTGTTAGATGAAGGACATTATCTCATATTTACTGGGTAGCCAAAATACGTTTTTCTTTAATGACTTAATGAAGAAAGTAAGAAGAAGCTACATTTTTAAAGACCGAACTCATTATTCATTCACTACAAAACATTGTCACAGAAAATATCTGAAGGATAAAAACAAATCATTGCTCATACCATTGAGTGGAAATTGTTGCTTTGTAAAGAAAAGAGTGAAAAAGGAAAGGTTTGCTTCACTCCTTTTGTATTCCCTCTGTCCAGCTGACTTTTAGCAGCTAAGCAGCCTATTTCTCTTGCGTGTGTGTTACTGTCTTTGATTCATCATGGCCTTGGGATGAACTATCCCAGCAAAATGGCTTGAAAGAAAGACATACATATACATTGGCAGCAGCCTCCAGGCTCTTTTTAGAATCACTGCTTTTAAGTCAGGTTGGCTCTTGTCCAAGTTAAAAAAAAAAAGAGCAACAGTTAAACAGCTGGTACCAATTATACTGACTTCAGTGGGTGGACATGCTCAAGTGTCAGAGTAGCAAGCAGGACCTATGACATAATGGGCAAGTTATTTCATAACTGGACTGCGGTGCTTAGCTCAGCTTGCCAGTTGGCTGCTTCTTATGAAACCTTTAGGGCTGTTGCACACACACTCTTGTAATCAACAATTATTATTATATTAGTGTGTTTGCGTGCCACAAAAATCATCACATAGTATGTGTATACACTACTTGAATGAAAACCGATGCTATAGAAAAAAATAGATAAATATTTTCTATAAATACTTGTTCAATAATCAGTCTGTTTGGACACTAGCAAAGAGTTATGGGACTTGAAAATTGAAATACACTGTTCTAAAAACATATTTATTTTTTATAGTGTATGGTCAGTTGTTGATTCACTTAATATATAATACATTTTGAAAAATAGTTTTATATTTATACTGCATTTTATACTCTTGCCTCATTTTTAACCGAGTTGCCTGAAGTTATATTTTTCTGTAGAAGCAAGAAGAAAATGTTGGTACTATTGAACAGAATTTGGAAGAGACAAAAACTCCTGTTGATAAGTTTACTTCGTAAGAAGCACATGTTCTAAATTTGGCAAGGTTTACTGGATTTAATATGTTCTACTCTGAAATAGAATCTCTCCTAAGTTTACTTTAGAAAAAAATAAATCCATTGCTCTCCATCAGGATGAGCATCTCACAAATCACAAAGAGGATTTTGTAACTAGGCAACCAGGGTCAGGGAAATGGTAAGCAGAGCCTGCTGAACACACACAGCAGGCCAAGTGAGGGTCTGAGCGAGGAAGCACAAAGTGAATACAGGATTTTGAAGCACTCCTTTTAAAAACATAATACCTTGCAGGTGTGTACTATGAAAACCAGCTGCTCCAAACTCATGTTTTGAAGAAAAAAATATTTTATTCAGAATATTTTCCAGTATAAATGCACCTGAAAAACAAGAATAACAAAATCCTCAGGTTGTTTTGTTACTCATGTCATTTTGATTGTTACGTGGTGAACATTTGACTCTCCTATACAGAGATACAATTTGTGCTTGAAAAGAAAAGGGGAAATGGCTAACTCCTATACCAGAGTCAATTAAAATAGAAGAAAAGACTTTCATGAGTTCTCACATGTTCTTTGCAAGTAATGGAGGTCAATGTTTCTAATTTTTAACATGTTCATAGAACACAGAACAGAGTTCTGATCTCTATATGCATACTAAAAATCAGGAGATATGACTAAAACTAAATGGTGTTTTTTACTTTGAGTTTGATTTTAAAAGCTAACATCTTTAAGCTTGGGAAGTGACATTGGCCTATAACCCAAAGTCATTATATCAGAGAACATGGTGATTATTGTATTTATTTGCATTACCAGGTGGGTGTCGCAGAACTAAAATTGTGCTGTGAGCAGCTCTAAAATGTATATGGTATCATAAAATGATTACTCTCACCTACAATTGGACACTATGCAAAATATGAGAGGCTTTGGAGCTCTAACTGTGATATATTCATCAATCTTCTCCACTCAAGGCTCAAGGAAGAGGAGGCAAAGATCTTAAAAACCCAAAGATGATGGATGATTTCAATGAAACAGCACCTTCCAAACACATATGGATACATGTACTGAACTCACAGAGACTACAGAAGCATGCACAGGGACTGTCCACGTCAAGTCAGTGAAAGCCCCAGTACTTAGGGAAGTAGATATTAGCTCCTACCCCTAACAGAGAGGCTATATGCAACGCATAACTGCTGGTATAGGGAAAATTAATTTTCCCCAGTGGAGCATCACTGGGTATGTTAATTATTGTCAGGAGAGAACTCCATGCTTAAGAGTATTTGTCCAACAAAACCTGAACTCTGTTATGTGTTTGTTTTCATGTGACTGTGCATGCTTTTTACTTCACTTTGGCATATATTGTCTCACTGGTCTTTCGGTTGTTTGTTTTGATTCTTGTGTTTATGTGGTTTGTCTTTGTTCTTTCTTGCGTATTTAATTTTTTGTTGGTTTGTTTTGAGAAAGAGACAGAGAAAGACTGAGAGAGAGGGAGAGAGAAGGATGGAGGGAGGGAGGGGAAGGGAGTGGAGAGGGAGAGAGGGAGGGAGGGAGGGAGATATATATAAAACAGAGAGAGAGAGAGAGAGAGAGAGAGAGAGAGAGAGAGAGAGAGAGAGAGAGAACCAAACATAAGTTGGGTATGTAGGGAGGATCTTGGAGAAGGTGGAAGAGGGGAAACATTTTCAAAATATATTGTGTGAAAAATACTGTTTCTTAAATATGAGAAGACTGGGAATCATAAAAAATATTGTAAACAATAATAGTTATTGGTAAATAAAATATATTTTATGAAATATTAAATAAAACTTGCATTTCAGTTTTAATAAATTGTTTTATTATTGCATGTAGATATTGTATGTATGAATGTATATGCACATGTTTGTGTGTGTGTGTATAATCACTTGTGCATGGTCATGCTATGGCATGTGTTTGGAGGTTGATGACAACATTCAAAATTTGTTTAGGGTTAGGGTTTGGGTTAGGGGTAGAGGTAGGGTTAGAGTTAATGTTAGGCTTAGGGTTTGGGTTAGGGGTAGAGGTAGGGATAGGGTTTAGGGTTAGTGTCCTAGGTCTGAGTTTAAGTTTTGCCTTTATACTAATAATTTAGTAAGAAATCTTGATAGTTTTAATCCACACCCCTCTCCCAAACCTCCAACTTCTATCCCTTTCCTCACAGAAGATGAAGATCTGCCTGGAAAGAGGCTACTCATGCTTTAAGTGTGAAACAAAGTGGGCTGAACAGCTTCTTAGCTGTACAGGTTGTAACAATCCCAGATTTAGTTTTGTTGCGTTTCACTTAAATTCTCTCATTTTAAGCATTATAATGACAATCTTGATACTGTTGTAGAGATATACACCATTTTAAGAAAATGTGTTGCTCATTACTGTGTGATGAAGAACACAGGATGCATAAGAGAATCATTTTTAAAATTGTTTCTTCATGTTTAAAAATGCAGGAAAAGCAAAATACAAACTTTTTTGGCTGGGGTTCATCTTTTCTAGCTGTTTCTTCCCCTCTATTTTTGACCATGGCACCCATAGCTAAACTCCAATGGGAACATAACTCAGTGTAATTGTATGGGTTTAAAGAGAAAGCTGTATCTCACAGTAATGCTGTGTTTGCTGAACACAAGGGCTCTTATCTCAGCACAGATGCCTGACCCAAAACTACAGGCAAGGTCCACATCTTCCTACATGATATTGGGAAAATATATTTGTATGCCTATAAGTCTGCAGGTGAAACCACAGGCTGCTTGGTTCAGCAATATTTTCTAAACTTGTGACCTTTCCTGTGTAGCTGATCATCAGAAAAGAATATGATGTTATATGTGTACAGACTATAGATAAATTTGAGAATGTTTGCCTCAGTACAAGAATAGTAAGAAAAGTCAATAATCTGTCCTATGGCCTGAAAATTTCAGAAGAGTTTGTTATGCACACTATGTTATTAAGCAACTTGTGTTAATATGTATAGACTAGCCAGGATGGGAAAACAATATAGATGAAAGAAAATTGGATGCAGGTTTTCTATAGATTTTTTCTTGCATGAACATTATGTAAAGACCTACATTGGCATATCTCAAATTGTGTCTATGGCAGTCTTATATTAATGCAATATCTATTTAATGTTTTATCACTTTCAAATTCAACTTAGGCAAATAATTCAAGAGAATTTCAAATTAAGTGATTAAACTTCATATTTATCAAGAATATTACTAAGTCTAGTCCTTAGCATAATAACTATGTAAACCCACATTTCCTTGAGTAATAATATCAAATATAAAGTATTTTACTTAGAAACAATTCTTTGTCCTCAACAAAAAACTATTATTGGGTGTTATTTTGCACGGGGATGATGCAATATAAAATTTAAGGTTTAATAAATGTGAAAATAATTTTTATTTCAACTTGCCTATAACATCTACTGAGTCTTTTATCACACCATAGCATAGGTGTGTTTCAAGACAAATTAGCCATAAAGTTTTCATGGACCCCAGCTTTCACAGCATGTGACATCTGTGAGCCAGATGGAAAAAACAAAAATGTACCTTCATTTCCTGTATTCTTAAAGAGAAAAGGATGCTTGATAGTTTTGACCTCAACACAAGTAGATAATTGTCTTCAGGTTACAATTTCTCATGGTTTCCACTAAGACATATTGAGTACTTATTAGTAGCTTCTTACCTTGATCTGTTTTTGAAGCATTGATGCTGCCCTCCTGACAAAGACTATTCAAATGTTGATTGTTTCTTGCAAACTAGACAACAGGCTATCTGCATCCCCTGCAAACCTTGTCTTCTTAGTCCTGCATAGAAGACAGGAAGATAAAAAAGACACGAGTTACGTTTTGAAGTTACATTCTGGAATGTTCATTTAATAGCTCAGTGTAAAACTTTATAAATTACTCTTTCAAAATACAAAGTCTTATTAAAATGGAGAGATTCATATTTGTGCTAAGTTCACATTGGAAGACCACTTCTTGCAAAAATAATGTGAATGACACATTCCATTCAGTGTATCCTTTGCTGTTTGTCTTGTTTGAAGTATAAGAAGGAAAAAAAAAAAGATTAACAGAAGGATAGATACTCAATGCTGAAAGAGAAATCTTCGTAGAAAAAACTTTGCATTTTTAAAAGACAAATACATTAAGAGTCACTTATTTTAAAAATAATTTTATAAAAACATTTTTTAGTTTCTGTGATTATGCATTTATGTATATATGCATGTATGCATGTATGTATGTATGTATGTATGTATGTATGTATTTATTTATTTGATACAAGGTTCCTATGTGTAGCTATGGCTATGCTGGAACTTACTTTGTAGACCAGGCTGGCCTCAGACTCTGCCTGTCTCTGCTTTGTGAGTGCTTGTATTAAAGGTGTGTACCATTATGCCCATAAAGACATTTATAAGTAGAATATAATGAGAAAAATGTACAAGAAAAGGTGTGTAGTCTGGAAATGCTTAAATTGACATGATTATAGCCCTGAAATATTAATGTTGGGTGTTTTATGTAAGCCTCTCTACCCAAGCAGGAGTCAACCAATGCAAGATCCATTATTTTACTAAATTGTACATTCTAAATTTGGCCTAAAATTAATGTAAATTTGATCAATGAAGAGTTGAATTAATTTCTTTCATCAGCTTAACTAATATATACCTGCTGATCTGCTGATATCATTTATGTTTCTCTTTCTTTTTCATCACAAATAAGACTTTATTTGACATCATTAAAAATCTGGATTTTAAACAGATTCTTGGATTGGTGGATCAGTTTGTTTAACTTTAGCACCTGTTGCATCACCAGCTGTTTTCCCAGAACTACCACCTTCACCACTGAGTTCCATTAGGTTTTCCTGTTCAAACTTGGGTTTCTTCAGTATTTTTACTTGTCTAATGAAGACATCATGAAGGGAAGAGGTGGACTGGCAAGCCTTTTCTATGTCTTTTCCAATCCTGGCTGGAGCCAACTTATTAAGCAGTTCCTTCAAGTCATTTGTCTGCCCTTCTCAGGTCATAATTTCCATTATCTTCTTCTGGATCTGGCAGACCTGCTGGTGCTGTGCATACAGTGTCTTTCATATCTGGTTGTTATCTTTTGTAGTGAACCCAACACAGAACAGATTGAGCAAATAATCATCGGTCGTGGTATTGCTCTCCTCATTTTTTTTTAAGTTAGGTTTTCATCCATAGACTCACTATGCTCCAGTTTTAGGTCTTTCAAGCTCAGGGACTACAGACATATGCCACCACACATAGCTATTACTATTGTTATTTTGAAATTCAACTAAAGAATAAACATTAACTAGAAGAAATGCATAATACCTTGCACAATATCAATGTAGCTCATAGCTTTAATATTTATTTACAAAACACTAAGAAAATCATAATAAAAATTTTATTGCTTTTGCTTGAAAATTCTGATGTAGTTGATCAGCTTCTCTGTCAATCTCTGATATTGTATTGAATTATATACATATGTGTATATATAATGTCAATTTTAATAGACAAAGATTGGTGATGAATTGTTAATGTAATCATTATTATATGTATAAGATATTATTGTATAATCAGTAATCTTCCTGGTTTATAATAAACATTGAAACTGTGTAATTAACAATTGCAAGTTTTATAGAGAACGCAGGATGTTTCTAAAACTAGGCCTCTTACTTTAGCTGTATTTTCTTCATAATCTACAGGGATACAATTGTTCAGCTTTGAAGATTTCAGCAATTATCTTACTATTAAGAGGAAAATTATTTCTTCCCTTAGTCCTTAAATTAATCTCAAAATTAATGAGCTATATCAAATTTGTTAGATGAATCTTTAGAGGCATATTATTAGCATTCCTAACTGTCCATGATTATATGATCTTAAATTTGTCTTCAGTTTACTTGTTTATAAATAGGTGCACAAGTGTGTACATGTCTATCTCTCTCTCTCATCTATTATATTTATATTTATCTGTTTATCAATTAATAATCAATAAATAAAATCACTTGAAGATCATATTGCTTTGTTATCATTGGTAATTATTAATATACCCTATTTCTCAAATAAACTTAAATGACCATAAATCCAATGAAATTCAGTATTCAAATAGTTATAAAAAGTAAAATAAAGAAATGCATAGCAATATTTGAATAATTTTTTGAATGTAAAAGAAATTTTGCAACCTACTACAGGACAGTGTTACTTAGGATTACTTTAGAATGCATGAAATTCTTTGTGTGTAAGGAGATGAGACTGCATTGAAAAATAATATATAATGCCCTATCTTTGAATAGCAGATATAAGGAGACCTAATACATATTTGTATTCTCCTTTTAAATCAATCAGCCTATTGTTTTAATGTAATTTATGATATTATATCAATTTTATTTTAAAGCAATAATGTTCACTCTTCAAAAATGTCTATTCTTTATATAGCTATAGATTAACACCATATACATTGAGTTACACTGTGTAGCCTAGTATTTGATTTTCTATCTTCTCTTGCTACTTTGCTACATTTGACACTGGTATGGCTTTCATAACTTTACTCAATGCTATTTTGACTAGCAGTTTAACTTATATAATATGATCATTTTCAGAAGTTCAGAGAATTCATTTCCTTTATTCTTTTTATTTTATTTTATTTTATTTTATTTTATTTTATTTTATTTTATTTTTCTCCTTTATTAATTTATTCTTGTTACATCTCAATGGTTATCCCATCCCTTGTCTCCTCCCATTCTTCCCTCCCTCCCATTTCCCCCTTATTCCCCTTCCCTATGACAGTTCCTAAGGGGGATTACCTCCCCCTACAGTTTTGATTCTCTTGTATAATGGCTGCATGATGAAATGATTTGGCTTGGGGATGCATCCATTATCCTTCAGAATAAAATTGTAAAAGATAAGGAGCACATATTGGGATAAAATAATGATAGCCAGTTATTTAAATAGGCTCTTATTTCTTTCTGGCTTGAATTTATTTATTTACTGCTACATGTGGTTGTTCTGCCAGTTAAGTGATTATTTAGACTGGATTTTTAAAATTCAATTTGTTTTTTAGTTTGTAGTAAAGTGCATATCACCTCTCTATATTCACACAGTTTGATACTAGATTTAAATTTTGGCAGCATTAGGTCTCATTTGTATAAATTCGCATCATATTAAAGGTGTTATGTGCTAAATATTAACTGTGAAAATTGCATACTCAAACACTTCAAAGGATCTGTAAAGATCTTTTAGAGAGGCCTTGGTCAGAGTGAATAGTTCACATAGAGCAGACACATAACTTAATTTTATTTCTAACGAACCCAACGATAAGCCTTGCTTCCGAACCCCAAGGTATGGGAACCATCCTATGATGCATTGTGTTGTTGAAACATGTAGAAAAAGGACCAAACAATTGCAATGGTTTGATTTTAAACAGGGGCGTGATTGTTTCAGGCTTGTCAGTCGTAACTATCTTACTCACAACTCTCCACATTTTCTCTTGTAGGAAAAAAGCCATAATGGGAAAAAGTTTGCAAATCAGGTAACCTAATTTTAAATCGAAAAAAGTCTTCCAGCCCCCTTAAAAAAGCAAAGGGCATTCTTAATAAAATATTCTACTTTTGAATATGTGATTTATTAAGACAGTGTACCTTATTTTATACATAATTGTTGTTTTTTAATTCAGTGAGCTAGAAAATAAGTTCAACATATTATATACCAAATAAAACTATTCCAGGTGAATTCCAGTAAGAATGTAAAAATACTTGAGACCTTGGAGACTATTAAAAAGGCAAATTGCCTACAAGTAGAACATTATGATAGGCAGATTTGGGCCCAGGGGTCCCGCTCAAACTAAGACACCAGCCAAGGACAATACAGGCGGTAAACCTTAAACCCCTACTCAGATCTAGCCAATGGACGGAACACTCTTCACAGTTGAGTGGAGAGTGGGATATGACTTTCTCACATACTCTGGTGCCTCACCTTTGACCATGTCCCCTGGACGGGGAGACCTGGTGGCAATCAGAGGAAGGACAGCAGGTTACCAAGAAGAGACTTGATACCCTATGAGCATATACAGGGGGAGGTAATCCCCCTCAGGAACAGTCATAGGGGAGGTGAATAAGGGGAAAATGGGAGGGAGGGAAGAATGGGAGGATACAAGGGATGGGATAACCATTGAGATGTAACAAGAATAAATTAATAAAGGAGAAAAAAATAAAAAATTTTAAAAAATTAAAAAAAAAAAAACAACAACAAAAAAGGCAAATTCAGGTGGATAGTGAGGTAACTTTGTGGATAAGAGTACTTGTTGCTATTGCAGAGGACTGGTTCAGTTTCTAGTGCCCATGTTGTGGTCAAACCATCCTAACTCCAGCTTCAGGGAGGAACCTAAACCTGAATGGTGAAAAGTCCCTTGCATCCCTGTGTTCCTTACAGCACTAGCCACAGCAAAAAAGAAACATGTGTTTGTTAATGGATGAGTGAACTACAAGTCACACACATGAACAAACAAATGAATTATTTGTTTTTTATAAATAATGAAATTCTTACATTTCTGTCAGTATGGATGAACCCAGAAGACACTGTTAAGTAAAAATATGCTAAGCACTGAGAAGAGAATTGTTAAGGGGCTGGATAATTGATATGTTGAGCAAAGAGCAAAATTTCACTCGGAGAGATGAAGAATAATGTCAAATATTGCTTGGATGTTCACTACAGAAATGTATATATACCTACTTATGTATGTATTTGATAGATCCTCTCTATGTAGCCCAGGTTATCATATCACTCATAAACTTTCTGCTTCAACTTTTGAATGATTTCATAATGGAGGAGATACATCAAAATATCCTACTACAGACAAAACAGTTGTAGTAAATAAATGTCATAATTTTGATATAAACACTGACAGAAAAATGAACCCAATGATTGTAGGAAAATGAGATCAGTAATGATTAAAATAGATATTTATTGATGTTGACTCCATAATGATTATTGAAACATGGGCATAAAATACAATATCCAATAATTGCCATGCTTTTGCATATAGTACACTTCTTTTTTTAAGAAAACACTGAAATATCAGCAGACTTGTGTAGCTGCAAAGCATATCATGTACTATGGGACAAGGCTTTCTGTAACAGAAACTAAAAAAAGCCATTAAGGTGGTGTCGTGCCTGGAAAGGCATTCTCCAGAAACATTGTGTGAGGAGGTACTTTCTTTACACTCCACAAATCGGCTGACTGACAAGAGGGTAGTCTGTGTAGAGGCTCCAGGCAGTGTTATTTATAACCACAGAAGAAAAGAGAGAATGAAGCCCTAATCATCCTATAATGATGAATTTATTAAGTTGTCATGTGAATAGACCATCATATTTTATAAAACTGTTAAAAATTATGAACCTTATGCTGATCCAATGAAAATCTCTGTCAAGTCTTCAGATAACTGGATAAAGACAGCAAGGTAATAAAGAAGAATTTGCTTTACTCTAATCCTACTGGTGTGTGATGTAGTGTCATCAAAAGAAACACTTTTCTAAAACCAACTGAGATCTCACAGATATATGTGCATTGTAACCAAGACGTGTGTGCTGGCACAGGAGGTCACTGTTTGACTCCGGCTCCTACTTCACTCCGAGATATGTGTCACCTCAAGGTCTCTGACTCAATGCTTCTGGTGAGTCCTGACAAAGGGAAGTACATGTTTGCACAGTGCTACAGTTGAGTTATGGTGTTAGCAATACACCCAGAAGCATTCTTCTAAAAACCTTTTTATTATTGCTATTATTATTATTATTATTATTATTATTATTATTATTATTATTATCTATTTCACATTACATCCCAGAATTCTTTAAGGCCAGCTTCCTCTAGCTTACACACAATTCAGTGAGTGTGATGGTGAGTTATGCTGTAGGATTTCTCCCACACCTTGGAGCTATGAAGCAAGGCTTCCTGTTGGGTTTTAGCTTTTCCGTCTAGAATCTCAAACATTACAGAAATGTTCTAATCTGGTGAGAAAAATCAAAATGATGCCCAAAGTAGACAAAATCAAATCCTACCACGATGGATGTGGCTTATGTAGTCACCTTTCTGCTCTGTGAAGATCGGCGGCTGCGCTAGGGACCCAGAGTTCCCCCGATGACATCATATTGAACTTGCAGTAGGGCGTTATGATTGGAGAAGTGAACGCTGAATGCTTGGATGCTCCTGAGACCTCTGTCTCTAGTATTGAAGTCACTCTGTTCTCTATGGTTACTCCATTGCAATAGCTCTGGGGTGGCCGGTGTTGAAGGGTTTCCGATGTGCACCGGCTAAGCCAGTTCAGCAGTACACTTATTTTGATTGAGAGTAGCATGTGACGCACATAGCTTCACATGGGATGAACATCTCCTACATGTGCCACGTGTTTTCATGTCAGACATGTTCTTCTCTGCTCTTTTTATCCTCTAGGCTTTTGGCAGGCAGCTCCGAGTTTGAGGTTGATAAGTAATCTCATATTTGAATGAACCTTTTCACGTCAAATGAATATTAGATGTACCAGTCACAGGCTTGCATGTTAAAAAATATTTCTTCTGTTTCTTAGAATTGTTAAATGAGCCTGAAATGAGTCACATCTACTCTCAGCCTCACAGTCTTTATATGAACCAGCTTTTCATTAAATGAGATGATGGAATTTGATTTTCTTCTTTAAATGTATCATGTGAGATGTATGTTCATTAATTTTGTCACATATGTAACACATAAGAAAAGTACTGTGGCAATTTTTGTTATTTTCAGTCAGGGACAAAAGCATGGGAGTGACATTGTTATTCAGCTCTCTAAACTGGCAGGAGTGTTCCTACTTATAAATAAAACTAATCAATGTTGCAATGTAGAGTGGCTTCGGAGGTCTAAGCTCCATGTAAACAAACGTTGTGTAGAAGCAGCAATAACCTTGCAAGCACTGAATAAATGCCAGGCATGGCTATGAAGGTGGGAAGGAAGTGAAAGAAATAAAAGAAATGAGTATGGATATATTCTGTACCATAGTCTTTGAAACCGATATGAACTGAACATCATATCAGTGTGGATACATCTAATGATGACATTAAAGGAGCCGGTCAACATTTTCAGAACTTGTTTTAATGAAGGGTTGGTCAACAGAAACTCTATGTTAACTCCCTATACAATGTTTCTTTTCTTTGTTTATTACTGTGTGATCTCTCCAGGCCTGGTGATATCATTCTCTGCCTCTGTAGACTTTAGGTCAATCATTTTGATGCCTTATAATGGGATAATTAATAACTTTGCTAATTTAAGTATCTTTAAGGATAATTGTTCTACAAGTGATTTTTCCCATTTAAATTAAATTTTCAACTAAAATTTCAATTCAACTTTCCTTAAAGTCACTTGCTTGACTTAACTGAACGTTAAGTAATTTCATCAAATTTTATATGTAATTATAGGACAAATGATCATTTTCCCCCTCTTTTTAGCTGATTGTTTTGGGATGATATCTCCCTTTTGTTATTCAATTCTTCCATAGTTAAACCAAGTAAAAGCTGAATAGCTTTTTAGTATTAGTGTCTGAAGTCAGCACGCAAGTGTGTATGTGAGTATTTATTTTTTAATTATTTTACATTTTTTTTATTGAAAATAAAAGCAATGATCATCCTGAGTGAGTTAACCCAGACCCAGAAAGACTCACATGGTATATACTCACTTATAATTGGCCACTAGCCTAAAAAGAATGTCCAATGAAAGTCTTCACTTACCAGGAGATCGGGATAGAGGCGGGGACTTCCTATTGGGACTCTAGGTGAGAGAAATATGGGAGAATGGGGAAATAGAAGGATCCGGAGGGTTCTAGAAGCCCACAAGAAGAACATCACAATCGGCGGATCTGGACCCAGGGAGGGTCTGCTCAACCTACTGCACCAACCAAGGACAATATATGCAATAAACATTGAATCCATATTCAGATCTAGCCAATGGTCAGGACATTCTCCACAGAACTCTGTTGCCCTGTATTTGACCACCTCCCCTTGGGTGGGGAAGCCTGGTGCCACTCAGAGAAAAGACAAGCAGGCTACCAAGATGAGACTTGATAGGCTGTGACCATATCATGGGGGAAGAGGTCCCCTTCTCTTACAGACCTAGGGGAGGGGAATAGAGTGAAAGCGAGGGAGAGAGGAATGGGAGAATACAAGTGAGGAGATAACAATTGAAATGTAATCTAAATAAACTAATATAAATAAATAAATAAATAAATTTTAAAAATAAATAAAAATTAAATTTAAATTGTTATATGTGAATCTGGAGATAGCACTCACAAGTTTCTATATATTAAACTTTCACAAGGACAGAAGAACCTGGTTAAGTATTTATTTTCTTATTCTTTTGTATAGCTTGAGTTTCCATAGATTTTATTCATACTTTCACAACTGGTGTGAATATATATTTGCAAGTTCCCTGTTGAGCTCAGAGATTTGTATTTCGATGTTGTCATCTACCCTCTCAAGCTTCTGCAGTCTTTCCTTCCCTTTGCCATAAGGATCCCGGACCTCTGGATGAGTGGGTGTAATATAAAGGTCACATTAGAGGCCAAGCACCCTGAAGTTTCTTATTTTCTGTATATTGACAATTTGTGGCTTTTGTCAGAGCAATGAGACAATATGTAATTAGTACACTTGATCTTCTTTCTTAGGTTTGGTGTTCATTTTGACATTGAACATGATATTTTATTAATTTTCATACTTCTCATGACTCAAGCATTTAATTACTTTTGTTTAAATGAATAAACCATGCTTGCCTTTTTATTAATCTTGTAAATAGACTTAAAAATATAAAATTAAAAAAATGTTCCTGAAAAGAAAGTTGAAGACAGAAAGTATGTCTATGTTTAAGAGGATTTTCACAAATTGTTAAAAACAAAATGATATAACTTCCTACTTTGACCATTGAAATAGAAGAGAACAGCATATTATATTACAGAACAAAAAGTATGTTCATAATACAGTTTGAATGTAACCAAATATTCAGAGTCCTTAACCTTTAAATATTTTCCCTATAAGTTGACTCAATAGATTTGTATGAACCAATGCCTTAAATAATGAAATTATAATCCATCCTATGAAAAAAGAAAAAAAAAAGAGTATATTCTTCTCATATCACCCTGATCACAATTTTACCTCGCTCTACTTCTCTCCGCTCTCCTCAACCTCCCCTCACCCCAAATCCACTCCCACTCTATTTCCTTTCAGAAAAAAGGAGGCTTCTAAGAAACAACAACCAAACATGAGAAAACAAGATACAATAGGGCAAGGCAAAAATCCTCAAATTGAGGCTGGACAAGGCAGCCCAACAGGAGGAAAAGAGTCCCAAGAGTAGGCAAAAAAGTCAAAAGCACAACCACTTCCACTGTTTAAAATCCCACAAAACATCAAGATAAAAAACAGCCATATCATACAATCAGAGGACTGAAAGAGAGATAAACCTGCTTTTGTTATAATCCTAAGTGTGGGATGGGGAATGGTTTTGTGAGAAAAGAGGTGATGTTAATCTACTAGAAGGCCAGCTACCTTGTGTGAGAGCAGACTTTGGAGGAGATGTATAAGTGAACCAGAAACAAGAGGCAGGGCCTTTGGAGACTTGGGATAGTTTTAGCTGTTCATTGTTCCACTTCGAGACACTCCTAGAGAACCGCTCGAGGGAAGACTTCGGGCCTCCGGGTTCCTGAGGGATGTTCCAGGTTCTAATTACTCCAGGTTCAACAACAACAACAACAACAACAACAACAACAACAACAACAACAACAAAATCCTGCTGATTACACCAAGAGAATCGTTCCTCGGAACTGATATCCTTACGGTTTTGTTACTGTATTCTCTAGTTTCCTTTTCCTATCATTTAGGTTAGTCAGGTTATAAGTGAGGTACTCTCAGTTAATAAGTTCTTAATAAAATATATTTGTTTAAAAAAATTGAGCCTACAGAGGACCCATTCAGGCTCCATGCTTACCACTTTATTCTCTGTGAGCCCTTATGTACCCTCCCTCATCTCTGACAACCCTACCTTCTCTCATAGGGTACCCCAATATCCAATGGAAAGGACCTGATGGAGACCATCAATTTAGACCCCCTTTTCCCATAATGTCTGCCTGTGAGTCTTTGACCTTGCTTTCATCTGCTGCTGGAGGAAGCCTCTATGATGACTGGGTAAGGCACAGGTCTATGAGTATAGTAGAATATTATTAAAACCATTTCATTTATCTATCTATCTGTCTATCTTTCTATATCTATCTATCTATCTATCTATCTATCTATCTATCTACCATCTATCAATCATCTATCATCATCATCTTTCTATCTTCCATCACCATCATCATGACCATCATAATCATTGTGATCATCATCATCAACAGTTTGCTCATTTTTTTCCCCAGTCATATTTGCTCCTATCCTAGGTTTCAGGGCTATCAAGTCTCCAGTTCCTAGCTATCCAGTCAGTGTAGTACATGGGCCTCAAGTTAAAACAGACATTGGTTGGCCACTCCAGCAGGTGTTATGTCACCATTGGCCCAGCATATTCTGCAGGCTCAACAGATTGTAAATAAGGCTTTTGTGGCTGGGCTGCCATCCAGGTTTCTCCTTCAGTAGCTTGGGAAGTACCTTCCTATTAAAGAGATTAGAAAATGGGGATGAAGGCCATGGTGGCACTAGCTCAACCTCTCTGCCTTCAATATACTATTGTCCTCAGCAGTGTGGCCCCATTGTTAATTTTGGGAAAATAATCTCTGTCCTATCAACAGGATAGATTGTTTAGGGCTCTCTAGGAGAACTTGTTGGCCAACAACTCAACAAAATGCAACCCAGTCCCATTAGGGAAAGACTTGCCACTCAATTCTAGCTGTCTCTCCCCACACTCTCTCCCTCCATCACTTTCTCTCCATTTGATCCCTCCTGCTCCTATCCCAACATGTACCCAGCCCAGCCACAGAGTTCCACCTTCTTTAGAAGATCCGTAGATTCTCTCTGAGCTGTCTGCTTTACCTAACTTCTCTGCATCTAGGATTATAGCATGGTTGTCATTTACTTAACAGCTAATATCCACTTATAATTTAATACATACTATTTTTTCTTTCTTTTTTAAAAAATTTATTATTTTTTTTAATTTGTGTTGGTGTTTTGCCTGCATGTATATCTGTGAGAAGGTGTTGGAGCCCCTGGAACCGGAGTAACAGACAATTGTGAGCTATCATGTGGGTTCCAGGAATTGAACTCAGGACCTTGGGAAGAACAGTCAGTGCTCTTCACGGCTGAGCCATCTCTCCAGCCCTTTTTTTCTTTCTTAATCTTCGTGATGTCACTCAAGATCTTTTTTTTTTCCTAGTTGCATCCATTTTACTTCAGATTATCCACAGCAGCAGACTATTTGCGTCCTTTGAGCTCTGAAAGGTGCGTGAACTTTGCCAGCTGCAGATAGTTTAATCCTGTGGACTCTGAGAGGATATAGGTACCAGATCTCAGAGAGGAAAAAGAGCATTCAGAGGAAGAAGGATGCTACTGCTCCTGCTTCTGGTGCTGCAGTGTGATGAGAAGAAGTTCAAGATATCCTGAAATGAAGATTGGAGTTTCTTCCAAGGAACCCAATGAACATAAACAGCAGGGAATAGTCAAAAGGGAACTGTTCTACCTCTTCGCCACTTAACCTTCTTTTTCTCCTACCTGGTGTTTGTGTGTTGTAAGGAATGGGGGTGAAGGTAGGTAGTGTATAAGAAACCCAATAAAATAGATTAAAAAGTATGCCTACAAGTGGCACCCAGACATAGGGCTGGAAATCATGGAAAATCTGATTCCTACCTCTGGAGAGGAGACAGCAGGGTACAAAGAATTTAATACACTGTCTCCAGATGTAAACAAAAGTTTTGCAGTGCCTTTGTTGCTGTGTTCTTTCCTGATTTGCTCCCAGAGGGGATTTTGTTTCTTCTTCTTCTTCTTCTTCTTCTTCTTCTTCTTCTTCTTCTTCTTCTTCTTCTTCTTCTTCTTCTTCTTCTTCCTATATTCTGTTTCATATAAGGTTGGGAGAATGGTTAAATAATTGGAAAAGATGCAAGTGGATATGGAGCGTTCTCAGAAACAAAGAATAGATGAAATAAGAAAATCAGAAGGGTCACTCAGCTCTCTCATTTTTGAAAGGAAGGCAGAGTTGGTTGGACAAATAGACTTTGTAGGTAGAGATAGAAGCACTTGGGAAGTAAGTAGTGCTGCTGGAACAGGGGGAGCAAAAGTGTTCACACCTGGTAACTGGGAATCAGAGTGTCCTGAAATTGCCTCCTCACCCTGCTCCACTCACTTCTTTAAAATTAATTCATTCATATTACATCTCAGTAGTTATCCCATCCCTTGTATCCTCCCATTCCTCCCTCCCTCCCACATTCCCCCTACTCCCCTCCCCTATGACTGTGACTGAGGGGGACCTCCTCCCCCTGTATATGCTCATAGGGTATCAAGTGTCTTCTTGGTAGCCTGCTATCCTTCCTCTGAGTGCCCCTGGCCCTCCCCATCAAGGGGACAAGGTCAAATATGGGGCACCAGAGTTCATGTGAAAGTCAGTCCCCACTCTCTACTCAGTTGTGGAGAATGTCCTGTCCATTGGTTAGACCAGGTAGGGATTCGATGTTTACTGAACGTATAGTCCTTGGCTGGTGCCATAGTTTGAGCAAGACCCCTGGGCCCAGATCTGCCCATCATAATGTTCTTCTTGTAGGTTTCTAGGACCCTCTGGATCCTTCTATTTCCCCATTTTCCCATGTGTCTTTTTACCTAAAGTCCCAATAAGATGTCCTTCCCTCCTTCCCACTTCCCTGATAAGTGAAGACTTTCATGGGACATGCCCTTTGGGCTAGTGTCCAGATATAAGTAAGTATATACCATTTGACTGTTTCTGCTTCTGGTTAACTCACTCATTCTGATCATTTCTAGTTCAATCTATTTGTCCACAAATTTCGGGAGTTCCTTGTTTTTAGTAGCTGAATAGTATTCTATAGTGTAAATGTACCACAGTTTCTTAACAGAGGAATATCAAATGGCTGAGAAACATTTAAAGAAATGCTCAACATCTTTTTTTTATTTTAAAAATTTTATTAATTTATTCAGATTACAACTCAACTGCCATCCCATCACTTGTATCCTCCCGTTCCTTCCTCCCTCATGCTTTCATCCTATTCCTCTCCTCTACATCTATGACTGAGGGGGACCTCCTCCCTGACTATACGGTGATAGGCTATAGCCAGGCTACTTCTGGCTTAACTCACTCAGTATAACCATCTCTAGTCCCATCTATTTGACCACAAATTTCTGGATTTTCTTATTTTTAATAGCTGAGTAGTATTCTAAAGTGTAAGTGTATTTAGTCATCAGAGAAATACAAATCAAAACAACTCTGAGATTCCATCTTATACCCATCAGTATGTCTAAGATCAAAAATTCAAGTGATAGCACATGACTGTAAGGATGTGAAGATATAGAAACACTCCTTCATTAGTGGTGGGAATACAAACTAGTACAACCACTTTGGAAATCTATCTGTCACTTTCTCAGAAAACTGGGAACCGGGCTTCCTCAAGACCCAGCTATTCCACTCCTTGGAATATACCCAGAAGATGCTCCACCACACAACGGGGACATATGCTCAACCATGTTCATAGCAGCCTTATAATAGCCAGAATATGGAAACAGCCTAAGTGTCCCTCAATAGAAGATTGGATAAAGAACTGTGGTACATTTACACTATGGAATACTACTTCATCACTTTTTATGTTAAGTTCTCACAGCCACGTGGGAGCTGGGAAGAGCAGAATGCTCTATAGGGTGAAAGCGTTACAGAGAAACAGTGTATTTTGAGAAAAGGGAGTTAATCGTGAGCAAACTGGGCTGCCAGCAGAGCAGCCTTGGCTTAGGAGATTGCCACTATTAACCTGTCCAGTACTTGCTAGAAGCCTTATATATGAAAATGCTTGGTGCTTCAATTGGAGGTAAATTAAGTTATTTCAAAAGAAACTGTTAACAAGCTGCTAAAAGCCTCAGAGCTCAAAATGACCAGTGTGTTAACTCTGAGAAATATGATGCTTTTGGCAGAGAAGCAAACAAACCATGTCTGGTAATGAGCTCTCCAAAAGAATGCCTAGGCTTCTTGGGCTTTGTAGATGGTGTATTTAAGGTTGGCATTGGACTAGTGAGTGCACGTCAAGGGGACATTCAAGGTAACTGTTTGCTATTAGGAAGGAGGTTTCGGGCCCTAGTTCTAGGCTAAGAAGCAAAAAGTATGAGCTATTCCAGACAAAAGCAGCTGAGAGTTACCAGATTACAGAAACAAAACAAAACAAAACAAAAACCCCAAAACTTTACCACTGATTTGGAAAGTGTTTGGTTCATTGATAATCTCCTTTTAAAAATGCAACAACAAATCTCACAAATGATAGAGAAAGATACTTTATTTTTTATTTTTTTGAGTGGGTGGGGACTAAAAGGGAGAAATGTAGTAGAAGTTTTGGTTTCTTTAAAAACTGTTATGTTATGTAAACATGTTTTTGTTTTATTCCCAGGTGTGAGATAGGGGCCTGCTTCAGATTGTCTACCTCAGCAGACTATTAGCTTTGTTTGGCCTCTAAAAGGGCAGAGTCTTTCCCAGTTTAACTCTGGGTAATCTGAGAGCAATGGGGCACTCAGAGGAAGAAAACTGCGGCTCCTCTCCCCTGCTCCTCCTGCTTACTGTTGTTGAAGTTTTTTTTTCTTCCTTTATTAATTTATTCTTGTTACATCTCAATGGTTATCCCATCCCTTGTATCCTCCCATTCTTCCCTCCCTCCCAATTTCCCCTTATTCCCCTCCCCTATGACTGTTCCTGAGGGGGATTACCTCCCCTTGTATATGCTCATAGGGTATCAAGTCTCTTCTTGGTAACTTGCTGTCCTTCCTCTGAGTGCCACCAGGTCTCCCCGTCCAGGGGACATGGTCAAAGGTGAGGCACCAGAGTATGTGAGAAAGTAATATCCCACTCTCCACTCTACTGTGGGGAGTGTTCTGTCCATTGGCTAGATCTGGGTAGGGGCTTAAGGTTTACCGCCTGTATTGTCCTTGGCTGGTGCCTTAGTTTGAGCGGGACCCCTGTGCCCAAATCTGCCTCTCATAATGTTCTACTTGTAGGCTACTAGGACCCTCTGGGTCCTTCTACTTTGCCTTTCTCCCATGATTCTCTCATCTAGAGTCCCACTAGAATGTCCTCTCCTCTGTCGCAGTTTCCTGGTAAGTGAAGGCTTTCGTGAAGTTTGATGAGGAGTTGGAGATATCATGACAGGAGGATTGGGCTCTGCCAGAGAAACCCAGGGACCATAAACAACAGGAAGCAGCCAAAGAGAACTAAGCAACCCTCCCCATTAAAGTTCTTCCTCTCCCATCTGGTGTTGGAACAGATTGGGATGGAGAAGGTAGGTAGAGGTGTAAGAATCCCCTGTCTTTTCTGAGGTTAATAATTTAGATATTTTCTCTGCGTCCTTTAGCTAAGTTGGAATAGGGTTTGTCTATCTTGTTGAGTTCCTCAAAGAACCAACTCCTTATTTCCTTGATAATTTGTATTGTTTTCTATGTTTCTATTTCATTGATTTCAGTCTTCATTTTGATTATCTTTTACAGTCTACTCCTATTGAACTGTAGATTTTATTTTTATTTAATGTAGATAGCTAGTTCTATGAACCTTTTTCTTAGGACAGCTTTGATTTTGTTGTATAACTTTGGTTGTGTAGGAACGCACAACCCCAAGATTTTCATTTCCAGAATTCCCTCAGTTTGTGTCTTCTTTATTGCTTCTATTTCTATTTTCAGACCCTGAAAATTTTATTTGTTTCTTTTAATTGCTTGTTTTTACTTGGATTTCTTCATGGGAATTTATCAGTGTCTTCCAATTGTTTGTATTTTTATCGCCTTCTTTGACGATTTTTACTCATTTCCTCCATGTGTTTGTGTTTTCCTGGATTTTTAAAAGTGATTTACTTATTTCCTCTTTTAGGGCTTGTATCATCTTCATATTGTTTGTGGTCTTTTTTTTACTGTGCTTCAGCTATGTGGCCTGGTGTGGTAGGATTGTTGGTCTCCGGTGGAGACGCATTGCTTTAGCTGTCATTGATTGTGGTTTAGGAGTGATTATATGTCTAGGTTCTGATTTCTGAGTTTGTCTTTTTTGGGTGAATATTTTTATTTCTTGGTTTCTGTTGCCTCTCTGGATTTTAAGAGTGTATCTTGGCTATGTGTTGCATCTTTTACTGGCCTACATAGGTGGTGTGTTCAAGAGAAATCCTTGGTGGTGTTGGAGCCTGAGGGAAGGAGAGGATAGGGAGAAGATGGTCTGGTACAGGCCCAAGGGTGACCCTGACGATTGGGTGTATGAAGAAGGACCTTGGGTGGCCTACCTGCTCATCTCATAGGTGTGGCCTGTGGTTGAACAGAGATTTCTACCTGAGTTCAGAGATGGGACAGGTTGATGAGTGCTAGGGGAGGCCAGGGATAGATGGTTTGTGTGATCCACAGGTGTGTCATGAACAGGCGGAAGGAGAAGCTGCAGCTGGTGCTCTTTGCAACTCTAGGGCCACCTCTGAGCAATGGGTCCATGAGAATTCCACCTCATCTTCGGGCAGGCATTCTCTATTTTTGTAAGCATGTCTTAGTGCATATATTTTAGCATAGAATCCAACATTTATTTTTGAACCTACTTGCTTTTAATGTAATAATTTCTGAGAAATAACAAAATGTCATTGGTTCAATTATTTTGTGTATTCAATAGATATTTTAAACATAGTCCTCTCTTAATTTATTTTGGCTAAAAATGTCAAAGCTGCCATTTAAAATAGGTATTGAATATAATATAGACTAAGGCAAAATATTCAGAGTAAAGATATCCACAAGACAAATAAGAAAAAAAATGCAGTAAACGAACCTATGATTTCCAGGTCTCTTTTGTCCTGTTGTTGGAAGAAGGCTTTCTATTCCTGTAACATCTTGTGACAGGATTTTCCAAACATGGACCTTGCTCCCCTCAGATGAGGTAAGATTATAGTGAAAGCTGCTGATCTGTTTTCAGAAAAAGTTGCTGCAATCCTTGAAAGAAATAGCTTAGAGTAATAGAATTTTAGCAGAAATGAATCTGCCGCTAGCTGGGAAAAATTCATTCTCACCACAGAGACTTAAGATGCCAGACTTGCAGTTTTACCATGCTATATAAAATTAGGACACAGAAGAATGGAAATATATTGAAAGTGGGTTTTTAAAAATGGAATCTTAAATGCCTTTGAATTTACTATTTCATTTTTTCTACATATCACTTAGAAAACAGTTATTATTAAGCCTGGCACTGAATTCCACTTATGTGTCACTTCACAATAATAACTCTGTCTTCAACCAGCAAGAAAAGGAAACAGCCTTTAGTCTCTCATCATTGAATAAAAATTTGTTTTCAGAGAATAAACATAAAAATTGATATTCAAAGGATCATACTAAACTGATTATGAAATTATCTTCAAAAATAGTTCATTTTAAGATTCTAACATACAAATTACGATTCTTTTACATTTAACTAACTGTGTTCAAATAAAATTGCTGGAGAGAGACAAATCAGGGAATCCAAGGCAATATGCACACACACACACACACACACACACACACACACACACACACACACACGGGTATAAATAGGTTATTTAAACCCTTCTCAGCAAAAGGTAATAGAGTCTGTGGGAGAAACAAAGAAATGGAAATTTATACCCAGATTCTTTTATAAAAGCTCTATAGCCTTTCAATATATATGAGCAATACAGAAATAATTATATTTTTATACAATTGATGTAGAAGTAAAACATGAACTACAGCAAAACATTGACTCCTTACATTCAGTCAATGAAAAGCAATTAAGAGTTTTTTTTTTGAACGGATACTTTAAACCAAAGATAACCAAAGACCCAGAATTGAGGACAAGGCCTAGAAATGTCCCCTCTCCCTTATATCTATGATTCTACTGGCAGTGCACTGATCTTAAATTAAAGAGAAGAAAATGCTTGCACCATATTTTAAAAATTAACCCGTCATAAATAATTTTGCCACATTTTAATTTATAATTGTTTCTCCTTTTTTTCTAACTTGCTTTTTCTAATTTCAGCCTATCTGGTCTCTAGGACTGATAAAGTGTTTAGTGTGTTTATATTTCTAAGACCATAGGATAGACACATGGATGAAATGGGCGCTGGTAGAACCATGTCCAGTAAAACATTGATAATGATATAATTCATTTAAATTTCTCAAATAATGATAAAACTAAATTATAACTTCTTAATTTGTGAGAATGCAGCAAAGAGTCTCCCATACTTTCTGACAAAGAAATACGTTCTCATTTAATATCTTATTTTGGCAGTAAAATTTAGCATTTTATTTGTCAGTTAACTTTGTAAAAACGGAAAGATAACTTTAAAATTTTTTTCAGAACAGGGGTGCTCTGTATATTCTTGACTGGCTTTGTCCTGGACTTACTTTGTAGACTAGGCTGGCCTCAAACTCAGAGATCTGCCTGCCTCTATCTCCTAGAGTGCTGGGATTACAGGCATGCCTCATCATGCTCAGCTAAAAATAACTAAGTTTGTTAAAATTTACTGTCTTGTAAAGACCTACCATAAGAGTGGTCTAATATGTATACTCTAGAAATACTCATGTAGCTATTTAGCAAGCATTAATTTCATTTTCATAACCAGATACTGTTGTGCAATAGGTCTTTCTCATCCTAGGACATGTCATCAGTATCAATAACACTCCCCTGAGAAGCACAGATGATTTCTCCTCCACTTCCTGCTAGCACAGCAGTGAATGATCTCTTCTTTTATTTCGGATCAGTCACTTAGCTACACTATTTTATCTGCAAGGTCTACCATGATTTAGTGCAAAGGCATGAGACTAAAAATGCAGGGTTTTTTTTTCCCAATTTCACCGTTAACTGTAACTTTCCAGGTAATCATACACTAAGAAACTTGGCTTTAAAAATTTGCCAGTTTAGTATGCAGATATAAGTGAGTATATACCATTTGAGTCTTTCTGCTTCTGGGTTAACTCACTCATTATGATCATTTCTAGATCAATCTATTTATCCACAAATTTCGGGATTTCCTTGTTTTTAATAGCTGAATAGTATTCCATAGTGTATATGTCCCACGAAAGCCTTCACTTACCAGGAAACTGAGACAGAGGGGAGGACATTCTAGTGGGACCCTAGATGAGAGAATCATGGGAGAATGGCAAAGTAGAAGGATCCAGAGGGTCCTAGAAGCCTACAAGTAGAACATTATGAGAGGCAGATTTGGGCACAGGGGTCCCGCTCAAACTAAGGCACCAGCCAAGGACAATACAGACGGTAAACCTTAAACCCCTACCCAGATCTAGCCAATGGACAGAACACTCTCCACAGTAGAGTGGAGAGTGGGATATTACTTTCTCACATACTCTGGTGCCTCACCTTTGACCATGTCCCCTGGAGGGGGAGACCTGGTGGCCCTCAGAGGAAGGACAGCAGGTTACCAAGAAGAGACTTGATACCCTATGAACATATACAGGGAAAGGTAATCCCCCTCAGGAACAGACATAGGGGAGGGGAATAAGGGGAAAATGGGAGGGAGGGAAGAATGGGAGGATACAAGGGATGGGATAACCATTGAGATGTAACAAGAATAAATTAATAAAGGAGAAAAAATGAAAAAAAATTTGCCAGTTTAGGAAAGGCATTATGAGAAGAAATATGGAAGACTTGTTGAATAAAAGTAGAGAATTTTCAAAGGAAAATATTTGCCTTCAGTTACATGCTCATCCCAAATGCAATGGTTAGATCTGACATGGATAGCAGTTGTACTTGTGTAATATTTGTCTTTCAGGGTCTGGGTTATTTTATTTTGCACAACTATTTCTAGTCCCATCCATTTTCTTTAAAAAGTTATGATTTTATATTGTTTTATTTTTTATGGCTTAATAAATATTCTACATATATCAGATTCTCTTTACCCATTTGTCATTGGCTGATGGGCATCTAGGCTGATTTCTTATCTTGACTATTGTGAATAATGCAATGATGAAAATTAAATATAGTCCAGTAGTCTTTGTGGTTTGATGGCTGTGAATCCTTAAAGTCCATAATGGTGAGTTTTAAAGTAGGATAATACACTATTCTAGTTTTTTTTTCTTCTTTTTCTTTGGACAGAATTTCATTGAACTCAGGCTGATTCAAACTCACTTTTTAATGAAGTATGACATTGTACCCTGACTTTTTTTTTTCTTCCTATTTCCAACTGCTGACTTCTGGGATTCTAGACATTTGATACTATCTTTAGTTTATATGGTTCTAGAGAAAGTAAAGACCACCTGCCAAAACTCTACCACATGAGCCATACCCCAACCTGTATTTCGATTTTAGAAGAAAATTTTATTAATATCTCTGCTGGTTAGTTTCCATGAATGCATGCGTGTGTGTGTGTGTGTGTGTGTGTGTGTGTGTGTGTGTGTGCCTGTGTGTGTGTGTGTGTGTTGGTCAACTTGATATAAGCTAGGGTCAGCTTAAAAGAGGGTATCTCAATTGAGAAAACCCCTCCATCAAATTCATAATTGATGTGTGAGGGCCACAGCCCACTGTAGGTAGTACTGTACTTGGTCAGGTGGCTCTGGGTTACATACGAAAAAGGCTGAAAAATGAAAGAAAAAGAAAACAGGGCTTCTCTGTATTATCTACTTCAGTCCTTGACACCCATGTTCCTGTGGTGCTTGAAGTCTTGCCTTGGCGTTTCTCAGTGATGGACTGTGATCATGATACAGATGGTGAGTAACCCTTTTGGTTATGATGTTTTCTTCACAGCAACAGAAGGTATGCAAGGAAAAAAACATGGCAACAGAGTCTTAAGGCATTACTAAGACAGGCGTTGTTCTTCTGGGGAGTATTGTAGAAGAAATTCACAACTATGGACTTCAAAAGCCATTGAGTTCTCAGAGCTTAACACATTGTAGTGGGGACTTAAGGCTGAGAATCCTGAAAGCAAGTTAGGAGGTCAAGTCCCTTCCTAGCATCTTCTTCTGTTCCTGACTCTAGGTTCCTGCCTGGACTTCCCTCAGTGATTGACAGTAAGGTGTATGATAAAATGAATCCTTTTCTGCCCAAGATCCTTTTTGTTGTGGTGTTTTATCATAGTGATAGGAAATAAAATAAGACAATGCCCGTAGAGATTTTACTAATTTCCTTTCCCATTCATAGTGTACAATGTGTCTTTTCCCTTATATCATTTCCAACATCTGATGTTTGCTTTCTTATGTTTATGTGTGTGTATGTGCATGCATGCATGCATGAGCACACTCGCATGAATGTGTGTGTGTGTGTGTGTGTGTGTGTGTGTGTGGTGTGGTGAGGTAGGTGGGTGGTAGCTTGGTTTCAATCATCTCTGGTCAATTAATATTTATTTTTTCATTTTCTTTGTAAAATTTATTTATTTTTATGTGTATGGTTATTTTAACTGCCTGTACGTGAGTGAACCGTGTGTATACATTGTGCCTCCGATGACCAAAAAGATAGTGTTGCATCCTCTGAGACTGGAGTTACAGACAATTGTGAGCTACTGCTTGGGTTCTGGGGATTACACCTGAGTCCCCTGGAGGAACAGTTGATGATAATAACTGCTGAGCTGTCACTCTGCGCTCCAGATGTTTGATTTCTTTATGGCAGACATTCTGTCAGATGTCTCTTTCTCGGCTGATTGTTTCCATTGTAGTTTTGAACTTTTAAATACTATGCAATCCTATGTAAGTATCTCATTTCATGCAATAAATACTTAGGATTGGTCCCATGCTATACAGCTCTTTCCAGAAAGTCCTTGTTGTGCAGTGTCCTCCCTGGGCTTCCTCTACTAGGTAGAGGTTAAATTTGAATCTATTTTCTCTCTTTAGTTGGGTTGTATGACACCACAAATGTGATGATGTTGACTTGTATCATCAATAATAATGACTTATTTATAACTCCAGAAGTAATGTATTCCTAAGAGTGTTTTCTGTTTCCTTTATCTCACATCCCTTTTCTTAGAAAAAGTTAAACCCCAATTTCCAAAATAGAGGGAAGATAATATACACCACATGAAAATAAAACAAAACAAACAAACAAGCAAAAAAGCAATGCTATCCCTCTCTCTTACAGCTGCTTTTCTTCACATGTATCCTTTTTCTATGTTTTGGACACTTTAGATCAATTGTGATTAGAGAAAAATCACCATCCACTATCAGATGTCCCTTGGTCTTTTTTTCATTTGAGTTTTATAAAAGCTATACATTAAAATGGAATAATAATGATGATGCCCTTCTTGTGTGTTTGTCTCTGTAGTTTTTAAAGCAGATTTCTTAAGATAGAGTTTGAATACAAAAGGGCGTGTTTTCTCTCTAGATTTTAAACATATGCATAGCCAGTAACATCATCACCCATGATATAGCACTATATTCAGTGTTAAATGTCAACACCAAATGCGAATGTCTTGCTTGAGTTGTATATGTGTGTTCAAAAACAATTTATCATGAAAAGCACCATTTTAATAAAAGTTTAAGTGTACAATGCAGCCCTATTAAATATTCAATTAAACCAAAACATGGTTGTTGAGTGATATAATTTTTTGTGTGGGGTGTATACATCTTCATTTGTTAGTGTGTGGTGAGTACACATGTGTGAAGTGTGTTCATATCTCTGTCTTATTTCAAGATGTATGCATATCGATCTCTCATTGAGTTTGATGTTCTCCACTTGAGCTAAACTGGCTGTATAGTGACTTTCTCTGTTCTTCAATTCTGCCACTCTCCCTTGTTGAACGATTATTAATGTTTAACATTGAATTATTATTTTAGTAAAATCAGTGATTACTCTTTAACCAGCTATATACCCAAGTAACCACACAGAGAGATTAAGATATATTTAATTAGCCTAGAGCACAATTCTGCCCAACAATTATTCCATCCTAAACCTCCAAGCTAGTATAGCTCCCTCCGATTCATATTTCCCATATTATACTTGGCTTTTTACTCATCTTCTAGGTTTGGTTCATTTTTCTTAGTGTTTCCCCATCATCTCCACAGGGCTCCATCCTATCCTGACTGCTCCTTCTCCTCCCCTCACTAGAGCAGGATGTCCCACGTTATTCTCTGTCCTGCTCAACATTAGCATGTTGGCTTTTATTGGCAATACAGAGAACAAATGGTGACATGTTTACACAAACTTGAGGCAGTAGATACTTAGACTAAACATCACAATGATCTGGATTGAAACAAGATACTGGGGGTAGAGAAATCATCATTTGAATGAACAGAGGTAAAATGCACAGAGTCCACAAGAACATTATGCTAATACTCCCATGGGACCATGCAAGAGGTGAGCTCTATTGTGTCCTGAGCATCTCTACTTGGGTCTTTAGGCTGATACTGCAGACAATTCACATACTGCTAAGCCATATCTGCAGCTTGTGAACAATGTTTTAAAAGTGTAGCTGTTGAAATCTGTATTCAGCAATAATCCAGACAAAAAATGTAAGACCATATTCCTCAATTTGTCAAGTATTATAATGAGTAGGATAGATATAATTCATACAAAAACTGCACATCTATCTTGTTATTGTTATTAACAAATGGTAATATGCTCATGTTAATTCTCTTTTAAGCCTTATAGGCAGATGTTGCTGCACGGAGAAAGAAACTGTGAATTGCTGAATTGTTCTGGTGTAACTGGCCCTGACAGACATGTGAGGGCTTAAGACAGAGTGCCATGACCAGCAAATCCAGATGCTCTTTGAGCTCAAGTAAATCCAACAGAAACATTGAACTTTATACTTTCACCCTTGAGGCAGCTTGAATTCAGTAGATATTTGCAGAGTTATGTGCGAGTTAGACAAGAAATGTACCATGTAAAATTGTGTTTCTAATAACATAATGGTTTTAAGACATTCATTACACTTTTTATAAGGCTTTCTTTCTGTGCTCCAAGTTGGTTCAGCTTGTTAAAAGAATATTGCCTTTAAAATATATAAACTTTCCTTTCCTTAAAGACACTGTACATATAGTTAGCCTCCACTGCCACATTCTTGTGAGACCACTAGAGAAAGAGGGCATTATGCAGAAAAGCAGCCAGTCTTCCAGCCCTCAGTGTGCCTAAAACAATTACCTGAGGTGTTACTACAAATCCAGTATTTACCCCGTGCATTCCTTGGATGGTGAAGTAATTGCATTTGTCAGAGGAAAGGAAGAATTTTTTCCTTTTTTACAAGATATTTTTTATATCATTGAATTTGTACTTTGGAAGAAGCAGAATTATAAACATAATATACTCCAAAATGTATGACATTATGTAGAAGGGTACATTGGACAATCATAATTGCAATTTGTCTTATTTTTATTGAGTATAATGTGGCCAAGAGTATAGTTAGTATGTTTTGGGATTTTGTATGCTTTATGAATATATTATTTGAATGATTCTCATATGGGTATTGTATTTAATTGTCTTTAATATAAAATTAAACTAATTTCATGTCATAGTACTTGATTTAAAAGCATTCTTCCATCCACCATATTGCCCTGAAACACAAGCTCAAAGATATTAAAAATGTGTTCCATCAGGACATCGGAGAGAAGGGAAAGCTTGCAAATAAAACGTCTTGAAATTATTTTCAGGAGGATATGGTATTTTTTCTTTCATTTGCACTAATTTTTATAGTATTTTTGTGTGCATGCACATTCTCTCTCTCTCTCTCTCTCTCTCTAACTCTCTCTCTCTGTCTCTCTCTCTCTCACCTACACACACACACACATACACACACACACACACACACACACACACACACACAAATACAAGCACACATAAAATTCTTCAGCAGTTTTTATATCAACACATCTTCCAGCCTCAAGATTGTATCATACTCATGAAGCTCTGCCCCATTATACTAACAGCATGGAATTCTCAACAAACTGGCCCTCATTTCCTCCTTGCTTTTTCTTTAGTGTCTGTCCAATTAAGTCACCTCAAGAACATTTAATTAGCATTAGCAGCTAACGTGAATGATATTGGGAGCATAGTATAAATAAAGTTTGTCCTATTGAAATTTATAGTTTAATAAGAGAGATATATTAAAACAACTATATACAACATGTGTCCTTTGCAGAATATGTATTAGGAGTTCGATTATAATGTCTTGATCAAATAGGGCTTCATTCAATTCCATTAAGGAAGTGTTTTAATGACATATTTCAACATGGCTACGTAAGTTTTTTGTCTCAAATATTTGTTTTGCAATTGAGAGGCGCTCTTTTGTTTTTCTTTTGATTATGTTAGATTTCACCTCTAGCAGAAACTAACCTTGGGATCTCCATTTTTAAAGGAACTCGAAGTCCTGCCAGTGCTAAGCAGTCTTTTGCACTCCCATGAGTCAGTTTGATAGCCTGACCCCAGGCATTGTTGCCCATGTTTTCACATGGCCCACACACTCAGTTTGTAACACTCCTCAGTTTACACTCAATGCCGTAGGGGTGAATTGACCCTTCTAGATCATAGCCAGACTAAAAATGGGTGACTCAAATCATACTATGTATTGAGGTGTTACATAAATATTACGGTAGTTGTGATGATATTGCACATACACGTGCATGCACACATGCACCCCACCCCGCCCCACATCCATGTATACACACATACATGCGTGGTTATGGGAATCAGTGGCCAATCGAAAAATAAATTTAAAATATTTCGAAGCAAAGCGTTACCAGTTGTTATCAAGTGTTATGAAGTAGTAGATGGTTCAGTTAATATTTGTTGATTACTTATGTGGTTTGACCTATGGTTCCTGTGTGCTACCTATGCTGGTCCCCAGTTGTTGACCCTCTTTCTCCAGCCTTCCCAGGGATGATGATAACGATGTGCTCTACTACAGTTAGACACAGCAGACTGTTAACAGAAGCCTGATGAGAATTAATGATAGTTATTGGTAAGAAAAGTAAGAAAACTATTACTGGAGCTGGAAATAAGGGGTGGTCATATCTTGATAGAGACTTAAGAAATGTCACCAGTATTAGCATGGAAAACACCACGGTGGCTAGTATGGAGATTTTTATATAATGAACTAACTTTTAGTTACTAACTTTTAAGGTTTTTTAGAGACCTGTTGAAAGTTCATTTGCTTCTTCAATCTTCCTATAGTAGACTAATTAAAAAAAAAAAACCTAAACTGAAGAAAGGACTGTTAGATAAAAGCAAGCACTAAGAAACCGTACATTTAAACATGTTTAGACAAAAAAAAGCGTGCCCAATTATTATATTTTTTACTGAGAAAATATAAAATCCAGAATGGTGTACACGGAACAAAGAAAAGCAGAGCAAATAGTGACTGATAATGTATTGTCTTCTTTCCTTTCCACTGGACAACTGTTCAATATCTTCCTATTTGCTTTCTGGATGTTCCAACTCTAGACCTTGTATTTTGTACTATACAGCAGGAGGAGGAGAGTTGGGGATGGTGGGAGGGAAAGAGCAGAATCCCACCACTTATCAGTCTGTCTAAATTAATAGGTAAGCTTGACGATCATGGATTCCCTGTAAGAATTAAGTAAACTGGCAAGTGTAACAGTTTACAAAGTTCAACATGAATATATGAGCATAATGAACTGTTCTCTTAAAATAAGAAGAAATTGCGGATGTCTCATGCTTCATCTGATCAAGACCACATGTAATCATGGTTTGGAGAATTGTTCATTTGTTTTAAGAAAAATTGAACCCCGTGTTTTTAACTGAGTCTAATTCCATATTAAAGGGTGACAGTAAACCAGAAGTAATAAAGATGAGCACCTATGGTTGGGTCATTTTGAAGTGATTTACACTTTAATTTTGCTGTGGTATGAAATTGTGCATTGTAAGATTTCTCTGCTTTAGAATTATTTTTGTTCAGCATTGTAACTTAATTCTTTTTTGATAATTACAGCATTTCTCCCTTTCCTCCCCTCTTTTTAAACCCTCCAGTATGACTTAGGCCACTTGTTTCATTAATTGTGATATATATATACATATAAAATGTTCAATCTGTATGCTTGTTTTGCTCTTCTCTGGGGAAAATTATTTTTCTCGCTCTTCTCATTCCGTAGTTTTCTATAGTTCTTTCTGTGGAGTTGAAACCTCATAGGCTTTATTCTGTCCACTTTGGAATATCCATTCTTTTTGTCCGTGTTCAGCTCATGTTTGGGCAATCATATTGATACACCTTTGTGGGTTTAACTTCTGATGTTACTAGGAGACAAAATCTCACAGCAAACTCCCCAATCCTTTAAAGCTGATAATCTTTCTTTTTCCACAATGTTCCTTGAGCCTTAGGTACAGGAGTGTTTTGTAGATACAACTATAATATGGGAGTCATATATTTGTTCAAGCAAAACTGTCTTGAGTTATACTATCTTTGTAAACATATAAAAAAAAGAAGGTCATGAGACTTCTTCAAAATTGACCATTAATCTATCATCATCTATCTGTCTGTCTGTTATGCTTCTCTCTCTCTCTCTCTCTCTCTCTCTCTCTCTCTCTCTCTCTCTCTCTCTCTCTCTCTCTCTCTCTCTCTCTCTGTGTGTGTGTGTGTGTGTGTGTGTGTGTGTGTGTGTGTGTGTGTGTGTGTGATGTGAGCAAATCTGCCTTCAGGCTTCAAGTACTGACTCTAGTGCTCTCCACCTTATTATTTGCTCCAGTATCTATCACTTTATCTAGAGTACACCTTTTCTGTCTAAGGTGAATAGCCAATGAGGAACAGTGCTCCTCCTTCTCTATCAAACACAGTGCTGGTGTTACAGTCACACACCTGGCATTCATGTGAGTGATGAGGTTTCGAACTCAGGTTCTTAGGGTTACAGAGAGAGGCCTCTTACTCACTGAACTGCCTCCTAAGCCCAAGATCTGGATGCTTTATTATTATGCAATGACCTTCTTTATTCTGGGCAACTTTTTTTTTCCCTTGGTAGTTTCTTGCCTAAAGTATTTAAAAGCTATATCTTCCATTTTGTGTTAGGGTTGATATTTAGCTGAATTTTCTCCCTTAATCTGTTCTGTCTTTATAATTAAAGAAGATGTCTTGTAGCAATCTAAAGTCGAGTCTTGTGCTTTGAAATATTCTAAATATAACTGACCCTCTATTGGTGCAGTCTGTCATAGATTTTTCAAGTTGATTATTAATGTAATGAAATTCATGGCTATTATATTTATTACTACTTTCTTTTTGCTATCTTTGTTCTTTGTTATCTTCATCTTATATTCATTTTGTTATTTCACTGTTTTTATTGAAAATTTTATGTTCTTCTCCATAATAGCATATCACCTCGGTATATTCAGTGTGTGTGTGTGTGTGTGTGCTTAAGAAATAATTCCTTCTCTTATTCTGGCTATATTCTACATGCTTTGAAATGTATTATCTATGGAAGGCATAGCTATATTTTTACTTTATCTGTATCAGAAATTATAAATATTTACTAGTCAAGAACTTTTATTTCTCCTCTAATTTCAATTGCTCAATTGCATTGTTACTCATGCACGTAAACCTTTTTTTTTTAAAGAAGCATTGAAAATGATTGAAGATGTAATTATTTTTCTTCATTTAGGGTCACTCAGTGTGTTAATCCACCTATCACAGCCTCCACAGCGATGGACTCACTCTCCGCAACATTTCATAGAAACCCTTATTATCAGTGCTCAGATGTCCATGGCTGCTCCTGTCTGCAGCTGTCTTACTTTTCCTAGTTGGACATAATTGAATTCTCTGATAACTCTTCCATCCATACCATTCACTTTTTTCTGCCCTAAATATGTATGTGTGCTATACTTCTTTAAATGACAATTCTAACAGCCAATTGCTAAATAAAAAAATTGAAGAGGCACACAGGATTCGAAGCAGTTATGCAGTCATGGTAGGGTTGAAAGTTCTGAAAAGGGTGAGAATGAAAGCTAGGATTTACCCTCTCTTCATGTCCTCCATTTGCAGTTGTTACTAGAGAACATGAAAGAGGTGTATCTATATCTATATCTTTCCATCTATTGATCACCTGCCAATGTGAAAGCAGGCATGCAAATGAGACTAGTCTATGATGTCACTAAGCAGAAATATTTGTACCTTCACACCTTTAAAATATTTTGATCACTATATTTATGCATATTATGATCTGTTGTTCCAAATATCTTCATCAAAATAGACTGGACTCCCCAGATTTGTAGTTACCTTACAAAGAGTTAAGTTTGTGTATTTTATGCATTGATGTAAGCTTTCATGTGCAAATGCTTAAATAAACACTGGATCTAAGTATACAAAGGGACAGGCATGAGCATGCATGCTTATGTTTATGTGTGTGTGTGTGTGTGTGCATGTATGTAAATGTTTGTATGTACACTGTGAAATTTTACAGCATATCTATATCAAAATATACCACTCAGAAGGTAAACATGAATAGTGTGTTACATTGTTTAAATATTTGGAGGTCCGTTTTGGATTTTCTGTAAATAGAACTCAGACAAACCACTCAGTGTCAGGGAAGAGCAAGTTGCCATGTTTACAGCTTCTCTTCCATTGCATACCCTGGGCTGTGAAAACCGGAATGGTGCAATCTCTTTGTGGGTGCTTGTAGCTTCTGATGCAAATTTCAACAACAAGGACAATGAAAACTCTACTTGTTCTTTTCTTGTCCATCTACATACTTCTATCTCCAAACAATGTCATGGATGTAGCTAAGAGGATTTTGGTATCAAGCTCCTGGGAAGGGACGGGACAAATTTGCAGATATAGGATGTGGATCCGATGACAAGGCCCAGAAAAGCACTTAGAATCTCTCTTCAGGTATGGCTGCCTTACAGCTGAGCCCTTCCCTTCAGTTTTCAGCCACAGGGCTGATGGTCTGTGTACACATGAGTAAGCTTCACACATTCATGGGCCATCGTGACATCACAGCCCTTTTGTTAAGACCTGAAAACACAGCTCCTTCTTTGCTGCTCTCAGCTGCCATATGGCTCTGTGGAAACTGCCTTAAAAGAACAAGAAAAAAAGTGAAAAGAAACACTAGGAATGAAACAACCCACAGATGAAATTGATTTATTTTCATCATTAGCAACGGGGGCCAAGCCTTTCAGAAACATAAAACCTTGCGCTGAGCAGGCAAATGGGCTGCTCGTATGTCAGAGTAGCTCTGTATACATTTAAAAAAATAACATGTGGTGGAACATAGAGGCTCCATTGTTTTACTTAACTACTGTATCCAGCTTGAATGAGATGGAATGTTCAAGCGTAAGCAAATTGCCTGCCCAGTGTGCCGTTGCACTCTACTTCAGTTTAGACAGAACATGCACGAGCTTGAAAATTCACATAAAACCTCAGACTTCTAGAAGCTGTTTTGTCTTAAAGCCTTTTTCAAGTAATTGTAGACTGGGAATCACATTATCGAATTCTCCTCCTTCAAGCTTCTTAATCTAGACAGTTGCTGCACTCTCCTAAACAGCCTTAAAAGCTACTCAAACATATCTGAAGACTGGGTTTCAGATTGACATTTTCTCTTCTATAAAATGTAGCAAGAACCCTGGGGAAATAAAAGAGGAAACACATTTGAAAAGTAATATGAAGAAATTGTTAGATTGACACAGAGTTTTAAGAAAGAGAATATTTGTGTTCTAGCATATTACTCTAAAGGACTATAGTTTCATCTGGATATTTAAAATGACAAATATAGTTAAGGACAATTGTAGATAAATCAAATTGATTTTATTGATTCTCTGATATCCGTGATCTTTTTCTAGATGGTGCTTAAGTATATTTTTCTTAAATCATATATGATATATTCTAGGAATTTCCAACTTTTATGTAAAGCATTATGATAGCTATACTATCCATTCTTGGATTCTGAAACTCTTTAAATACAAGCTGAAATATGTCAATTAGTTGTGTAGGTGAAACAGGCTGTGTATAATTGGGGCATTCGGTTAGCTTATTAGAGTACTCAGACCTTGGCTGCATGTAGGCTGTCAACATGACATTGCATGTAGTTGTCAAGTTTGGCATTATTTATCATTAATAAATTGTTAGACCTCCAGAATTCATCAAAAAACCCTAAGGCTACACTTTAAAAGTTTAACTCTTCTGAGTTTTCTAACATTTCTTCATGGAACACATATCTATTTCTAAATAAGAATTCTTGTTCCAAAGACTGGCACTGAAGGAGGCAATTTGTTGCTGCTCTGAATTTCGGCACTGCTGCTATCTCTCACTGGGTGGTCTTGTTCCAACTATTTTTTCAGAAAGTAACCATAATTTTGGAAAACATGTGTCAGTATAAAAATCGAATTATTCCATGAGGGCACACGCTCATGGTGGATACTGTGTGGTGGTCACTTTGGGGAAGCAGGTTTAGCGTCTTATTTGTTCTGTGAGCAAGAGGTGGTGTGTAATTCTTTGCTAAGCAGGTGAATTTTAAGCAATGCTTTTCAATCCTTTGTATATCTTTTTTTTTAAGTAGGAAAAGATATATTATTTTGAGAATGTGATTGTAACAGAGTAATGAAAAGAATGCTAAGGTAGGTTTGGCATCATGGATACTTAAAAAGGAGGCAATTGCAACCAATCCTAATGCAGTGTACAGCTGTGGATATGTGACAGGAGAGAGTGAGGTCACTTACACCACACTTCTCTGCAGCTATCAAGCTCTTGAGAATTCTGTGGGAGATGCTCTTCAGTAGGAACGTCCCACAGTATATGTTTAAGAACTGACTGAAATTGACTTATGTTGACTTTTAACTGCACATAACAAATTACAGGTGCTTTCTATTGCATTGTCTGCATTTGTCTTCCTAATGACACAGAAATTAGAGGGGAAGTTTCAGATTTATTTATTTCTAGGTTAGCATGCTACATAATGAGTTTCATCACATCATCTTCATGCGTATGTGGTATTGCACTTTCTTATTTGAATAAGAAGATCGAAATGGAAGAAACTCTACCTTAACAACCTCTATTGCTGAGCAACGTGAGGAGAACTCCTTTTTCTTTCCCTTTTTGTGACCCTAGAACTAGTTAATGCTGTGACTAAGGATGCATGTCTCCGTTGCTGCTGCTCTATTGCTGCAAAGAGACTCACTATGCCACAGCATGCTGAATGGCCGATAAACATTTAAAGAAATGATCAACACCCCTAGTTATCAGAGAAATACAACTCAAAACAACTCTGAGATTTCATCTTATACCTGTCTCAATGGCTAAGATCAAAATGTCAGGTGACATCACATACTGGCGATGATGTGGAGAAAGGGGAACACTCCTCCATTGCTGGTGGGAATGTAAACTTGTACAACCTCTTTGGAAATCAATCTGGAACTTTCTCAGGAAATTGGGAATAATTCTACCTCAGGGCCCAGCCATACCAGTCCTGGGAATATACCTGAAACATGCCTCACCACACAACAAGGACATTTGCTCAACTATGTTCACAGCAGCTTTATGATAGCTTTATAATAGCCAGAATCTGGAAAGAACCTAGATGTCCCTCAACTGGACAATGGAAAAAGAAATTGTGATACATTTACACAATGGAATACTACTCAGCTATTAAAAACATGAAAATCTTGACATTTGCAGACCATGGCAAGAACTAGAAAAGATCATCTTCAGTGAGGTAACCCAGACCCAGAAAACCACACATGGTGTATACTCAGTCATAAGTGTATATTATACGCATAACACAGGATAACTGCACTACCAGTCTTATAAAAGAAAGAGATTCTTATCAAAGAAAATTCTTATACAGTAAGTTTTACTCAAGGGTTTGCTTACAGTTTCAGAGAGTAGCCTATCACCACCATGGGCGGATGATGGTGACAAGCAGCACTGTGCAGTAACTGAGAGCTATAGCCTGAGCCACAGGTAGATCCCGGCAGGCAGAAAGGGCCTGCTTCCAGGACAGATGGCAAAGCCCACCCCCAACAGCGCACCAGCATCAACTAGGACATACCTCTTAATCTTTTCCAAACAGTCTGCAAACTGATAACCATACATCTAAATATATGATGAGCATGAGCTTATGGGGGCTGTTCTCATTTAAGCTTCACACAAAAAAATGTTAAGTACGCTTCCAAATTATTTTAATAGAAAACTATTCTGAATGTTTGGAAATGTTACAAGTTAGTGGCTCCTGTAAAAATCACCCCCTTAATTATCTTAAGTAGTTCGTGATTTCGGTTCAGATCTTAGGTTGGTTATATTATTTGTTTAGATTCATATATGCCAGACCTTACACTTCTGTGGACTTGGGACTTTTAAACTGAAATGTTTGATACAATATTAAGTTTTTCTCATGTTATGTATTTTTAGGTAATTTCTAAAGCTATTTTTATTGGTAATATTCATGTTACATCTCAGTTGTTATCCCATCCCTTGTATCCTTCCTTTCCTCCCTCCCTCCTGCTTTCACCATATTCCCCTCCCCTATGACTGTGACTGAGGGGGACCTCCTCCCCCTGTATATGATCCTAGGTGTTTTGTATTTTTAAGAACTACATATGGGCTGACAAGACGACGTAGTTGGTGAAGGTGCCAATTAACAATCCTGAAGGTATAGGTTCCATGCCTGGGATCAGGGATCAGGACCCACTTAAGGATAGGAAAGAACCACTAAGAAAGTTATCCTCTAAGCTCTACATGTCCCATGACATGTGTTTCTCCCCCACTAAATGTAAACAGCATGCACTTAACTCTAAGGCAAGTAGGACTGTTTCTAGAGCTGTGAAGCTTTATCTTGTTCATCTTGTTTGGAGAACAAAATGCACGTGATTTTCAACTACTCTAGTATGTGCTTCTCCGGCTTTTTCAAAGCCTTACATTGGTTATGTAATTGAGGGTCTTGATTGTCAGTTTGAAGCAACATAGAATCACCTTGGGAGTGTCTTTTTATATTTTATAAAATAACTCACTGAAAGAGAGTGGCATTCGCTCTCACTGGCAGTCTGTGTGGTTGAAAAATTACCAAGAGGTCATAGCAAAACCAAACCGCATTATCTGCTTGCCGAACTCCCACCAACATCAAACTTGACCTTCTTCAGCCTTCTAGCATGGGCTAGATGCTAGTGGTGTTCCACAAAACTTTTAGCCATTCAGCATCAGATTGGGACCACTACAGCGCCCACCTTCATTTCCTGAGCATCCAGTGGGTTCTCAGCCTCTCCAGGGTGCAAGCAATTATTGTTGAGCTACGTAGTTCCCATTGCGTAAACTGATCTAACAAATCCCTTTTTATGATATATACACACTCTTGAAGCACCAGTCCTCTAAAGAACCCTGAGTAATGCAGGAAATATACATAATCACTAGTCAAGCATGTTGAGACACACCTTTAATCCCAGCACTCAGGGAGGCAGAGGCATGGGGATTGCTGTGAGTTGGAAGCCAGTCTGGTCTACAAGGAGAGTTCAGGATAGCAAAGACTACAAACAGAAACCCTATCTCAAAAACAAAATACACATATATAAATAATATGATGCACCAACAAACTTTAAAAGATTTAGTGTAGAGGAGAAAAATTATATAAAATAGTGTCTTTCTGGTTTCTAGACATGAGAATATGCATGCTAATTGCTTTAATTTGTGCATAAATACAATATACTTATTTTAAGCATGATAAATTCTTTTTGTTGATATTAATTTTTCTTACTCATATATTCTTAGTCAGCCTTGAAACCAAGGTATTTCAAGAAGTCTTTTGGTTTCTTTGTTTGATTTTGTTTGTTTGTTTGTTTGTACTTTGAGACAACGTTTTTCTGTGTAGCTTTTGCTGTCCTAGACTCACTTTATACACTAGGCTGGCTTTGAACTCACAGCCATCTACCTGCTTCTGCCTCCCTGCGTACTAAGATTAAAGGTGTATGCCACCACTTCGGCTCAACCAGGCATTTTACTTTTAAACCACAGTATCTAAACCACCAAGTTGTACTCTGCATATTGTGAAACACATGATGTAGGCTTTTGGAAAATATTTGGGTTTGTTTTATTAGCATTTCCAATAGATGAAACATTTCTACTCAAGATGTTCATAAAGGAATGGCTGATAATTTCTTGTCTATCATTTTATGACCTTGTGTACTTCATTATTTATTTCTGTGGTGATGTTATGTTATAAACATGTAGAAAAGTAATTTGCAAGAGCCTTGACAAAGAAGCTTCATTTATGACTGGGGAGGCCCATGCATGTTCTATTGAAGGGAGGGATTGGGTTTATTGGGAGAACAGTGCAGCCAGCTGCTGTGCAGACACACTTGTACTGTATTTGCACTATGTTTCACAGTGCAATTTCAAATGTCAAGAATGCAAGGCACTCATCAGATGGACGCTTGGTGAGCAGTACAACTGGCTAATTATGAAATGGAAGACTAATCTCAAGGGCATTTGGCAGTAATGATATTTTACTGTTGAATTTTCAGGTTTTACATTGTATTATGTGTTTGAAAAAATGTATATAATACACAGTTTGAAATTGCAAGCTAAGCTTTTGTTTACTTAATATTTCCTTTATTTAATATTATTAATACAAAATGTTGCATAGAGTTAAATAATAGATCTCACTATATCAGTAATAGTTGCTTGAAAGGATTAAGGGGGAAATCCACTGAAAATTAATCTAAAAGCAGAGAAAAAGACTTTTCTTGGTCTTTTGCTTAAAGCCAGACTATTGTTATTAAAACCACATGGCACTGGGGTCTGCGGTTTAGGATTGTGAAACCTGAGACCGGGTTGTACTATCTGAAGCAAAATTACAGGGGGCTGAAAGAAATCTATTTTACTCAAACAATGTATGTTCACTTAAAAAAAAATCTTTGTTTTAAAGTGTGTCATTCCTCTTCACAGCTCTTTATGACCTTAGATTTTCTAGATGGTTAAAAGTCTGTGATTATACTTAGGAATCACCCTTGTCCTCCCAAATCAAAATAACTTAGTTTCTTCTGCAGCAAAACTCTGGAAAACATATGGTCTCTCTCGCACAGATGTGCGCATGTGTAATGCTTTCTGGTCCCAGAGTTCAGACAATGCCGTGTGGCTCATGTTTAACTTTAAGTCCATTCAATTTTCACTCCACATGTTTTCTAGATTAGACAATGGAGCCTTGAGCTGTTTCTTAACTGTTTGGTCATTATTCACTCTGTGGAGAATGCTCTGTGACACTCCAGTAAAGGTCACAAAACGGTTGGGTGATGCATAAAGTTTTGAGCTTTAATTTTTTTTTGCCTGGTTTTTAGCTTTGATGTGAAGGTGTGATGAAGAGAAGGGTCTTTCAACACCTCTGGCTCCTAAATAACAACACCACACACTGTTTCTAAGACTAGTAGGAGTTATGAAATATTTAATTTCCAAAATGGTTTTCAAACCTTCAAATTGATATATTTCATTGTGATTCTATTTCACTTTAAGTAAAACTATACCTTATTAGAAGAAATTTATTGGAAGAGTACGGATAAATATGAGCAAAATTTATTGTATGGAATTTTATTTTATTTTATTTTTTTATTAATTTATTCTTGTTACATCTCAATGGTTATCCCATCCCTTGTATCCTCCCATTCTTCCCTCCCTCCCATTTTCCCCTTATTCCCCTCCCCTATGACCGTTCCTGAGGGGGATTACCTCCCCCGTATATGCTCATAGGGTATCAAGTCTCTTCTTGGTAACCTGCTGTCCTTCCTCTGAGTGCCACCAGGTCTCCCCCTCCAGGGGACATGGTCAAAGGTGAGGCACCAGAGTATGTGAGAAAGTCATATTCCACTCTCCACTCAACTGTGGAGAATGTTCTGACCATTGGTTAGATCTGGGTAGAGGTTTAAAGTTTTACGGCCTCTATTGTCCTTGGCTGGTGCCTTAGTTTGAGCAGGACCCCTGGGCCCAAATCTGCTTATCATAATGTTCTACTTGTAGGTTTCTAGGACCCTCTGGATCCTTCTACTTTGCCATTCTCCCATGCTTCTCTCATCTAGAGTCCCAATAGGATGTCCTCCCATCTGTCCCAGTTTCCTGGTAAGTGAAGGCTTTCGTGGGACATGCCTCTTGGGCTAATATGCAGATATAAGTGAGTATATACCATTTGAGTCTTTCTGCTTCTGTGTTAACTCACTCATTATGATCATTTCTAGCTCAATCCATTTGTCCACAAATTTCGGGAATTCCTTGTTTTTAATAGCTGAATAGTATTCCATAGTGTATATGTACCACAGTTTCTTTATCCATTCTTTATCCAAACTTAGGCTGTTTCCATGTTCTGGCTATTATGAATAAGGCTGCTATGAACATGGTTGAGCAAATTTTCTTGCTGTGTGCTGGAGCATCTTCTGGGTATATTCCAAGGAGTGGAATAGCTGGGTCTTGAGGAAGCCCTATTCCCATTTTTCTGAGATAGCACCAGATAGATTTCCAATGTGGCTGTACTAGTTTGCATTCCCACTAGCAATGAAGGAGTGTTCCTCTCTCCCCACATCCTCGCCAGCATGTGGTGTCGCTTGAATTTTTGATCTTAGCCATTCTGATGGGTGTAAGATGGAATCTCAGAGTTGTTTTGATTTGCATTTCCCTGATGATTAAGGAGGTTGAGCATTTCTTTAAGTGTTTCTCAGCCATTTGATATTCCTCTGTTGAGAATTCTCTGTTTAGTTCCAAGCCCCGTTTCTCAATTGGGTTATTTGGTTTGGTGGTGTTTAATTTCTTGAGTTCTTTATATATTTTGGATATTAGACCTTTGTCAGATGTAGGGTTGGTGAAGATCTTTTCCCAGTTTGTAGGCTGTCGCTTTGTTCTCTTGACAGTGTCTCCTGCCTTACAGAAGCTTCTCAGCCTCATGAGGTCCCATTTATTAATTGTTGACCTTAATGCCTGTGTCGTTGGTGTTCTGTTCAGGAAGTTGTCTCCTGTGCCAATATGTTCCAGGCTCTTCCCCACTTTTTCTCCTAAGTGACTTAGTGTCTCTGGATTTATGTTGAGGTCTTTAATCCACTTGGATTTGAGTTTTGTGCGAGGTGACAAATATGGATCCAGTTGCATTTTTTTAAACATAGACATCCAGTTAGACCAGCACCATTTGTTGAAGATGCTATCCTTTTTCCACTGAATGGATTTGTGCTTCTTTGTCGAAAATCAAGTGACTATATGTGTGTGGATTCATATTTGGGTCTTCGATTCAATTCCACTGATCAACCAGCCTGTTGCTGTGCCAATATCATGCTGTTTTAATTACTATTGCTTTATAGTACAGTTTGAGATCAGGTATGGAGATGCCTCTGGAGCACCTTTTATTGTACAAGATTGTTTTAGCTATTCTGGGTTTTTTGTTTTTCCATATGAAGTTTAGAATTGAACTTTCAATGTCTTTAAAAAAAATTGTGTAGGTATTTTGATAGGGATTGCATTGAATCTGTAGATTGCTTTTGGTAGGATGGCCATTTTTACTATGTTAATTCTCCTGATTCATGAGCAAGGAAGATCATTCCATCTTCTCATGTCATCCTCAATCTCTTTCTTCAGAGTTTTCAATTTTTTTTCAAACAAGTCCTTCACTTGCTTTGTTAGAGTAACTCCTAAATATTTTATATGGCTTGTGGCTAATGTGAAGAGTGTGGTTTTCCTAATTTCTTCCTCTGCAAGCTTGTCATTTGTGTCTAGAAAGGCTACAGACATTTTTGAGTTAATTTTGTATCCAGCCAATTTGCTGAAGGTGTTTATCAGCTGTAGGAGTTCTCTGGTGGAATTTTGAGGGTCACTTATGTACACTATCATATCATCTGCAAATAGAGATAATTTGACTTCCTTCTTTCCCATTTGGATACTCTTGATCTCCTTTTGTTTTCTTATTGCTCTGGCTGGAACTTCGAGTACTATATTGAAGAGATATGGAGAGAGTGGGCAGCCTTGCCTTGTTCCTTATTTTAGAGGAATTTCCTTGAGTATCTCGCCATTTATGTTGATTTTGGCTATTGGCTTGCTGTATATAGCCTTTATTATGCTGAGAAAAGTGCCTTGTATCCCCAATCTCTCTAAAACTTTAAACATGAATGGGTGTTGGATTTTATCAAATGCTTTCTCTGCATCTAAACAGATGATCATGTGGTTTTTTATTTTCAGTTTGTTTATATGGTGGATTACATTGATGGATTTCTGCATATTAAATCATCCCTGCATGCCTGGAATGAAGCCTACTTGGTCATCATGGATGAAATCTTTGATGTGTTCTTGTATTCGTTTTGCAAGTATTTTATTTAGTATTTTTTCATCGATGTTCATAAGAGAAATTGGTCTGAAATTCTCTTTCTTTCTTGAGTCTTTGTGATGTTTAGGTATCAATGAGACTATGGCCTAGAATGAATTTGGTAATGTTCCATCCATTTCTATCTTTTGGAGTAACTTGAAGAGTATCGGTATTAGCTTGCCCTTGAGGGTCTGGTAGAATTCTGCACTGAAACCATCTGTCCCTGGGCTTATTTTGGTTGGGAGACTATCAATGATTGCTTCTATTTCTGTTGGGGAAATGGGACTATTTAGCTTGTTTATCTGTTCTTCACTCACTTTGACAAGTGAAATTGATCAAGAAAATCGTACATTTCCCTTAGATTTTCAAATTTTGTGGCATAGATGCCTTCAAAATAGGATATTATGATTCTTTGTATTTCTTCAGTGTCTGTTGTTATGTCTCCCTTTTCATTTCTGATTTTGTTGATTTCAGTACTGTCTCTCTGCCTTTTGGTTAGTTTGGCTAACGGTCTGTCTATCTTGTTGATTTTGTCAAAGAACTAGCTCTTGGTTTTGTGATTCTTTGGGCTGTTTTCTTAGTTTCTGACTTGTTAATTTCACCCCTGAATTTGATTATTTCCAGATGTCTACTCCTTTTGAGTGTTTCTACTTCTTTTTTTTCTAGGGCTTCCAGTTGTGTCGTTAAGGTGCTTGCTTATATGCGATGTTTCCAGTTTTTTTTTTTAAAGGCACTTAGTGCTATGAATTTTCCTCTTAGCACTGCTTTCAATGTACCCACATATTTGGGTATGTTGTTCCTTCATTTTTATTGAATTTCAGAAACTCCTTGATTTCTTTCTTTATTTCTTCCCTGGCTCAGGTGTCATTTAGCAATGAGTTGTTTTGTTTCCACCTATGTGTAGGCTTTTTGTTATTTCTGTTGTTGTTGAATTGCAGCCTAAGCCCATGGTGATCTGATAGGATACAAGGTATTATTTCAATCCTCTTGTATCTGTTGAGGCTTGCTTTGGGACCTATGATGTGATCAATATTGGAGAAGGTTCCATTGGGGTGCAGAGAAGAAGGTATATTCATTCTTGTTTGGGTGAAAGGTTCTATAGATATCTGTTAGATCCATTTGACCCATGGCATTGGTTAATGATGTTATTTCTCGGTTTAGTTTCTGTTTCAATGACTTATCCTTCAGTGAGAGTGGGGTGTTGAAGTCTCCCACTATTATTGTGTGGGGATCGATGTGTGGTTTAAGCCTTTTTAGCAGATCTTTTACAAATGTGGGTGCCCTTTTATTGGAAGCATAGATGTTCAGAATTGTGATGTCATCTTGGTTAACTTTACCTTTGATGAGTATGAAGTGTCCATCCTCATCCCTTTTGATTAATTTTGGTTGAAAGTCTATTTTGTTCGATATTAAAATGGCTACACCTGCTTGCTTCTTGTGACCATTTGCTTGGAATATTTTTTTCCAACCTTTTATCCTGAGGTAATGCCTATCCTTATGAGGGAGATGTGTTTTTTGAATGCAGAAGAATGTTGGATCTTGTTTATGCACCCATTCAGTTAATCTGTGTCTTTTTATTGGAGAATTGAGACCATTGATGTTGAGAGATATTAATGACCAGTGACTGTTAAGAGTCTTAATTTTGATGTTGGTTCCAGTCGAGCATTTGTGTAGTTGTGTTTTTGCCATGGTATAGTTATCTATTTCCTGAGTAGTTTTGATTGTAGCTTGACCCATTGGGATGGAGTTTTCCTTCTAGTACCTTCTGTAAAGCTGGATTTGTGGATAGGTACTGTTTGATTTTGTTTTTGTCATGGAATATTTTGTTTTCTACATCAATGGTTATTGATAGTTTTGCTGGGTAAAGTAGTCTGGCCTGGCATCTGTGGTCTCTTAGGGTTTGCAGGATCTCTGTCCAGGCCCTTCTGGCTTTGATGGTCTCTGCTGAGAAGTCGGGTGTAATTCTGATAGGTTAGCCATTAAATGTTATTTGGCCCTTTTCCCATGCAGCTTTTAATATTTTTTCTTTGTTCTGTATGTTTTGTGTTTTGATTATTATGTGACGGGCAGTTTTTCTTTTCTGGTCAATTCTATTTGGTGTTCTGTGGGCCTCTTGTATGTTTATAGGCATCTCTTTCTTTAGATTGGGGAAATTTTCTTCTATGATTTTGTTGAGAATAGTTTCTGGGCTTTGGAGTCTGATATCTTCTCTTTCTTCAATGCCTATTATCCTCAGATTTCTTCTTTTCATGGTGTCCTTAATTTCTTGGATGTTTTGTGTCAGGAGTTTTCCAGATTTGGCATTTTCTTTATTGGTTGCTTCAAGATCTGTGATTGTATCTTTTATACCTGAGATTCGTTCTTCCATCTCTTGGATTCTGTTAGAAAAGCTCACCTCTGTGTCACTCGCCTTCTTCTCTGAGGTCTCCTGTTCTCGTTTTTCTTCTGTCTATGTGTTTATCATTGAATCCATTTTCATCTTCATATCTTGAACAGATTTTTTTATTTCTTTCATCTGATTTTTTGTATATTCCTGAGCTTCTTCCGTTATTGCTTTATAGGTGTTCAGAGCTTGAACTGTTTTATTTATTTCTTTCATCTGGTTGTTTACACTTTCCTGAAAATTTTCCAGTTCCACTCTATGTGCTTCTTTTATGTCTCTCACCTGTTTGGCTGCATCTTCCTGCATTTGATTACGAATTTTATTTGTTTCCTCCATTATCATCCTCATTACCGAGCATTTGAGGTCATTGTATTTCCATTGTATTTGAGTTCTCTGGGTTGTTTTCTTTGGGATAGCTGGAAACTGGAGATGCCATGTTGTTTTGGGTTTTTTTGCATATGCTTTTACGCTGTCCTTTAGACATCTTGCCATCTCTGTTTTTGTTGGGTAACTTCCAGAGTTGGATGGAGGGAGTCTGATGATAGATTCATTTATTTTCTCACGATTTCCGTAGGCTGGAAGCTCTGATGCTTCACTGGTGTGGATAGCAGGAGGTTAGCCCTGTCGTTTGGGCTCTCACAGCCAATGATCCTCAGCTCCCCTTTGCTGTGGGTCCTGCAATCATTTTGGGTCTCTGAATGAGCGTTGGTTCAGGCCAAGGTATCCACAGCCTTCCGGGTCCCCTGCCACATCCAGCCAGGGACACTGGGCCCGAACCACTTGTCAAGCTCAGCTAGATTCTCAGGGCCTGAATCGTCTGCCACAGCAGGAAACCTGTGGGTACTCTGAGCTCGTGCCTCTGGTGGAACTGAGTGCTCTGCCCAGCCTCCCTCACAGCAGGAGAACTGCAGCTGTGCTGAGCTCGTGCCTTTGGTGGAACTGAGCACTCTGCCCAGCCTGTGTCACAGCAGGAGAACTGTGGCTGCTCTGAGCTAGCGCCTAGGGTGGAACTGAGTGCTCTGCCCAGCCTGCATCAGAACAGGAAGACTGCCACTGAGCTGGTGCCTAGGGTAGAACTGAGTGCTTGGCTCAGCTTGTGTTACAGCAGGGGAGCTGTGGCTGCACTGAGCTAGTGCCTCAGGCAGAAGTGCTCGCTGAGCTGAGCCAGTGTCTCCATGGTACAGCACACTGAGCGAACCCGGGACTCTGCCTAGTCCAGTTTGGGTTTCAAGGCACCACTCGACCCAAATCCTGTCCAGAGTCCTTTCTCCCACAGCAACTCCCACCATCCACCATACCAATCACCTCCACTGGAAGCTACAAACCTCAGCCGCCCCCGCTGCTGCTGCTGGTGCCGCTGGTGCTGCCACTGCTGCTGCTGCCTCTGCCGCTGCTGCTCCAATCCAAGAAAATTCACACTCCTCCCGTGTGCAGGGGCACGCAGGTCCTCCGCACCCTGGTCCCTCCGAACAGTGGAACACTCCTGCTGCTGTGGTGTGGGGACCTTGGTGTTCCTGGCTCAGAAATCTGTGCAATTCCCTGAATTGTTCACTGGAGCTTCCAAACACAGTCCACACTGCTCGCTGCCATCTTGGATCCCTATTGTATGGAATTTTAAAAACATTATATAAAATGACAATATTAATACATAAAGGATACTGTGTGTAGAATATAATGTTAAAGTATAAAGGGTAAAATACAACAAAGCATATTTATACCTGAAACGGTGTTATCACTTGCATTACTTGCATTGTGTGTGTTAAAGTTCCAAAAATTTGTTAAATGCTAATATTTTAAATAAAACTACAGACTGGACTCTACCATAAATACTAATTTTAGGCATGAGAGATTTAAGGCTTAGAGATATTAACTTGTCTAATTCTAATTGTGAGCAAATTTGACAGATGTAGCTACATGTCAAACCTGAATTCTCTGATGTAAGACTTCATAGGCATCAAGTTGACACATCCATGTCACTATACACATGTTTCTTCTTCTCCCTGTTGTCATACATATGTCTCATCTTCATGTTGGCAGGCACATGTCTCTGCCAACTGTAGAATGAGCCTCCAGGTCAGACTCACTCTGTTTTCTCAAGGATGTAAACCTCACACATGTGAAGACTGCAACTCTATTTATGATGACTAGTAGTAAAAATCTGTAACTGTTGTGACACCAATCTTATAATCACGGCTATCAGTTTATTTTTTAACATCAAAACTGACCCACCTGATGGTCCATGGACCAAGGAACATCACCCTGAGGAGCAGCCTAGCAAGTGGGACACTAAGATTTCCTATGCTGAAATTTACCATTCATTTAGAAAGTCATAATTGCAAAAGAAAAAGGACCTTTTTTATATAGAAAGGAAGCAGGTAATTAAAATTATTTTCTCCGTGCAGGTAGAAGATTGAAAGATGTGTGGTGAGTTTGGTCAAGCTTGTACTGCTTGGTAAAATCATAAAGATTTTTTCCTGGGATTTTTCAGTATACTCCCTTACTCACAAGTACTTCCTTATACAGAACATTCAACATGAACATTCAGGAAAGGCATGATTCCATGAGGCCTGCAGCAGGTAAACCCAGTGATAAAGCCGTGTGTCACATCCAATTTGATCATTCAAGGACACCAACTGCTCTGATCAACAGCTTCGGAAACCGCCCATCCTTTCACCACTGGGATTTCTGCTCTGGCTGTTTTCTGGCATAAAATCTTGGAATATATTCTATTTTCTGTATTCTTCTGTGCCAGCTACATGTCTATAATCCACAGTCCTCAGTCTGGATTATTGTTGAGGTCAAGTGTGACGTTATCTTAAAAGATTCCCTTTTCTTATTTAATCAGTTGTATTTATTATTAAAATGTGACATTATCTTTGACTTAATTATAGAGTAGACATTACTTCAGAACTTTATTTTTATTCATAGTAAAATAGACAATAATTTTAATTTTATCACACACACGTATATATGTCACATATTACCAAAAAAACCAATACTTTAAATACAAATTTATTTTAGCTCTTACTTTGTATTATGAACTAACACATGACATATCATTAAAGTTTATAGTCTCAATTTTCTGTTAATAAAATTCCATGTCAAGCTGTGTTACATCATTAACAAAATTTTTTACTACAATATATATTGATAAAATTAGTTCCTGCCTCCTCCAACTTCTCTCAGACAAAAAACAAAACAAAAAACTCTGAACAAATGTTTTGAGTGTTGTAGCTGTACACTACTCTGTCATATTTTCAAAAACTTCTTATTGAAAGTAGTTAACTCTGTTTAAAAAAAAAAAGATCAAAATGATCTTTTTGCATTAATGTTTATAAGAGAAATTAGCCTGAAATTCTCTTTCTTCGTTGGGTCTTTGTCAGGTCTAGGTAGCAAAGTGACTGTGGCTTTATAGAGTGAGTTTGGTAATGTTCCACCCATTTCTATTTTGTGAAGTAGCCTGAAGAGTATATGCATTAGCTCTTCTTTAAAGGTCTGGTAGAATTCTGTGCCAAAACCACCTGGCTCTGGGCTTTTTTTGGTGGTGGTGGGGGACTTCTAATGACTACTTCTATTTCTGTAGGAAAAATAGGACTATTTAATTTGTTTACTTGATCTTGATTCAATTTTGGAAAGTGGTATCAATAAAAATTTTTTCATTTCCCTTAGATTTTCAAATTTTGTAGCATATAAGTTTTTGAAGTAGGACCTTATGGTTCTTTGTATTTCTTCAATCTCTGTTGTTGTGTCTTCCTTTTTATTTCTGATTTTGCTGATTTGGATAGTGTCTCTCTGGCTTTTAGCTACCTTTGCTAACAGTATTTTTGACTTATTGATTTTCTCAAAGGACCAGCTCCTGATTTTGTAGATTCTTTGAATGGTTCTCTTTGTTTCTAATTTATTGATTTCAGCCCTGAGTTTGAATATTTCTAGCCATCTACTCCTTTGGGTTTTTCTACTTTTTTTTCTAGAGTTTCCAGATGTGTCATTAATTTGCCTATATGAGATGTTTCTAATTTCTTTTTAAAGGCACTTAGTGCTATGAATTTTCCTCTTAGCACTGATTTTGATGTGTCCCATAAATTTGGGTATGTTGTACCTTCATTTTCATTGAATTTTTAGGAAGTCCTTAATTTCGTTCTTTATTTCTTCCCCACCCAGTTGTCATAAAGTAGAGAGTTGTTTAGTTTTTATGAGTGTGCAGGCTTTTTGTTGTTTCTGTCATTGTTGAAGTCCACCTTTAGTCCATGATGATCTGATAGTATTGAAGGTGTTATTCCAATATTCTTGTATATGTTGGTGCTTGCTTTGTGATCTACTGTATGCTCAATTTTGGAGAAGGTTCCATGAGGTGCTGAGAAGATATAATCTTTTGTGTTGGGTGAAAAGTTCTGTAGATATCTGTTAGATCCATTTGAATCATGACATCTCAGTTTAGTTTCCTTTTCATTGACCTATCCTTTGGTGAAAGTGAGATGTTGAAGGCTCCCACTATTAATGTTGGGGATTGGTGTGTGATTTAAGCTTTGTTAATATTTCCTTTAAAAATGTGGGTGCCTTTGTATTGGGGGCACAGATGTTCAGAATTGTGATGTCATCTTGGTTGAATTTATCTTTGATGAGTATGAAGTGTCCTTCTTCATCTCTTTTGATATATTTTTGCTGAAAGTCTATTTTATTAGATATAAAAATGGCTGTACCAGCTTACTTTTTGTGTCTGTTTTATTGGAATACTTTTTTTTAGACTTTTATCTTGAAGTAATGTCTATCCTTGTGGTTGAGATGTGTTTCATGAATACAGAAAAATGTTGGGTCTTGTTTACGCATCCATTGAGTTGGTCTGCATCTTTTTTTTTTTTGCATTTTGTTTGTTTGTTTGATTGTTTTAAAGATATATATTATTTTATTAATTTGTTCTTGTTACATCTCAATGGTTATCCCATCCCTTGTCTCCTCCCATTCTTCCCTACCTCCCATTTTCCCCTTATTCCCCTCCCCTATGACAGTTCCTGAGGGGGATTTCCTACCCCTGTATATGCTCATAGGGTATCAAGTCTCTTCTTGGTAACCTGCTGTCCTTCCTCTGAGTGCCACGAGGTCTCCTCCTCCAGGGAAAATGGTCAAATATGAGGCACCAGAGTATGTGAGAAAGTCATGAATTCCTCTAAGTTCTAGTTAGAGGAATAAGACAATAAAAGAAGATCAAGGGGATCCAAATGGGAAAGAAAGAAGTCAAATTATGCCTATTCATAGAGGGTATGATAGTGTTCATACAGGACCACCAAATTTCTACTGGAGAACTCCTACAGGCTGATAAATACTTTCAGCAAAGTGGAGGGATGTAAAACTAACTCAGAATTCTCAACAGAAGAATTCGAATGGCTGAGAAACACTTAAAGAAATGTTGAACATCCTTAGTCATCAGAGAAATGCAAATCAACTATGACATTCCATCTTACACCCATCACAATGGCTAAGATCAAAAACTCAAGTGACAGCACATTGTGGCGAGGACATGGAGAAAGGGGGAAATTCCTTCATTTCTTGTGGGAGTGTAAATTTCTACAACTGCTTTGGAAATCAATCTGGCACTTTCTCAGAAAACTGAAAATAGAGCTACCTCAAGGCCCATATATTCCACTCCTTGGGATACACCCAAAAAATGTTCTACCACACAAGAAGGACTTATGCTCATAGCAGCCTTATTCATAATAGCAAGAATCTGGAAACAACCTAGATGTCCCTCATTCAAAAAATGGATAAAGAAACTGCGGTACATTTACACTATAGAATGCTACTCAGCTATTAAAAACAAGGAGATACTGAAAATTTCAGGCAAATGGATGGAGCTAGAAATGATCATCCTGGGGGAGTTAACCCAGACTCAGAAAGATATACATGGTATATACTCATTTATAATTGGACACTAGTCCAACTCCCCTGAAAGTCTTTACTTAGCAGGAGCTTAGGATAGATGTTGGGTCTTCCTGTTGGGACTCCATGGGAGAATGGGGAAATAGAAGATCCAGAGTGTCTTAGAAACCTGTAAGAATACCATTAAGACTTGCAGATCTGGATGCAGGGGGGTCTGCTCAAAATACTGTACCAATCAAACCCAGAACCCATATTCAGATCTAGACAATGGACAGCACATTCTCCACAGTTTTATGGAGAGCAGGGATTGATGGACACTCTGGTGCCCCCTATTTGACCACTTCTCCTTTGTGGGGAGGTCTGGTGGCACTCAGAGGAAGGGTAAGCAAGTTTCCAGGATGAGACCTGATAGGCTGTGATCATATGGTGGGGTGGGGGAGGAGGTTCCCTTCTATCACAGACCTAGGGGAGGGGAATAGGGTAAAAGATGGAGGGAGGAAGGGAGTAATGGGAAGATACAAGTGAGGGGATAATAATTTATATGTAATCTGAATAAATTACTTAAATAAAAAAAGAAAAAAGGAAAAAATTGAGCAAAAGTTTATGCTTATAATATCTTTTTGTTGATAATTTCAATCAATATATTTTAATGAATTATCTCTTAGGAGGAGGAGGAAAATAACAAGAACAAGAACAAGAGGAACAAGAAGAACAAAAAGAAAAAATATCCCAAATATGACATAAAACATCTACAGCAATACCACTGAGTTCCTTTGTGTTAACCATCTACTCTAGGGCATAGGACCTACCCTAAAGTATAGTTTATAGAGTCAGTGAGACTATTTAAAAATACTAATTATTCATTTGCAAGGGGTTGTCATTTGAGATAGCATTTTGATTGCAGATGGAGAATCATGTCTACACTCCACTCAGCACTGAGACCCAGTTTTGCTTGGAGTTGTATAAGCCATGTACAAACTGCCACAAACTATGTGAGTTCATATGTGCCTGTGTCCTGTTGTCTATAGAAGATCTTTTCTCTGTGTCTTTCATGCACTATGGCTTTTAAAATATTTCCCTTCCTCTTTTGTAGAGATTCTTGACGCATGAAGAGGGGTATTTGATGAAGATATCTTATTTAGTGCTCCAGAGTTTCTCACTTTCTACATATTGTCCTGTTGTGGGTCTCTGCTTTAGTTCCCTACTATTGCAGGACATAGCTTCTCTGATGATGGTGTCTGAGCCAGACAATGTTATATGGGTATATCAGAATGCCGTTAGGGGACTGATTATTGCTAGTACTTTTCTGTTTGTTTGTTTTTGTTATTTTTTTGGAGGATAATAATATTTTGTTTTTTCTATCATCCATGATCTACATATCTTCAGGTCTTGGCCACACAAGCAGTTTCAGGAACTGATTCTATCTCATCTAGTGGGCCTTAAATCCAATCAGATATTTGTTGGTTATTTCCACAACTTTTGTTTCCTTATTGGTCTAGAATATTTTGCAGGCTGCTCACCACTGTATATAATAGGATTTATAGCAGTGTTGGTGTTTAGCCTTCTCCTCTGGTTGTGTTCAGAATGCCTTCTAGTTTATAAATAGTAGTCAGTAGGAATAAAGGCTCTAGCACAGTGTCAGCTCAACTCCTCTGTGTTCAATGGGATATGTATTGGCTGCCTGCAGCAACAGGGCCTTATCATCAGGTTGTGGAGAGCATTCAAATAGCCTTGGCAATAGCCTCAGTTGTTTGTGGTTTCCATAGGGCCCCTCTGGCTAACAACTTAATTAAAAGTAACTCATTTCTGGCACTTGGGGCATTAGTCTTCCTCATTATTTGGTGACTCCATTTAGATTAATTTTATACATGTGTATATTTTATGAAGCCTTTATTGCAGTAAGTTTCCATATAACCCTTCAAATGGTCCTACCTTGTTTCCTTGCCTTAATCCCCTCCTCTCCCACTGCTCATTTAATCCTTTCATTTCAAGCTCTTCCTTATCCCTTTATAACTATATTCTAGGGAAATAAACTTATATTTAGGTCTAATTCTGATTATTTTTTGTTTGTTTGAGTATGTGCTGGCTTGGGTTGGATTTTGTGTAGATGATGCTGAGTGAATTATATTTGCTAAAAGATCAAGCTAGTAAAGTATTTAGCAATCTGTAAACAAGCTGGCCAGGTATCAAGGCCGGGCTATGTGGCCCATTTAGACTTATGTCACCTTTCAGCTCGTCAATTATTTCCTTCATGTAACATTGTATAATTTCTGGATAGTAACTAAAAATTTTTATTAGTTTTACAGAGTTATTAAAGTTGGCTGAACATTAGAAATTTCTGAACATTGGCTGGAGACTACATACATGATATTAAGTTATAAAGTAATATAGGATATTAAATTCCTAAAAGTAGAAAATATTGATTTTTTTAAAAAAGAAGTTTTCTCAGAATTAAAATTTAACAACAGTAATCTTCCATTGATTTGGCAGAAAACAATTATTTCTTAGATGCTGAATTTCATACAGTATTAAGAACATATAACTTTTCTTTAAATTTCACATCTGTAAAACTTTGATTAAATATGCATGAATTCACTTATGAAAAATAACTTATTTTAATTATACCAACTAAAATTGTATAGTTATTTTCTAATACACTATTTTTATCTTCTCTAAGTTTCTTCTACATTTTGCTTAATGTAATATTAAGGGTTCTATTGTGTTTTAATTAGAACTTGGTTTTGGTAAAACATTTCATAGTTAAAACAGAAAGTGAACCAACATATGATGATGCTACCTAAAGCGTGGAAGCCCAGATTCATAAGGATTCAAGAAAAAAGCACCACTCTTCCAGTTTTTCCTTGAACTTAGGTTAGAGGTATGCCAGAAGACAGAATCAGGAAAGCAAAACATAATCTTCTCATTTTAACAAATGACTGTTAAAATATTTACAGAATGAATGAAACTTTTTGCAGCTGTATAATTAAAAATATATAACCAACATTAATAAAATTTATTTTACATTCATTAGCAAAGAAACAGATATTTTACTTCTTCGTGATTAAGGATGCAGTGGTGATAATCTAATTTTGGAGAAAATTAGGTTCATTAATTTTAAAATGATAAACGCATACTATGTATAATGCGTATTTAGAAAACCTAAGGATATCGTAGATAAAAACATGGCTGAGTTTTCCCAAGCACTTTGATGTAACTGCCCTTGAAAACCACACCGTCCCTGTCCTACATCCTCTCCAATAGGACTCTCACATTCCGTAACTGATGTGGGTGGTGGCTCCTGCTTCTTTTCCCATCCCTGCCTCTAGGCTTTGAGTAATAGCTGAAAATGTTATTTATTTATTTATTTATTTATAATTGTTTATTTGCTCACTTTACATCCTGGCCATAGCCCCATCCTTCTCACCTCCCAGTCCCATCTTCCCTGCCTCTCACCCACCCCCTTCACTTAATCCTCAAAGAAGGGGAACCTCCCTTCCCATATACCCCCAGATCATTAAGTCGAACCAGGGATGAACATGTCTTCTTCCCCTGTGGCCTGTCAATGCAATCCTGCCAGGGGGAAGTAATTGAAATGTGTGTAAGCATCCATGTCAGAGATAGCCCCTGCCCCGCATACTAGGGGACACATATGAATCCTGAGCTGGCCACCAACTACATCTTTGCAAAGTCCTTGGTTGGTGCTGCAGACTCAGCAGGCCCCTCTGGGCACCGGTTAGTTGGCTCTGTTGGCCTTCTAAAGTTTTCAAAAGAACTAGCACGTAACATCAACCAGGTTTGGGGACTTTCTCTTTATTATATGAATTCTTTTAGCTTTCGGTGGCTAAACTTCCACTATGATTTATCAACCTCTGACCCTTAAAACATTAAACATGATTTGCATTTAAGTAGAAGACACAACTGTAGTCAGAATTCTATTTCCTCATTACAAATAATAAAAACTTAGTAAGAAAAATGTTGATATCATACATCTTTCTGTCTTTCCTTTCTTAAAAGCATCTATGAGCAACTTTTTGTTACATCTACTTTGCATACATATATATGAATAAACATACATATGCATATATTATTTCCAGAAACAGTTAGTGATTAAGTAGCCTTACATGACCTTTTGAACCCAAAGGTAGCTATAGCAGACTTGAAACAAAATAAGAATGTTAAATTAAGTCCCTATAGAGATTTGGAAACTCTGAAATAAAGTTTCCTTATACCTATCTATAAACAAACTTTTCTATCCTGCAAGATGTATAATTTTATATGCTGCTTCAGCATAGAGAATACGTTCTTCTGTTTTTTTTTTTTAAATTAGCACTTCATAAAAACTGTTCAATACATGAAGGAAATACAACTGAACCTGCATGCACATGACCGACCTTTCTATTGCAGTAGAGGTGTACATATTGCTTCAGTAATGCCGATGAACAGGGAACCAGAGGACCTCATTTAACGATGGAGCAGTAAGTACTGTGGATTTGAGTTCTGCTTTGCGTAGAGGGGGCCTCACATTGTCACTGCGTAGGCACCAGCATGCAAGAGAGTCAGCTTTCTCTAAGCTATAAGTAGACATTGCTCTCTTAGCTGAGCCTGCAATATCTGGGCTCCAACTTACACAACTGGGTATTCGAGGCTTTGCTGTAATAACACAATGAACATGAGAAATAAAATAGGATTACCTTAGCGTCTGCTCACAACATTGCAAAACAGTCAGCTTCAGGGCTGACGCGGTATGGAAAGTCGGGGCCCTGTGCTTAAAATGAAGGTTTTCTGTGCAGCCAGTTTATTTCCCTGGTCTGCAGAGCAGCTCCAAGTCTCCATAATGTAATGCCTCATCAGTGGTTTCATTGTCATGGTTACACTGATCACCTGAGCAGGGTGAAAATCTGGAATTTGAAGAAAAATATATGTATATAAATTATTTTGTTATACTTCATCCTCCTTTCCCTATTCTCCTTCTCCTTTCATATTTGTCAACACTATTCCTTCTCAATTCTTAGTTAGTAGTCCTGATTTTCCTGTCTACAGTGCATCACTTTGTGTAGATATAAATTTTACTGGTGCTGCCATGGAAGCCATGGGTCTCAGGCTTAAGATTGGTTATAATCTCAACAGCTCAATGTGTAGAAAACATAAAGGAGAAGAGAAAAAAAACATAGTCATATTTAGAAGGAAAAAATAGAACACACTATTCATGATTGATTGATTGAGTAAAGATAAGGAGAAGTATTATTGTCAAATATTTATGCATGTGAGAGACTACACATGAAAAGTGCACTTCTCCAAAGGGGACATGAGTAGTGGGGAAGAATCAATATAAGCTATAATTTTTCAGAGATTTTTTTTCAAGTTGGGAAGTTGATACTTCTTTCAAGAGAATAGTTTGGAGTTATTGGAAAAACCTAATTCTCAATGGATTCAATCTTTCCAATAAGCTTACTGTTATGCTGTAAAGTAGAAATTTTGCAGAGGTGCCTTCCTGGTCCCAATCATCTGACAGGTAATGCACTCTTTGGTGTTCCTTATTGGTCCCACTACATACCCTGGTGACTGACTCTTCTCTTCCTGTCATGCTTCCATATTTATAAGCACCTCTTACCCACTTGGTAAGTCTGTCAGGGTGTAAATACATTGCTCAAATGGGACCCCATCCCTTCAGCTGAGTCCTCCCAATCTGTCCCCAGCTAACTACTGCTGTTCTAGCATGCATCCTGTATTCTCTAGGATGGGTGTGGAACTATAACAGTTTTGACGTAAGCTTAATTACAGGAAAGATCCAGAGTCTCCATATCCTTGGCTTCAAAATTCATTGAGGCTGTGTTTAGGCAATAGCTGCACTATCACAAAGCTTCCTGTTAGAGTCTAATTCATGTGGGTGCAAGTTCTTATTTTTTTTAAAAATAAGCATTCTTGTATAACTTACCTTTTATATCAGGAGGGGAGCATGATTATATCACACCACTACCACAGATTATGCAGTTAAGCCTCTCCCTCTAGTAGAAATCCCAGCGTCAGCAATCTGAAGGGTAATGACAAGTGTAATCCTGGGGAAGACACTTTCTTAGCTATGGTGTCTCCCCAGCCAGGTACGCATGACTTTCTTTTTAGAAATGGGAACATGTTTCATTCTCATTCAGAAGGGCAAATAGAATAAACACCAGAAGCAGTTGAAGAGAGGGAACAGGACGGAAACCTACCATAGATGACCACTGAAAGACTCCACCCAGCATAGGATCAAAGCAGATGCTGAGACCCACAGACAAACTTTAGGCAGAGCACTGGGAGTCTTATGGAAGAGTTTGGGGATAGAAGGACACTGAGGGGACAGGAATTCACAAGAAGACCAATAGAACTCAAAAATCTGGGGCAAGGTGTGTGCGTGGGGGGGGGAGAGTGCTGCAGAGACTGACACACCAAGCAAGGACCATGTATAGTGAGGACATAGATACCCTGCTCAGATGTAGACAATAGACAGTTCAGTCTCCATGTGGGTCCACTAATATGGGAAACAGAGGGTGTCTCTGACATGGACTCTGTTGCCCACTTGTTGATTACTTCCTCCTGGCAGGGTGGCCTTGCCAGGCCACAAAAGAAGAGGATACAGCAGTCCAGATGAGACTTGATAGGTTGGGGTCAGATGTTAGAGGACGGCAATTTCTCTTTATGAGGACTAGGGCAGCGGTGAGGGGAAGAGGGAGGCAGAGTGGGACTGGGAAAAGATGAGGGAGGGGGATACAATTGGGATGTAAAATAAATAAATTAAAAATAATAAATTAGTGCATCTCTGTGGGTTGAAGGCCAGCATGGTCTACAAAACGAGTTCCTGGACAGCCATAGATACAAAGAGAAACCAATAAATAAAATAAAAGTAAATAAATCATAAAATAACAAAAAGACAAATATATACTACTAGCCTTTACAGATTCAGTAGACTAAATTCTCAGACTCCTCAAAACAACCACGATATGTCACGCCATGACTTAGCTATATGCTTGCATGGCTACAAGTAGCATGTAAAAAGAGAAAAAAAAGCACAGAACTCTGTTTGGGTGAAAAATTGATGTTTGATGCACACCTTTGAGAATTTCGTATGAGTTTCAACGATATTTACTGTCTTCGCAACTTATCCAAGATCGACTCCCCCTTCCTAGCCACCCAACCTGTGTCTTCTTTTTTCACTCCTTAAGACAGATTGGTGTTGCCGGTGTATTCATAGATGTGTGTCCCCCCCCTCTCCCCACTGGAGCGTGATTCATCTGGATGATTCTAGACGAGGGGTAAATGAGGTGGAAGAACTGTAGCACCCAGATCAGCGACACAACAGGGCTGTTCTACATATAAACTCACAGAAGTGGATATAAGAGCTCATGCAGTCTCAAGCCAGACAAAATCTCAGCGAGGAGAGGGGAGGTGAGCAGTAACTCACCCTGGCGGAGGACTGACAGGCAACTGGAAGCTCCAAAGCAAGGGAGAGTCGCTTGTCTGGTATATTATTAACCGATGAGATAAGCATAAACTGTATCTTGTTTCTTGGGTAGAATTTGTTTTGGTAACATGCTAAAGGCAGACATTTCCCAGCAATCAGCAAGTAATTGTATTAATATTTATGTATTTTTGTGTGATAGAGAAAGAAGGAAAGAAGAGAGAGAGAGACAGAGACAGAGAGAGAGAGAGAGAGAGAGAGAGAGAGAGAGAGAGAGAGAGAAAGACAGAGAGAGACAGAGAGAGAGAGACACAGAGAGAGAGAGAGAGAGAGACAGACAGACAGACAGACAGACAGACAGAGTGACCACACAGGAGGCGAGAGAATAAATTGTAGCAGTCTCACTTCCACACTGTACGTTCAGGGGGTGGAATTCAGGGTGCCACGCTGAAGCCAAGGCTCTTTACTTTCTCAGCCGTCTTGTTGCTTACTTTTCTATCTCCAAATCCATACATATAAATGAATAAGAACACTGACAAGAAAATATGGTAAAAATGAAAAAGGAAGATGTACAGTCCATTATTGGCCCATGAGGAATAGTGAGTAAAAATTTTTTACTGAAGGGGAGTAAACATAGAAAGGAACATGGTCAGAACACTCTCCACAGTAGAGTGGAGAGTGGGATATTACTTTCTCACATACTCTGGTGCCTCACCTTTGACCATGTCCCCTGGAGGGGGAGACCTGGTGGCACTCAGAGGAAGGACAGCAGGTTACCAAGAAGAGACTTGATACCCTATGAACATATACAGGGGGAGGTAATCCCCCTCAGGAACAGTCATAGGGGAGTGGAATAAGGGGAAAATGGGAGGGAGGGAAGAATGGGAGGATACAAGGGATGGGATAACCATTGAGATGTAACAAGAATAAATTAATAAAGGAGAAAAAAAAGTAAAAAAAAAAAAAAAGAAAGAAAAAAAGAAAGGAACATGGTATCGCTGCCTCCAGTCACCTTTTGAACATGAAGTTTGTGAGTGCATGCACCAGTCATTATGCATTTCAACTATTGTGTGAAATAGATCCTTAAAGAAAATAACATAGCTGTGACTGATGCGGACCTCCTTCCCCTGTAAATGGTCATAGGGTATCAAGCCTCTTCTTGAAAGACTGCTATCCTTCCTCTGAGTGCCGCCAGGCATAGGGGAATGCAGTAAGGGGAAAATGGGAGGGAGGGAGGAATGGGATGATACAAGGGATAGGATAACAATTTAGATGTAATATGAATAAATTAGTAAAATATATTTTAAAAAGAAAAAAATGAAAATAACATAGCTATCACATTGGAAGAAATATAGTGCCCATGAATTTGAGAGAAAATCAGGGGCGACTGGACATACACGGAGGGATTGGAAGGAGAACAGAAAAGGGGAAAGATAATGCCGCTATATTTTAATTTCAAAAACTAAAAAAAATAGAGTACATTAGGGGACATATATAGATTCATACGGATTTGAATAAAAAGTAAAAAAAAACACATGCAGTCTTAGAGTCCGGCCAAATAAAAACAGGTTTTGAATGCCAACAATGCCCCTTTCTCCCTGAAAAAATAAATATTAAAATTTTCAATCTTTCTCAATTTTAGGTCAGGCTGAGCATTTTAAATAGAATCTCTTGCTATTTGGGACTTCTTAAGAAACCGTTTGCATTTGATCAGTGTGAGCCTACCCTCATCTCAACTGTCAAAGACAGAGCTTAGCCTGAGACAGTGGCAAACAAACCTCAAAAGGCCAAAATGACCAAAAGGGCTTTGTGGGAAGCTTGCCTTTTTTTCAGTGGTCTTCAACTACTTTTCAGAGCAAGTTACTGCTGGTCTATGAGAGCAAATGCCCAGCTAAGTGCTGGTGTTCCTCTAAATGCACACACGTGGACTGGGTGATTTATATTTGAAAACTGTCTAAGAGACAAATACATTAACTACATACTTCTTTTTGAGAATAGCTACTGTTTTCCAGATTAATATTAAATATTGAAAACTTTCTTGCCCTATTCAGGGCCATATTCTACATTTGAATGCAGTTACTTAAGTATTATGACAAATTAATTGTAAGTAATCAGAAAGAAGAGCTTTTTACACCCTCTGTCAGAATTAGTGAGTGATGAGGTTACACCTCTGAGAGCACCAAAGTAGAAAGGCAGGCAACTGCGCTCACATTTTAATTTCATCAACACGAAATAATTCTTAGATAATATTCTGTTTGTTGCTCCATTGCCCTCAACTTCTCCCATTAGAATCTTCTAAGCAAATTTTAGTGATGCCTGGGCAATCATTTTCCTGTTGTTTTATGATTCTCAGCCTGCCTATTCATTCATGCACCCAGCAGTTTATTCTGTAAATGACTGAGCCTTGGGTGTGGGCCAGGCATTGTGCTATGCACTCAGGGTGGGAGAAGCCAAAGGAATTCAGTTTCAGCTCCCAGAGCCTACAGACAGGACAGTGAAGTGCATGAGAACATTTATATAGCACAAGAGAATAAGCATATGAAGACAAACATATCACCACAACCATGTTGGATTCCATAATGTTGGGAAGAGAAGATGCCCCCTAAACTTCACTTGGATGCATTAATTCTTCAGGTAGATGGAACGTTATAAGGAAATACATAAAAACTACATCTGAGGCCATAGGTAGGCTAACACATAGTGACAGGGAGTCCAAAAACTTCAGATAAATGGACATACTGTAACAAATAGTTGGCTCAAAATGGTCAAAAGTGTAGATAAGCCCAAGGGTAATGACAAATCTTGATTAACACATATTGAATATTTTTCCATGAGCTTTTAATACAAGTCAGTTATAGAAAGTCAATAAAGCCCAACAAATCAATTTGAGCAGAGTGGCTAGTTTTAGCCGCACAGTAAATTATATTTAAAATTTGTATAGACTCAAACCAGTATCATTGCAGTAGGTGAAAAATGTATCATAACGCAGTGAAGATTAAAAGTTCCTACTGTTGTTTTCAAAATTTAGTATTGATTGCTTTAGAATCAATGTTAAAGCTGGGCACTGTGGTGCTTGCCTATAATTCTAGTACTCAGGTAGGCAGAGACAGGCGGATCTGTGAGTTCAAGGCTAACCTGGTTTACAAAGCAAGTCCAGGACAGCCAAGGTCACACAGAGAAACCACTTCATGGAAAAAAGAAAGCAAGAAAGCCTAAAAGGAAGGAAGGAAGGAAGGAAGGAAGGAAGGAAAGAAGGAAAGAAGGAAGGAAGAAAGAAAGGAAGGGAGAAACAATTTTAATTATTTAAATAATCAATATTACTCTGGAAAAACTGAATGTATAAATAGAGAGGGCATTTTTTCCAGTACCGAATGTATAGCAGAAGTATATTTCTACTAGTCACAGTATATTTAAAAAGTCACATCAGTTTACTCATTATGTAAATTAAGCAGCTTATAAATACGGCTAATTTTTCTCTCTAAAGTATCAAGGATCCATGAAAATAATTAGGAGTCTTTTAATGATAATCCTAGGGAAGAAATCCAGAGAAACTGGGTAGATCTCTGGAAGCACTTTCTACTTGGGGTATTAGCTAATACAAGAAGAAAAGCACAAGTCTCTGAAAGAAAAAAAAAAAGGAGGTTTCAAAGTAGCCACAGGGTATGGGGAAGGGTCAAAGAGAAGAGGTTGCTATGGAAAAACTTTATACTTCAAGAAACTAGCAAAATTGTTCAAAGAGTTTCAGTACTAAGTTTTAGCCCATATGACTCTCCATAGAAGAAGATAGGACTGCCCTAGGCCTGAATACCTAACTAAATTTCAAGCAGAAATTCTTGTACATTGTATAAAACAACTGGAATTATAGAAATATTTGCCATCATGAAGATGATCCAAGAAAAGCAAGACAAATTAAAATAGGCAACTAGCTGGGTCTCGTGCCTCCTGAGAGATGAGGCCGGAGGGGTCCAAGTCACCTTTAGTTTAATAGAAATCTGTGCTACATGAAAGCCTGTTTCATCGTACACACATCTGAGTAATAAAATACCAGAGCTGGAAATAATTGAGTTTCTATCTGATTTTAAAACAATAAGAGCTTAAAAATAAAGGTAAACAATACAGAGAAGAATTTGAACAACCAAGAAACAGAATAGAAAGGTTTTTAAATTTCTTTTAAATTTTAATTTTAATTTTTTATTTTTTATTAATTTATTCTTGTTACATCTCAATGGTTATCCCATCCCTTGTATCCTCCCATTCTTCCCTCCCTCCCATTTTCCCCTTATTCCCCTCCCCTATGACTGTTCCTGAGGGGTATTACCTCCCCCTTTATATGCTCATAGGGTATCAAGTCTCTTCTTGGTAGCCTGCTGTCCTTCCTCTGATTGCCACCAGGTCTCCCCACTCAAACTAAGGTGCCAGCCAAGGACAATACAGGCTGTAAACTTTAAACCCCCACCCAGATCTAGCCAATGGACAGAACACTCTCCACAGTAGAGTGGAGAATGGGATATGACTTTCACACACACTCTGCTGTCTCAGAATGGAAAGTTTAACTAAAAGTATTTTTGATATAGACAGAAAAAAAAACCAAAAATAAATATAGAAGAAAGAGTAAGGCACTTATGTAAATAATACAATGATAAGTGAGATTGCTCATATGTGTGTGTAAAATATAAGAGAGAAAAATAAGACTGGGCCAAATGACTCTCTGAAGAGTCAATTGGACTTTCCAACAAATGACTGAGATGATCCTCACACATATTGTAATAGGATTGGTGACAGCCAAAGCTGAGCATTCATTTTATTTTTTAAGGAGGCAGCAGAAATGTACATGTTTAAATAGCAACTCCATAGTCACTCTACTGTCGGTGTAAACTGTGCAAGCCAGAATCCAGTGAGGTGACTGATTGATTAAAAAAACAAAGAAAAATTAGTAGAAAATGTACTGTATTTTTAAGTTACAGTGTAGTGGATCAGTCTAATATCCATTTACACAAGCAAAATGAAACTACTCCCAACACATGTGGTATATAAAAGTCATTCCTTGTCATTTTCTAGACTTGAGTATAAAAGACAAACAAATGTTTCCTAAAGACTAGTCAATAGAATGTTACTTTGGAATTCTACTTCACAATGTGTTCTGAAAGACAGCAAAATGCTAAATACCATGAAAATGATTAATTAATGAAACTGCATAAATGCATGATGTCCCACCAGACAGTGCTTCTAAGAATGTGAAAATTATGAATAGTAAGAAAGTAGGCAAAGGATCTGCCATAAAAATAACCTTAAGTTTTCACATATAAAAAGAATATAAATATTATAAGCTCTTAACTTTAATTACTATTAGACTTATGACTTTTAAATATGAAGCTTTAATTGGTGAAGTCAGACTAGCACTCCTATGGGAGGATGAGAAAAGTGTTGTAATTAGAAGACAGGAGAAAAACATGGAATTGCTAATATTTATGCATTCACCTTAAATTTGATGCATCTAGTTCTAAGCAGACTCAGTCTGGATTCATACTCACAGAGATCTACCTGCCTTTGCCTCCTGAGCCTGGGAATGAATGGTGTGTGCCACCATGCCTGGCTATTACTCAAGTTCTTAATTGATGAGCTCTACATATTTACAAATATTTATATATTTGCTTCATGGACATTTATGTTAGAACTATATATTTGTTATCTCTCCTCGAGTAGTAACTGGTGCTTAAGACAGTTTATTTTCTCTTGTCTACAAAATTTTCCCTTCTAAGTAGTTGTTTTGTTTTGATTCAGTATTTCCTGACTGGAATTTCTCCACTGTAGAATGACAACATATATTCTGTGTGATTGTATGATAGAAGTATGCAATTTGCTTATTGTTTTTTTTTTTACTGGGGGCTGCAATTAAAATATTGCATTTAATCTCCAAGAAGACTTTGAAAATTCTAAGATTGAGAGTATGAAAGAGTATAGGGACTTTTGATGTTGTATTTATTGCATTTTGCCTTATAATAAGGCCATTAGTGTATGGAGGACAAATATTGTAATGTTGTGGTTTGTATGAGAATGACCTCCAATGCCCCATATATTTTAATACTTTGTCATCAGTTGATAAAACTGCTTCCGAAAGACTGGAAAGTGTGACCTTGTTGGACGAAGCATGTCACTGGAGAACTGAGAGGCTTGAAGGCCTCATATCATCCTTAGTCTGTTCTCTATTTATTGCTTGTGTTCTGTAAGCTCCCATCTGCTTGTCCAACTGTCTGTTACCGTACCTTTGTTCAACCACCTTCGAGTCTAACTCTCTGAAACTGTAAGTCAATTAAACACTTCCTTTTATAAGCTTCCATGGTCACTGTGTTTTAATAGAGCAGCAGATTAAGAAATCACCAAGACAGTTAGTATACACATCACTACAGTATACCTTTGCTCCAATAATTAACAAAACTAATTATAATTTTGGTATATAACCCCTGTTTCTCCCTCCCATGTGTATTCATTATTTCTATGGAATTCACAACCATTTATTTGTCTGTACTAAAAACAAATCTACTTTCAGTGAGTAGGGTATTGCTGTATGCATATTTTGCTCATACTTACTATTCCGTCTGAGTTTGTTTCTTAGAACCCATCACACTTTAAGTGAATCTAATATTAGTATATCTGGCATGAAATTACTTGCCTCTTTCCTAATGTATGTTGTCTTTATGAGGCACGCAATAATTACTGGTGACTTCAATTATTCATCATTATCTATAGACTCCATGAAGTCTACTCACATTATAGGTCTTTCTTTGAATGTATTTCTCTATTTAACATCACTGCATGTTCTTTGTCTGTGGTAACAAGATGTGATTGGCTGAATTCCTGCTCCTGCCACTTTGCCATGCCTCTAACCAGTATGTACATTGTGTCCTTCTAACTGCATGATAAAATAAAGCCTTTCTTCTATTAAAAAAATAAAATAACCCATTCTATATCGCTCCTTGAATGGCACATTGTTAACTAAATATTTAAAAGATAATGATTGTACTGATTTAGAATATTTTATAGGTTGTCGTTTATTTCTCTTCTTTAAGCATTATTAAAATATCTGGCTCTAAGAGTTCCATATATGAATAACTAAACCTTATCTCATGCCTGGTTATTGTATTTTCTGGAATGATCTTATTACTAACAGTTTAGGCACATCCTTGATTGACATTTTTCAATGTCTTGTGATAATCTTGGGAACAAGATTTTTATACCTTCTTTAAAAACATCAATTAGTGCTACCTTCCCTTTTAGCTTTTGTATTTTATACAACAAGATTTGCAAGTCCCAAGATATTATATTGTTACTCATGATTATGTCATTTTCCCTTTACTTTCCACAGTTGTCATTTTTAGCAAAAGTAGAAAGATCTTGCATCCAGGTTGTAAAACGTTTAGCATTTCTGTAATCTTTAATATGATATGAGCCCCTATATACAGCTTACATTGGTATAAACACTGGATTAGTTTGTTACTATCTATATCACTTGAATCTTGATTCTTAGTGATCACACGCACAGACACACACACACCAACCAACCCACCCACCCCCACACAATATGTATGTGTGTGTGTGTGTGTGTGTGTGTGTGTGTGTGTGTGTGTGTGTGTGTCTGTAGTAAAGACTAAGTAAGAGTTGATGAGGGGAAGATAGAAAGAAGGATACAATTGAATGACTTTAGGCATGTTGGTATGGATGTCTATCATCCAAGATTAGGCAACTGATAATAATCTTTTATTTTAGTTACTTTTCTGTTTCTATGATTGAATATTCTGGGAGAAAAGCAAGTTATGGAGGAAATGTCTAGCTTTTGGCTTGCAGTCAGAGATTGGATATAGCACATCATTGCATGCAAGTGATGACAGCAGGAGAATAAGCTCTGTGTTTTAGACAGGAAGCAGATCAATCCACTCATTCCCATACAGGAAACAGACATAACAGGACCATAAAACACAAACCCACCCACGGTGATGTACTTCCTCCAATGGGCTCTACCTCTTAAATGTTCCATATCACCCCAAATACTAACATTTCTGAAGACCTGTGGAGGACATAGTCAAACCACAATGTACGAAAATTTTATCACATCAAGGCTTGGTTGTTGTAGCTTACAGAGTCAAGATTAAAAGAAGTGACACCAAAGCATAGAATGTTTAAGTTTGCATTCTGCTGAATGCTGATCTAATACTTACTAATTTGAGCAAATTCTTAGTCCCATTCAATTACTTTTTCATAGGTAAAGTTATGACACAAATAGTGAATGATATACATGATTACTATGGGCAATAAATAGCTGTATTTATGAACTGTGAATTCTGTTACTAAGTACTTATCAAATGAGGGACACTCTGGCATTTAATTAACAATAAGTATTGACATAAGAGGCTTGACTATGTAATTAATATAGCATTTCTCTAAAACTATGTATTTGCTCTGTGTTAAGGAATCCATTGATTTTCATGGTTACATGAAATACACACACTTTCGTATCATAGCATATGAAATTTGAAAGTATCCCACAGGCACAATGTATGTCACTCTTTGATATTTTTATATTTGTTTTGTGAATATGTAGAAATATTGGATTGCAAAACTCAGGTCTAACTCAGCCCTAAGCTTCACAAAGAAATTTTTTTTAAACACAATTCTTCTAGCAATATTTTCTGTATACTTAAATTCTTTGCCTAGTCACTAGTACCAACAGAATTAGCATCCTAACATGTATTCTAAAATATTCTTTATTTATGTCTCTATTTCAATTTAACCTAAAGAAATGCACATACAAGAGTTTTAGCAGTGTTTTATAAACCTAGCTTCCTGTATTTTTTATGAAGAGTATATATCAGAGTTTACACTTTTAAGCTTCTTTGAGGTTATCTTTGGTTACAATAAGTTGTTCTTCAACAACTTGTGTCTGCTTTTATATGCAGTGCTCACACCGTGTCCTTCGGTGAGTCTGATCCTGGCAGGGTCACTAAGGAAAGTAAAAGAGGTATCACACAGTTTTGCAGTGTGCCTCAGGAAGTGCGTGGCTCTGCTGTTTGAAGCATGTATTTAAATCAACCTGGCAAAAGTAGAATAAGCTATCCGAAGCACGTTTTTGAACTCTCTACCCGTGCAGTACATAAATCACCTCAGGCCCATAGGCAGAGAACACAAAAGAATTCCACTCCAGACACAAAGGAAAACCATCTAATGACAAGGAGGAATTTTAATTAAATGTGGAGTGCATGTCAAAGCACTGAGTTAAAGAACTCACTTTGCTCTGGATGCATGCTGATTGCCTCCAAATTAGCCATGCAGCAGCCAGGTAATATTCAACAAGCCTCTGAGAGCCTCCTAGACTTCCTAGACTGTACTTCTAGGAAACACGTAATTCTTTTTTGCTCACTTAAATGTCATCAGTGTGAACATTTGCAACTTCAGATTAAAATATTTTCTTACACATCATTCTTTCTGGAAGTTCTAAAAAAAAAGGGGGGTGGGGGGTGTCATGATGTCGCAAACCTGTAATTCCATCACCTGGGGAGCTGCAACAGTCACATTAGGAGTTGACGACCAGTCTGAATTACTTTGAGGGTTCCATGTAAGCCTGGGAAGTAATGAAAGCTTCAAGTATAAAAACAAAGCAAAAGGGAAAATTAATAGAAAACAATATTGATGGGTGAGGATGAGCATCTATCAAATATTTTGATAGTTTTTCCTGGTTATTTGAGTTCAGTTTCATTATTAGATTCCTATAAAAAGCTTAGCATAGATTACACATGTTAGTGTATATTAATATGAATAATATGTCAATAATAAAACTTCTCACACAACCACATTTATTCATTAAAATATACAATTTGATGCTTGTATACATATAATTTCTTACTTTTGTATAATTATATCTTTTTTAAAATTTTAACTGTATAACTATTTATTGTCAGAATTTATTGTTTTTTTAATTTTTTATTAATTTATCCTTGTTACATCTCAATGGTTATCCCATCCCTTGTATCCTCCCATTCTTCCCTCCCTCCCATTTTCCCCTTATTCCTCTCCCCTATGACTATTCCTGAGGGGGATTTCCTCACCCTGTATAATTATATCTTTATAAGAATTTTCTTTAGAGAATATAGCTTTTTTAAAATCATGAATAAATATCTCATGCTTTATTTGGGTCAGTACCACAATACATAGGCAGTAAAGAAGAAGGCACAGTGAGAGACAGAAAATGCACCATGATAAAAGGAAACCCAAGTGGTGGGCAACCGAGAGTGTGGTAAGCAGTAAGAGAGACAATGAAAGAAGGAGGTTCAGCAAAATGCAAAGGAAACAAACAATTGAGAGGGAAAATTATAAGTGGAAGCAGTTTTCAAATTATCTGACTCTAGATAGCATTTTTCTAAATCTCCAATTGCTGGACATTCAGTTAATAAAAGAACAACGCTTTAATTTTCTGGTGCTCGTGGTGGTATAACGTGTAGAGAATATTTCCTACAAGTCCTGGGTCTTCTAATTCTTGCCTCCTCAGAATGGAAGAGGGCTTCATCAGTAAGAGTCTGGAGAGACTGACCCATCACGCTGCCTCGTTTCGTGGCAATCCATGCTTCCAAGACAGCTTTCCCATCCTGGAGTGGTTTTGACTTAAATCACCATACTCACCTTTGTTCAGGCATTACAGCAAGGTTTGCGTATTTGTAAATACTGAAGCCATTCTACTCTCTGACTACTAAAGTGGATTACTTTGATTTTTTTTTTTTTTTTTGAGAAAGGGTTTTTCTGTGTGATAATCCTGGCTGTCCTGGCCTCAGTTCATAGACCAGGCTGGCTTTGAACTTACAGATATCTACCTGGCTCGGCCTCTGGCGGAGTGCTGGAATTAAAGGCACGCACCATCATGCTGGGCAATTTGATTCTTATTGAAAAATAAATCAATCTAAGAAGAACTTAAAGGAAAAAAAAGGAACTTGTGCTAGTTTTTTGAGAGTTTTTACAAGATGTCTGATCGTATCCAACAATCCCCAGCTCTTTCCAAATCAACCCCACTTCCCTACCCATTAATGACTGTTTCTTCTTATTTCCTTTTCAAACTCTTCAACACCAATGTGTCTTGCCCAAATATTATTTTATGTGTGGCTTCCACTAGAGTATGATCAACATAACCAGAGGCTATACTCTTAGACAAGATAACAGCTGACAATAATCCCCCCTTTCACACTGATACATGTCAAATTTAATAAATTCTGCAAACATTTTTATGACTCTTTAATGGCTTCTCTTTCCAAAGGATACTATATCCTTCTCATGTCTAAGTGAATATGCAAGCAGCTTCACCCAAAACACTCCCTCCACCAGTTCTCTGTGTCACGCAGCAGTCACCATTTACTATTTCCTCTTCTGTTTTTCATCTCTTCCTTATCTCCTGCTTTGTCCTCTCCAGTGGCTGTTTCTCCAAATCTTCAAACATTAGTTGGAGAACAAACTAATGTCATGCTTCTATCATGACTCCTGATTAGGCTTTCACTACATTCCTGAGAATGCTTTAATTACTTCTTTATTGTTTACCATTTCTCGGTCAGACAACTGAATTTTAAGTTTTTGAATCCTCTTGTTTTTAATCACTAAGTCAAATTCCAGGATTAAGTCCTATGTCCACACTTAATTCACCACTTCTGTTTCTCTCAGCAGGGGATCAAAGCAGATGCTGAGACTCACAGGCAAACTTTGGGGTGGAGCACAAGGAATCTGATGGAAGAGATGGGGCATAGAAAAGACTGGGAGAGGACAGGGGTTACGCAAGGAGACTAATGGAGCCAACAAATCTGGGTATTGTGTGTGTGTGTGTGTGTGTGTGTGTGTGTGAGGGGGCTGCCATAGAGACTGATGCACCAACCAAAGACCACGCATGGTGAGGACTTAGACCCCTGCTCAGATGTAGTCAATAGGCAGCACAGTCTCCTAGTGTATCCCGTAATATGGGGAGTAAGGGCAACGTTTGACAGGGACTCCATTGCCCACTTGTTGATCATTTTCCCCTAGCAAGGTAGCCTTGCCAGGCCACAGAGGAAGAACATGCAGACAGTCCAGATGAGACTTGATAGGCTGAGGTGAGCTAAGAGGGGAGGAGGGCTTCGCCGTTTCTGAGGATTAGCAGAAGGGGAGAGGGAATGGGGGAAGAAAGATAGGAACAGGAAATGGCAAGGGACTGGGCTACAATCAGACTGTAAAATGAACAAATTAAAAATAAAAGAGTGCCCTTTAATTTCTAAATGTTTAAAGTTTTTTCTTCCAATAGCTTTTTTATATAGATCTAAATTGTTTCTGTTTTGAGTAGAGCTCATACTTGGTATTTTTAAAAATTTTATTTTAAATGCACTGAAGTATGTTTTACGGCTCAGCAAATGTCTATCTTTGTGAGTGTTCCATGTGCACATAACCTGCAGGTGGTGTCTGTACTATTGTGTAGCTGTCATCCAGGCCCTGTGGGCTGATGGTGGTATTGTCCTATACCCTAGATCATGTTCTGAACAGAAGAATTTCTATACCCTCAAAATGGATTTGACTTTCCCAACCATAATAGTTGATCTGATTTCTTTTCTTTTTAGTTGTGACTTTTGTGTTTCATAGTTTTTGTAGCTCTTTTGTTAATTTAGTCATAATGATAATATCGTCTTGGCAAACTGACCATTTTAGCATTATCAAAATTCATCTTTATACCTGGTAATTTACTTTGATCTTAATTCAATTGTACATGATATGGTTACCATAGACACCTTAGTTCCATTTCATCTAATAAACTGAATTTCTTGCAGATGTCAGAGTACTTGTAATTATATATGTGCCATCTCTGTCTTTTAGCTGGTATGCTTACATAATTTTCATTCAGTGTAGTTTTTGACATGTTTTTTATTAGGGCTCCTCTTTTGGTTTGTTTCCTATTTTTGGCCAAGTTGATTGTTATATTTAGTTTGATCTATTCCGTAGTTTTATTATCACCTAAAAATTAAGACATATGCACCTTATTTTTTATCCTCTGCTTTGAATAAATATCTTAGCACTTTATCTGGCATGTTGGAACCTATACTATACTTTGTTAATACCTCACATTTATGTCAACACTGACATGTATCAAACCACTAAAAGTTCTGTAGAAAGTTATAATTTCTTGCTTTTAGACATAAAATGTCTAGGAACTCAAACAGACATGACTTTTATATGAAATACGTGAAAAACCTTTTCAGGTTTGTTTTTCCTCAAATGATTCATTCTTTTCTTTTTCCTACATTCAAGAAATTCTCATTTAGAAGTTAGAGTTTTCATGTTCTGAACACAGACATATCAGTTGTCCTTTCCTTATTGGAGTTAAGTCTTCTTCTGGCATATATAACTTTTAATGAAAAAATTAAGAATTTCTTAGCAATCATTGCCCTTTCATTTTCCATTCTGTTCTCTTCAATTCTCTTCCTTCCCTCTCTTCTTCTATCCTTCCCTTCTTTCCTCTTTCCTTCCCTATTCAAGCTTAAATCCTTTCATATTTTAATTTTTCTCATGATCACTAATGTCACAAAATTTCATTTCATCCATTGCTACCTTATTATTTAATGACAGATTTATTTCTTCTACTTATCTAATAATGATATTGAATTTTGGGTTCTTTAAAAACATAGCAATATTAGAATAATGTTTTTTTTTCTCTTCCCAAGTGTGGGAATGTGGGGGCATCTTCACAGCAGCTGACTATGGTTTGCTTTGAGCTCTGGTGGGGATGTGATTTTGCCAGCTGCAGCTAGTTTCTGTGATGGGGTGCCTTTCTGAATTCTGGGATTTTTCAGAGGGCATATAAATGCTAGGGCTGTGAGAGGCAGGGTAGTTGTTTGTTGGTTGTTGGTTATTGTTGGTTAAGGTTTGCTAAGTCGTCATGCACAATGAAGAAATGGGAAGAAGAACAGCAAAGATCAAATTTGGCCCAAGAAACCTGATGCCCCTGATCAGCAGGAAGAAGCATAATGATAACATATCCCCTTCTTGTCCCCTCAATTTATTCTTTTTTATTTCTATCATTTTTTAAAGATTTATTTATTTGTTTGTTTGTTTATACAGTATTCTGCCTGAATGGGTGCCTACACACCAGACAAGGGCAACAGATCTTGTTATAGATGGTTGTGATCCACCATGTGGTTGCCGGGAATTGAACTCAGGACCTTTGAAAGAACTGACAGTGCTTTTAACCTCTGAGCCAACTCTCCAGCCCCTTTCTATCATTTTTTATCTCATATTTAGTGCTGCAGTTTGAAAGGAAAGAAAATGGGTGAATGAATAGAAGAAAGAAGAATCCACAACGTAGTTAAAAATCTGTTTATAGAACATTTTTATTTCCCCTCTTTTAAAATTAAAATTACTCTTCTCTCATACAATACATCTTTATCACATTTTCCCTTCCCTCCACTCTCCTCTCAGCGCATCCCCTGTTACATCCCAACCCTCCTGGAGCCATCCTCCTTCTGTTTCTCTTCAGGAAAGAGAAGGCCTCCAAAAGACAACAACTAAACACGGCAAAATAAAATACAATAAGACAAGGCAAAAATCTTCACAACAAGGCTGGACAAAGAAAGCCAACAGGAGCAAAAGAGTCCCAAGAGCAGATAAATAAGTCAAACACCTGACACCACAGTTAGGAGTCCAGAAAAATGTTAACAGCCACAACATAACCACAGAGGACCTGGTGAAGAACCCTGCAGGCTCTGTACTTGCCACTTTGGACTCTCTGAGTCTCTCTGATTGAATCAGTGGGCCATGATCTTCTGGTGTCCTCAGTGCTCTCAGACTCTTACAATTTTTCCTACTACTCTTCCATGGTGATCCCTCAGCTGGAATGAGAGAGACCTAATAGAGACCCTCAAATTAGAGTCTCTCTCTGCAAAATGCCATCTGCCCCCAGAGGAAGCCTCTCTGTCAATGACTGGACAAGATACTGATCTATAAGTATATCTTGAGGAATCATTTCATTGTACTTTATTATTATTTACTTAATAGCAGCTATGCATTTGTAAGTGAATACATACCATATTTGTCTTTCTGGGTCTGGGTTACTTCACTCAAAATGAATTTTTTTTTATAGTTGCATCCATTTGCCTGCAAGTTTTATGATGGCACTGTTTGAACAGCCAAGTAAAGCTCCATAGTGTAAATGCTCCACATTTTTTAAAAAATCTATTGTTTGGTTGAGGGATATGTAAGTTGTTGTAAGTTTCTAGTTATTATGAATACAGCCATTATAAACATAGTTGAGCAAGTGTCCAGGCGCTACGATGGAGTAATCTTTGGGGATGTGGCTAAGGGTGGAATAGCTGGGTCCTGAAGTAAATTGATTCTTGTTTTTCTGAAGCATGGCCTCATTGACTTCCATGGTGGCAGTCCAAGTCTGGACTCCCATCATCCATGGAGGAATCTTGCTCTTGCTCCACGATCTGCCGGTGTGAGCTGTCATTTGTGTTATTGATTTTTAGTCATTCAGACAAATGTAAGATGAAATCACAAAGTACTTTTTATTTGCATTTTCCTGATGGCTAAAGATGTTGAACATTTCTTTAAGTGTTCCTCAGACATTTGAGATTCCTCTTGAGAATTCTGTTTAAACATGTACCCCATTTTAAAATTGGATTCTTTGTTTCTCTTTTTTTTTGAGTTTCAGTTTCATGCACTGTGATAAATATCAACCTATTTAATCAAACAAATAGGAATGTTTCTGGAAGGTCTGAGGTAATGTTCTCTGGGATGCAAGGGAAGTAAGGCCATAATTGAAGGAAGGCTGCATCTGGGAGTAGCCTGAGGGTTTGGGTCTGCAGGGGGTGGGGGTGGGGAAACAGAGAGCAGAGAACTTTTGTAGGCAGGCTACTTGGTCTTCTGGCTAGAGTGGCCTATGATTGAGCATTGGGTGTTTGCCTGGGCCTTGGTCAGGAATATAGTGAAAACTGAGGGGAGGGAGGCCAGAAGGGGGTTGTCTGTGGACCTCTAGGATGTTTAAACATACAGGAAAGGCGAGCTACCGCTAGTGTTCTGTTGCAGATCTTGGGAAAAGACTTGGAGACTGGGTCTGTTGAAGAGATGGAAAGATAATTTTTTACAATTTTAACTAAAATCTAATTCTATTATTTCCCTTTTCCCTTTCCTATTTTCTGCTCCTATAGAGAATTTTAAAAGCACCAAGAAAAGTAGCTTGCTACCTTTGGAACATCACAGTTGAAGACTGGATTTTCTCATCAAATACTATAAGGATACAAAGTGTAGTTGTACAGTCCACAGTAAGTCTGAGGAAAATGAGAGTAACCTGGAACATGTTTTCTCGATGAAGCTTTCTCTAGAATTAATGGTGTAATGAAGGTATTAGTGACTAAGGAAATATAGGAAGGTGGGATTAGCAAAGTTATTCATAAAAACGAGTGAAATGAAGCATTTAAATGTATATGAGCTAACAAAAAGGGAACTTGAAAATACTAACCAAGAAAACACAATGGGAAGTGTGTAAATATAATACAGACTTTGTTTTTTGTATGAGCTTTCTAAAATAATATCCTGATTAAAACTAAAAGTACAATCCTATCAGACACAGAGAGTAGAAAGAAGTAAAAGACATAACTGTAAGTAAATTTTCTATAGTCCATATGGAGTGACAAGATGTTGAAAGTTCACTGTGATGAATCATGTTTGTTTACTTTACAATGTAGGACATTTTCTCATTCACTACAAGATCTATTATGTTAAGAAACATAATATAAAAGACTGCAAATTCACAGGGGGAGGGAGGGAGGAACAGGAGGATACAAGGCATGGGATAACAATTGAGATGTAATCTGAAGAAATTAATTAAGTAATAAAAAAAGACTGCAAATTTGTGATTATTTGATTCTAAAAATAAGTCAACAAAAACCTAAAACAAACATGAGCGATGAATGAGAAAAAAGTACAATACCAGAATAAAATGCTTGATCTAAACTCTCATGTATGAATAATTAATTTCAATGTAAGTAGTCTACTCATCTTTGTCAAAAAAAGAGAAAAAAATTGTAGAATGATTTAAGGACAGTAAAACCCAACTTTTTAAAATTTATAAAAATATCACATCAATTTCAATGACATAATCATGCTGAAATAAGTGCATGGGAAAATATGTCATGCAAAGATTACTTTAAAATAGGTGAATCCAGTAAACTTAATAATTTGATCTTCAGAACAAAGCAAATATCTCCAAACAAAAATAACGCTGTACAATGACAAGGAGTCAAGATCATCAGTATTGCATATGCTTATCTACTAGGTATATATAATGACTCTAAATGTGGTGCATCAAACTACAAAACCTCTGAACATGTGAAAATGCTAAAAGGAAAAAAGGATGTATCTAAAGTAACAACTACCAGTATATGCCCATCATACAGGGAATGGCACAATGACACAAGTTATATTATATATAATATAAAGTTTGTGAAATTATAAGCCCTGTTATCAGCATATGTGACTTTGGAGGGAATAGTCTCATTTAATTTTGTGGAGAGAAATACACTCACTACACTGAAATCTGAAAACACAAGAGAAAGTGAGACACTGACCAAAAGGCAAACGTCAAAAAAAAAAAAAAAAAAAAAAAAGGCAGGCAGAGAGCAGAAGGATTCCATTGCACTAAGAAATACCAAAATTTTAGGCCATTACCCAAAGCTGGGGGAAAGAGCCCCTGAAGGCACTGTTTAGCTCACATTCTGATGTCAGAATTGTATCCTCTAGAACACTGTTAGTGAAGATTATTTGTCTGAAATCTACACCAATAAATGCTCACATTTGAGCTAAGGAAATACCTAAAGTAAAGAAATGAGAAAAAATAGCGTAAAATAAAAATAAATAAGTAAAAGGAAAGAAGTGAAGAGGCCATGAGACTTTAAAAATGATAAAGTGAGGGGATGTAATCAGAATAAATTATAGAAAACGATGAAGGAAAACCAACTGACGTAAATGCTGGTTCTTAGAAAATATAATAAAATTCATAACACTATAGCAAGAATAACAAAATAAAAGATAACACATATTTTTACATTAGTAATAAAATGTATGTCTGTGCTCTGCGACTATTATAAGAGGAACAATGCCAAAAAAATGGCATGTTCACACATGTGATGAAATACACATCAAGTGTCATCTCTTTGAAATTACAACCTTCAAAAATAACATTAATAAACTATAAATAGTCTGGAAAGCTTCATAACCATTAATTAAGGCAATTTTTAACTAGAATTTTTAACTAGAGATTGTTTGACTGGAAAAATTCTAATTCTACCACCAGTTAAATCAATAAAACCAGTTCCACACATCTTTGAAAAGATACAATAAGAAACAATTCTGAAGATAATTTATTAAACTACTATTACATGGGTAAGGGTCGGGATGGAGCTTTCCTGGAACAAGAGTGAGGTTGAGGCATGTCCAAACCCTGAAAATCTTGAGAACTGCAGGAGTAGGACCCTTCACCCCCTGCCCTGGGCCAGCATGTCCCAGCTAGTGCAAATATCCTTATATCCTCCACCTCTGCTACCCTTGAGGTGGTAATGTAGCCTGGAGGTCAGGTTACAGGTTAAACTTCCTCTTTTTAGGTCTAGTCCAGCAAGCACTCAGAATTCCCCTTAATACCCAAAAAGCCTCTACCCACTCCTCAAAAGTTTGAAGAGTCTTTGTCCCGCCCCATCCCATTAAATGAGTTGTCCCACTGAAGCCTGCCTTCCAAGAATCTGTTCTTGTCATGGTCACTACACCTGAGGTCTCCATCCCATGCTTGTTCCCGCCTCAGTTTTGCTTTCTTTCTCTCTGCATCTGCCCTTGTGGTCACTGCAGATCACACCTTGAAGAGGAGGGAAATGGCACTGGGAACTACAAAGAGCTACTAGAAACCCAATTTAAAATAACAGGGATATTTTAATTTCCTTAAAGAAATTAAGTAATTATATGCCCACTTAATTGTGTACACATAAAACTTGTGTGTGCTGAGTTCTTGAACACAGCATTCCAAACTGTAGAAGCAACAGGCTGTGTTCATCTATGAACAGCAACTGGACACAATGAATGTTTTGATTTTTTTTATCCAATTGATGTATCATTCTAATGCAATTCATAAGAAAATTTAAGCAAACGTTTTGTAAATATTGACTTGCATAGTCCTAGGATCAAGGTGGATCAGAATAGATTAGATCACCTGGTTATTGACCCCCACAGACTCATGGGATTAACTCTGGGAAACGTAAAAGTGAGCTAATGGAAAGCTTAAGTTTTCTATAAGTTGTACTGAAACAGTTGGGCAATTTTGATGCCCCAATGCATACAAACACACACGGAAACACATACGTATGCACACGCACATGTGTGCCTGCACCCATACACACACACAAGTACAAATAATACTGTTTATATGTGCAATTATATAAACACTTATATTCTTAATCTTCATTTAATTTTATTTTTATTAGTTGCTGTCTAAATATCAAGACTCTTGAATTCAAGGCTATGACAAATTGCAATGCACAAAGAAGCCTGAATTGTATTTGTTATCAAACAAGCACATCTTGGTTTTGCCTTTTGTGCATGAAAATATAAATTTATTTTTCAAAAAAAGCTGAATTCCATCAGATTTCATTGGTAATTATGTATGTTTTAATGAGTGATGATGCTACAAGATTAATTATGAATTAACAAGTTACAAAATACTAGCTATTATTTGGGTGGTAGGAAAACAATTATTCTTCTAAGTCAAATATAAAATATGAAAACAAATTGAAAAAAAAAGCATTTAGAGACTGTAGAATCAGGTACCTTAGCCTTTGCTTTGAAATAGTATGGATATCATTTACAGTACTTGTCAAACACTAACTGTAAAGACAAACTTCGAAGCCCTGAGAACATTCCAAATTTATCAGAGAATATATACCTTTGATTTGGGTATGAAAAGAGTCCCTAGGGTAGACTCCAATGCTTCTCCACTTCTAGTATTCATGCCTGTATGTAAGTCTTTTCTCCTAAGTGCATGTGGGACATGAAGTACACACCTCCCCAATTCCCATATGCAGGACAAACAAATAGATACTGGTGATGGTTGCCAAGCTAATGATTAGACCATCCTATAAAACTCTCCTTCAGCAGAACAGAAAACGAGTTTACCTTCCTGGCTTAGTGAAGTTTCTTAAACAGTTTTAGGAAAACAACGTGACAAAATAATGTCGGATTTCTACGGAAGATGCAAACATAGTACATGCCAAGTGCTCAGCAATAGCCTTGGGAGAACCCGAAGGAAGATTCAGCTAAGTCATGTTCATATGACAGACACTGGATGCATGTTGCTTTAACTCATAAAGTTGTGGTGATTCGTTGGTTATACAGAGTTAGGAAATTAGCACAGTGCTTAGTGTTTGGCCTTGCCAGCTTATTCATCCTGAATTCACAGAGTGTAGTCAAAGTTTGTTTGAGCTCTTAGGACAGCTGTGAAAAGTCCTCAGCTAAGATGGACCACTGCATCACTCAGGCTGCTTGACATTTTTAAAAAAATGCATGAAATTCATTTGTTCTTCAGTTGCCTTTATTTTATTGCTTCAATGGGAGAATTAATTCAGTAAATTTCAAAGTATTTTGTTGGGCTTTCATGTATTGTGGAAAATAAGTATTGTAGATGACTCAAGAGAGACTGAGTCATCAACAGATGGTTTCATTTAAACGCTTTGGTCAACACAAATCTACTGAGGATTAAGCAACCATCACAGATACTGGAGCTTTACACATTTCATTGTTTCAAAATGTTTTAAAATATAAGACAGGCAAATCTAAGACATATTAGTGTGCTGATGGCTACAGGGTTTATTTTCTTATCTGCAGCATGTTTGGGCAATAGAACAGGGGGAAAAATCCTGATGTTCAAAGATCGGATATGAAAAACAGGCCAAAGGTTAAGACTATTTCAAATCATGTTTGCTTTGCGAATGAATGAACTTATCATTTCTGTGAAAATCATAACCTAATCACAAACTCTGGCTGAGAATCTAAGCACTTTGTCCAAGACACAGAAAATAAAGAGATGAGGTTACGATTATTTCAGCCAGCTAATCAGTAAAAAAATGAACAAACAAAATTCATGTTTTCTGGTCACGTATTATTAAATAGTTTAACCAATATGAAAATGGGAATGATATTTCAGCAGTTGCCAAGTGTTGCCCAAGTTGAGTTCATTGCTGTGCTCTCTAGTAGGTTCATCTGACCAATAAACAATGACATGCATGTGTCCCTTTGTGTTATTTCAGTGAATGCTTGTGTTAGATGGACATGTATTCCTCCTCCTGACCCACTCAATCCTCAAGATAATAAAGAAACATCCAATATACCTTATAGTAGGCAGAAAACTTACAGTGTGCACATGTTAGGGACAAGAGGCCAGATTTTGCTGCTCCAGGAAATGTGCATCTGCTCCTAAGTTCTTTAACAAATTGGCTTAAAGTCATCCATGTTATCTAGGTTTACATAGTTAATGAAAACCCATTGATTGTGGATGGTGAACACAATAAAATATCTTCACAGCAAATGCTAGATTAGTGTTTGTGGTGGTTTGTATTTATTTGTGAACTCGCTGCAGTCAAGAATCTGGTGGAAAGTTTGTTGCCATAGGGGGATGTCTGTAGAGGGTTGTTCTGACTGTCTAAACCAGTGGTTCTCAACCTTCCTAATGATGCTACACTTTAATAAAGTTCCTTATGTTGTAGTGATCCCCCCAACCATAAAATGGTTTCATTGCTACTTCATAACTGTCATTGTGCTACTGGTATGAATCATAATGTAAATATGTGATATGTAAACACTGTGTAAGGGTCTTTTGGAAACCTCTGGTCTAAACTGATATGGAAGGACCAAGATGGGAAGTGAATGGCATTATTCTGCTATGTCAGACTGTGTAATAGTAGAGATGGTTATTGAGCTTGCACATATTAGTTCTTGATATGCTCTTGACTTTGAATGCAATATGAGCTACTACTGTATTAAGCTCTTGTATCTGTGACTTACACACAGTGATAGATTGTAATCTGGTAATTATTAGTTAAAACAAACCATAAATTTCACAAGCAGATATGAATTTATTACTGTTCACTGATAAAGTTGAATTTTGATTTATTTTTTAAATTAAATTTCTTACATATAAATTTATGCCACTACACATATACATAATAAACTACCTACAAAAAAAAAGAACCATGAAGCAATTAGGAATTATATAAATGTTACATTCTTAGTGTTTTTGGCTATTTGTATTTGGCAGCCTTGAAAAAAACATTTTTTCCTATCATAGTGAATCTAAAATTCTGAATGTAGATCAATAGCCATCATATCTCATCATTACCAACTTAAAACATCTAGACCTTAAAACATCTTAACCCCTAAAAAACCAAGCTTAATTGTAAAACTAAATTATCTGGTCTTCAAGCCCATCAGAGACTTGAGAAGGAATAAAATTAATTACCTGAGTATAGAGGGAGTGCAGGTTAACCACTTCCCAAGTGAGAAGATGACAGAGAATTTTGCTTCAGTAACAATCACCTAAAACTTTCTATAACATTGGAGTATCATCTTCAGCTCTCTGGCCCAATACATCTGACAGACACATTTGTAAGGCAGGAGCCATTCTTGGCCACCTTTCCTTGACAGAGCTTGGGCATAAACTCTGCCTGAATCCAAGCTTGCACATTTTTAGGCAGAACTGTCTGTGGTAGAAACAAGAACGTTTTGTCAAGTGGCTAGTTTGACACATTTGAAGCCATTTCCACAAGGAGGTCCTTTGATGGTCATCAAGGAGGTAGGCTGGTTGTTGCCATGAGTTAACCTGTCTTGTTGTTAATGTATCTTTAAAATAATTGAAATGCCATGTTCTGTATGACTCCAAGGTTTTTGAAGACCTTATCTAACTATTTAACCTATCTTTCTATAGAATCACATCTATCTGTTGCACCTAGAATGTATATTCTTGAGATAAATATAGACTAGTAATTGATATAACCATGATTAGATCAACTAACAATTAACTTGTATAACATATTGCTAATCCCACTAAATAGGAATAGCTCAGTGACTGGCTGAGACATGTATGTCTATGCATAGACAATGCTTCTTGTGTGCTACAGAATCTCTGTGAATTAGCTGTCATTCTTCATATAGTATGAATGAGGGTTTGCAGACGTCTTTTTTCTCCTCATACAAAGAGCAGAGAACCAGCCTCAATTGTTCTGTGCATCATGCATACTTTACACACTGATAATTTTAGGACTACATAATGCTTGTGAGAAATTATGTTTACCCCACAAAAAAATTGGAAAGTTGAATTTTAAAAGATAAGAATTCTATATGTTGATTTATTGACATGAACAGATTATCCTTACTTCTTTATTAGACAGAAAATTACAAAACAGCTATGTTCATAAGCATGTTCTAGAGAAGGTACATTTACACCACTGTCCTATGTGTTCAGTATAATATTAAAAATCTAAAACGTGTCAATTCCCAAAGTATTGTCAATCTTAGGCCCTTTCACATATGTTGTGGAACAAATTACTATAATTTGAAAATTGGTTTTCCTTTTTAAAAATATATTTTATTAATTTATTCATATTACATCTCAATTGTTATCCCATCGTTTGTATCCTCCCATTCCTCCCTCCCTCCCATTTTCCCGTTACTCCCTCCCCTATGACTGTGAATGAGGGGGAACTCCTTCCCCTGTATATGCTCATAAGGTATCAAGTCTCCTTTCTATGTGAAGAAATTTCACTAGATAGTATTTCAGTAAGATTCTTCTTAATGTAAATTATTACCATTTCAAGACCTTTTGCATATAGAGTTATTTTACCAATTGGTAAGAATGGATAAATTGTTTACAATGATTTAGTTTTGAGAATAAATTAGTCATTGATGGGTCACTTTTAAGAATTGAGTTCTAAGTATTTCCTTTACCCAGAGTCACAGCTAAGTTGTCTTCATAAAGTAATAAAAAATTAGCATCAAAAGCTGACAGAAATGTATTAATAAGAAGAAATTACAGTAACCAATAACAACAAATGCTCCTTTAATTTATATAATTGTTAAATCAAATTCAGAACCTGAGATGTTCAACCCCTTAGGAACAATATATGGAGGAAATTAAATCTGAGGAATTGAATGCTACAACATATTTTAAATATTGTAACACAGAAATGGTAATATGTTTGGTCCTCTTGTTAAAATTATTTTCCAGCTTCATCTATCGTAAAGTCAGGAACTTTAAGTGAACACTTTAGGACATAAAGCTATATTTTTTAATTATATGAAGTATTTGAATCTAATTTTATTTATTCTTTTTCATTAAAAATTGTACAGGGCAATGCTATTACTAACTGCACATTTAATGTTGCATAAATTTGAGCAAAAAGTATTATCCTGAATACCCATATTCTGAAAGTGTTGTCTCTGCTTGACTGGACCCCCTGCATTTTGTGGTGACCCAAAGCTGTCCTTTTGTCAGTTTGCTTTCTGTTTATGGTGATTGACCTGGAATGAAATCCTTACCACCCAGACATTATCCCATCCTTATGGATGTAGTCTTAGACACAGGCTTGAGTTCATCATCACTTCTTTTCCCAGGGATGAGGAGATATAGCAGTAGACCTGGTAGCATTTTCTTAACCTTCTAATCAGTTCTAAACACAAAATCCTGGGGTTTTTTGTTGTTTATTTGTTTGTTTGTTTTACGATCATCTCTCTCAACTTGAAATCTTTTCAAATTAATTGGGTGTTATGCAAATGACTGAGTAAAATACTGGTATTTGTTTGTTTTTCCAATTCCCTTATTTTGTTTTGACTGTTAAGCTCACAGAGCCCTGTACTTTCTAGTCTTATTTAAGAAGAAATTCTTCATACTGGCAATTATTTTATGAAGCTATTGCATGGCCGCACTCTCTTTTGTATATGGTTAAAAGTGGTACATGTTTTCATGTACAGCATTGTAGAGAAGATTCCAGCCTGTTAATCCAAAGTCTCCCATGCTTGGTGTCCTGTTGTTGGACTTCAGTGACTCTTGAGCCTCGAGAAAACTGCAGAGTTTAGGATCAAGGTTTCTCATTTTTGACTCTGAATGCTTTTCTTTTGTCTTTGTGGGCTGGCTTCCCTTTTCATATCAGATCTTTTATGCTCTCTTGTGTGAACATTCCAACTTAAAAAGGGTTCATAGGTTTTATGTTTGCAGGCTATCTCTTTTCGAGTTTTCTCTCAACTATTGCTTTCACTGGGTTACTATTGATGTATGAATTATTATCTGATTAATTTCATGTCCAAGGCAGTTCCTCACGCCCCCATACCCAGTGGGAAAGCCACATTATTGCTTCTAAGGCTCAGGGAACATCGTGACAGCGGTAGTGGAAGGAGTGTAAGATCCAAAAGATGGAGAGAAGGGAAGTGAAGTATTGTCCTCTGGGCAAAACAAGCCCATTGCTCTCCTGGAAACAAAGCAGCTCTCCTTACCAGCATAGGACCTGCACAAGGCTAGGCTTGGGAATCTTCCATCATGGAGGTGAGAGAGTCTCTCAGGGACCAGGCATCTTTAGGAAGCCTTTGGCATTTGATGGATACTGAAGGGAGGGAAAGTACTTGTCGTCGGTGGTGTAGCCACTGGCAATGTGTCCATGGAAGACAGTTTAGCTCCACACACCCATGCTTTTCTGAGTAGCACTGGTTAAACTCAGCAGGTCGCGTCACAAAATACAATAAAAGAACAAACAAACAAACAAACAACAACAAACAGCTACAGAGAGAGGAGAGAGGAATTGAGGGAATTGTTATGAGGAAGACGTGGGAAAGGGGACAAAACATTTGATTGTGATGAGAGTATATTACATACACGTATGAAATAGTGAAAGTAAAGTAAATTATTAGAAAACTAAGCTTATTTTGTTTTCAATTATAGCTCCAAGCTTACTTAAGTGTACATGAGTTTATCCCGCCAAAAAATTATTTAAAACCCATCAGACATCCAGGCTCCATTCCATATGTGCTCATCTGGAGCCTCTAAAGGTAAACAATGAATTCACAGATCTAGCATGATTTTTGGTGATGCTACTGATGTTATTAGGAGATTAAACCTTTAAACTTGACTTTGTAGGAAATGAAAGAACAAAAAGATTCTAGATATTTGATACAAATAAAATACTGAGCTGCCATTTGCTGAAGGGGGCACAGTTGGCATTGTGTATAAGAAATAGCTATGACCTTCTCTGCCTAAAAACAGACCATTTTCTTTAAGCTTAGCACATGCATTCTGTAAATAACTCAAATTGAAGGATTGGCGGTATTCCTGACAATTCATGAGGCTTACCAAGGTCAATTTCATTTGCTGTATCACTTAAAATACAATTCTATTTACAATTGGCTGGCATGGATGACTGCACTTTTTTATGTATGTAATACATTTTGACACTGCGAAATAAGAAGCTATGAAAATAAGGTTGATAAACCAGTAAAGAAGTTTTTCCTTAAATGGTCACAACCTGCCAAGTGCTGATAAGGAAAAATGCTGTGGGACAATGACAAAGAACTTAAAACCATCAACTCCATGTCAGTGCAGAGCAAGGAAACAAACAGAATTTCTGACAATTCAGAACAAATACTACAAACCAGAGGCCATACCCGAAATTCCTTTCAATCTTATACCTCCGAAAGACAATTTATGGCTACAAAGAACTCTGGGTCATTCCACTGCTGTTATGTGGTGCCTTTACTTTAACTTTGAGGTGAAATTAAATTTGTCTTTAGTGACTTTTTTTTTCTGTTTTCTATGGTGTGTGTCATATTGTCTCTAACAAAATGAACTTTAAAAAAAAATGCCGAGAGCGAGCAAGAACGTGTTAATATTGAAGCAATAAAGTATTGGGTAGTGAGGAACTGAAGCAATGCATAGAAGGATTCTGTTGAGCCTTCATGTTTGACCCAGAAAGTGAAATTAAAAGTAAACAGACTCAGGGCTGGAGAGATGGCTCAGCGGTTAAGAGCACTGTCTGCTCTTCCAGAGGTCATGAGTTCAATTCCCAGCAACTACATGGTTGTGATCTGATGCCCTCCTCTGGCCTGCAGATGTGCATGCAGGCAGAGCTCTGTATACATAATAATAAATAATAAATCTTTTTTAAAAAGTAAACAGACTCACAGAGGAGTAGGTATTGTATAACAGTTAAGTATTCTTATTTTTTCATATAGTACCCCAGGAAAGGTAAGTCTTAGATATGCAAAATTTTATTTTGCTATTAAATGGATTGGGTCATAGGCTTTGGCCCTTTTTAAAGTTCCTTAAAAATGGTGGAAGAAAAGAGACCAACTGATTTTATGGTCAACAAAATAACAGTAACTTAAATATTTTAAACATAATGCTGAGCTGTTACAGTTTATAGTGCCTCTGTAAATACAGTCTATAGCTTATACAATTCACATACAATTCTATGACCTAGATAGGTCATAGAACTTAGCCTCCTTGCTTCTCCTGCTTTCAGAGAAAACCTACAAAAATGAGCATGTGCCACCATTCTCTGAGAATAGATAAAGGTACCTAGATGCTGTTTTTAAATTTTTGTTTCCTCATGGGATGTTAGACGCACAATTGAACTGAAAGAGGCCATAAATGGAATCTCTAAACTTTGTATAATGTATTTTTTTCATCCAGAAAAATATTCTTTAACTTTAAGGTATACTTAGGAACATCTGTATCATTTCATCCTAATTACAGTTAGAGATTTAGAAAGAAGTGGGTTACCAATGCCCTCACCTATAAGAGAAGGAGAAAGAAGAGGATTGGAAAAATACAAGATATTGTTCTCCATAATTAAAAGCTGCATTTAAGTTGAGGTTAGACAAGCCTAAAAATCACACTGTAGTTCTTAAGGTAAAGATTCATGCTCGTGGTAAATGGGGGAGAAAAATTTGAATCTGTGATAGTCTCTCAGTCAGATTGCCTCCACACATGTGGACTTTGACCTTTTCAGGGTCAATTAAGTGTTTGAACAGAATTATCTTGTTGGTAAAAATAACTGAATAGAAATAAATGGAAAAGTGTGTGATATTATTAATGATGACCTGGAAGGTAAATCCTGTTGAAACCATAGAAGGTACAGAATAAGCCCGGTGGACGTCCTGCTGTAGGTTAGAGGCATCTGGCTTAACTCACATAGAAAAGTTACAAGAAAAACAAAGAAAGCTTTTACGCAACTCAACACATGTGGGCCATCAAATGTGAGATGAGTCAGTCCCCATTTTTTCCTTAATGTCCGTGAAATGAGGTTAAATATTGACTTTCTGAAATGAAAGAAATGAATTGACTTTAAAGCATTTGTATTTTTGCACTTGTTCCAAATTGCAAAATAATGTATTTTCCACTTAAATAGTCACTGTATTGAATTATGTCAGTAGAGGGTTGAGTTCCCCCAGTGACTTGGGCAGGGAAGTTGAAAGTTTGAAGAAAAAACATTCCTGGGGAGAAAGGTTCTGTGTTGCCGTGATGTCTGCTTTCTGCAATGTCTTGCAGATGCCATGCTTTGGTGAAGTGAAGCATCACAAAAGTAGCCAGTCAAACTAGATGACAAGTGAACCAGCATACTTAGAAACTTACTGTGCTGCAAGAGGAAAAATTAATTTTGTGAAAACTGCAACCCCCAAACATCGATATTAAACACATGAATAGGGGAATAGGTAGTTACACTGTCCCCATCTTGATGGCATGCAGGGCGGGTTGATTATTATACAGAGCAGGTCATTTAGTCAGGACATTGCTTGAAATATTTGGCTTTAACTGTTGCTGAATTAACAGAAATCTCATTAGACTATTTTATAATTATATGCTTGGGATATTTTTACTGAGATGGAATGCATTGTAATCATCTCATAATGTTTTAAAGCATATTTTAACATAGCCAACTGAAAATACGCAGGTATGAATAATTTTCTTTCAAATGAATACTATTATTGCTCACTACTTACCTTAATCCTCAGAACTGATTACAACATTCCTTCTTTCCTCATCCATAGATTCAATAGGTAGAATTTTACTTAGAAAGAAATAGTAGTAAAGAGAGAAAATAAAGCATTGGCATTGGTCTAACAGGACTTTTCTAGAAATAACTTTGAGCACTAATTAAACTATATTGCAGTTTAGGCTTTCGGAAAGAAGTTTGGGAGATAAATGCATTATTTTTAAAATAAAATGTAACTATTGCGTGCATGAATCATTAGACATACACAATTAGTTATCTAATGTTATGTAAGGAACATTAAATCAGCAATATTTGTGTTGTACTAAGTTTAAATATGAGTGGAAAATATTGACTAAAGTACAGATTTACATTTATTAATATAAGTATATAAATGGTAATTTTTTCTTATGGAAAAGAAGATGGCTTAAAGAATGCTTAAAGACTTGATATGAAAGAAACAGAAATTATGAACAGACCCCAGTTGAGACTGAAAAAAATTGTAATTGGTATTCTTCAAAATGATGTGATTTAGTGAGGCCTCAATAAAGGATACATATAATTTACTGCATTCATTTGAGGATTAGCAAAACAGTAGGTGTCCCTGAAAGTTTTGAGTGGAGTTATTTGAGAAAAATGCCTATACAGAATTGTCAGAGAAGTCTGGTGACTGAAACATGACCTTTCGACACCTAAAGAATAGGTAGAAAATTACACCTAGCATATATAATCAAAAAGGTAAGAGGAGAAATAGACAAGAATGTAATGCAAACAAAATCACAGAGTTGTTCAAAAGGATTGTAACCGCTCTTAAAGATGTTATAGAAATCTTAAGTAAGATGATATTCCTCAAATTTTCTAACAGTGGAATTGCTATCTCTGGAACAACAGAGGTGAAAGATAAAATGGAGAAATGTGGAAATCTAGAAAGCACAGGGCGTAGAATCATGTGGAAAGAGTGAGGAACACAGGAAGATCCTTCAAATTGACTAGATGCTCACACTTTCAAGGAACAGGGAGCAGAGTAGAAACTGGCAAAGACAGCAGGTTGGGTCTCAGGTTGAATTTATGACTTTGACAAGGAGGGGCCCAGCAGTCTTCCTGCTGGACATGGAGGGATGTGTTTACTTTACCATGTGGCCAAAGATGTGCTTCCACATTTGTTGGCATTCTGATTTTCCTGGTGTTAAGATCCATTGAACATAAAGCTAAGCACTGTAAGATTATAATCAGGCTTCTTACAGTTGTACCCTTGCACAGTAAAAGACTTCATTGTTGCTGTGTACCTAGACATACAATCAAATTATAAATCCGAAACAGTTACTTGAATGATGCCAGTCCTAGCCAACTACTGTCTTCAATGTGGTCCAGGATGTCGAACATGCAGCATCTCCAGCTGGTAGCAGATACTCAGTTTTCCAAGAAACACAAAAAGTGCTCCTGCACCCAAGCAAGAGTATGAGAGGATGTGGTTCCTATAGTAACACTGTATCCTTGTATTTGTATGTGAAAGATAATGACATCCCCTTCCCTCTCCTCCTTTTCCACTATACCCTTTTTCCCCTTCTCCTTTACTAAAGGAGGCTTATTTTTCAAAGGAAGTTTTAGATGATCTTTTCTGAGATAAACAATTGTTATATGAGTATATTGGTAAACACCTGTCATAACAGAACTCTAGATACCAAGGCAGGGGCATTGATGTAAGTTTCAGGCCAATTTGCAAGACAGAGCCAGTATCTGGTCCAGGAAGCCTATTAGCAAAGCCTATCTCAACAAACAAAACAGGAATATTTTAAATTGTGAGCAGAGATTTTTCTAATTGTTCAGTTAAAATTGTTATTATTTTAAAAATAGTAACTTATTTATCTCTGTGGATGTGTGCTTATCTAGGTGGGTTTATGTATACTACATCTGTACAGGAACCCCTGCAAGCCAGGTGTCAGACAAGACGGACTTGGAGTTACAGGTGGCTGTAATCAGCCATGTGGGTCCTGGGAACCAAACTTCAAGAGCAGTTAGTATTTAGAAACACTGATCCCTCTCTCGTGACATGGAAAAATACCTTTTAAAAAAGAACTATAATCTTAAGGATGGATCTTAGTGATTAGAAAAAAAATAGTGAAAATGAAAATTCTTTATCCTTGAGTGAAAAGATTAATCCCATTTGACTGTTTGGGAGAGAAAACAAAGGGTAGCAAACATAAATGTGGAAAAGATAGAAAGTGGGTGGAAGGATGACTGGATCAGAGCACACCCAGATGAGAAGAGACCAGCTGCTCCTGTTATCTTTAACAGGCAGACCTGGTTGAATATGTACACTGTTTTCTTTTATTCAAAACCATGAGAACTTAGATCAGAAAGTTCATAGGAAGAGTACACTACAGATGAAATAGAACCATAAAACTGAAGCCTAATCAAAAACAAAGAATTAAAGGGAAAACTCTAAGAGAGAAAAGGCTGCTGATGCTGACATGTTGCAATTGAAGAATTTGCAGCCTGAGTGATTTTTGCCTATGTCTAGATATCAAAGGTTGAGGATTTAGTTTCTAAAGGGAGGGATGCTGATGCAGGCCCCTGCAGGTGAGCAATGGGGATATATAATCCTATTTTGAAAATATGCATGAATATCTTCTCATGGATATTCTTCATTCATTAACAAAAAAAAAAGAACAGAAAATTCTGCACACTAAGAGATCCAACCTTTTAATTTCCATTTTGTGTGAAAAGGTATAAGAAGAGGAGAGAAGCAAGCTGTGGGAAGACATCAGAGCTTTAGGACTCCAGCATGAATACTGCAGAGATTTCAAAAGATGTACCACAAAGCATTATAGTAGTGATTCCTAGAGCATTGGCTAGTTGCAAATAAACATAATCAATCGACATGAAAAATGATAAGGGTCAGGGGTTGTAGTGTAATGGTAGAGAGTTTTCATGAGGCCATGGTTCAATTCCTTGAAAGAGAAGTTGGAGTGGGAGGGGAAGATTAAGATGGCTGAGTGACTGCGAGCACTTCCTATGCTTCTAGAGAAGCTATGTTGAGTTTTACCATTCATATCAGGCTTCTCACAACAACTTGCATCCACAGCTCCAGGGCCTTCTCCTGGTCTCTACTGTAGGCACATACACAGCATACAGTCAAACAACCTGTGCTTACTCAAAAATCAAAGACGAATCTTTAAAAGTATACAAGAGGGATAATACAAATATGTCTGTTCTGAATTAGTTTAGCTAAAATGTATAAACTGAAAAGTACATTTATTCATGCTATATATTAATAAAAATATTGATAAGTTGCATAGAACATTATGAGAACACCTGTTGGTCATCATAGAGCCTAGGAATTGCCGTGGTTAGCTATCTGCTAGTGATGCAGGAAGGCCAGAATCTCTGTACAACGTCTGTCCGGAGATCCAGAGAACTAGGGAAGTCAGTGTGTATCACAGTTCAAGAGAAGAAAAAAAAAATGAGATAAGAAGTTCCAGTAAGAATAGCAAAAATAAGTGAATTCTTCCTTCCTTCATCTGATGTCCATATGGGCCTCCATTGACTGGAGCATAGCCAATCACATGGAAGAGAGCAGTTGAGCTCCTCCCTGCCACCCCGCTAATCGTTTTCAAATGAAAATTGCATCCCAAATATTCATAGCTCACAGAAATGATAGGCAGCATTAGAACCATTTGACACACAATGAGACACAAAATTAAAATTTATAATAAGTGTGTAGTCCATAGAACTGACAGATTAGAAAGACCCAAAAAGAGAATCATTGAATAAAGTCATGTATCCAGGGAAATTGCTTAGCACAGCACTCAAATTAAGATATTGGCCAGGAGAGGCCCAGAGATCTGCCGGTCATCTATTGTGCTTGGAGACTTTAAGATGGTCATATGCTCATGTTCTTATCCAGAACGAATACATCAAACTATGTATGTGTTTAAGAGGGTTTATCCCACAAAGAGTGAAAGCTATTAACTACAAAACCAAAATATTGGAAGATATAATTTTCAAAATCATAAGTGGAAAAATAACATAAAATTTTCTATTAACTTTAATGAAAGAACAAATGGACAGAAAGCGTATAGAAAAATTATCAGAAATTTAGAATACAAAGAGATGGTTAAATTAAGTCCAGATACGAATGCACATATTAAGTATAGAAACTATATTTTTAATAAAATTATTTTTGTAAAAAATAACATACATAAGGAATAAAGACAACGTTTAAAAGTCAAGATGTGGAAAAGGATCAACCAGGAATATTTATACCTATTTAAGTTAATATTAAATAAACTGTGACAAAATTACCTTATTACATATTAAGGTGAATAATTAGCAATGGCCTTATTTTGATTTCTATTGCTGTTATAAACACTGTGATCAAAAGTAATTTAGAAAGGAACTATCTTATTTGACCTACATACCTCTATTATAGTCCATCATTAACAGAAGTTAGGACAGGGACTCAAGCAGGAGCCTGGAGGCAGGAACTGAAGCAGAGGCCATGGAAGAGCAGTGCTTTCTGATTTGCTCCTAAGGCTTGCTCAGTCAGCTTTACCATACAGTCCAGGACCATGCTCTCAGTGGTTTGTGCACTCTCACATTAATAATCAATCAGAAAATACCTAATCACTTGCCTAGAGGAGAATCTGATGGAGGTATTTTCTCAGTTGAGGTGTCCTTTTCCCAGATGTCTCTAGAATGTGTCATGTTGACAAATATTAAGCAGTACAATGAGAAACCAAGGAATAATCCAGAAGTCAGGTACTGTAGTCTTCTGTACAATTATCTGTAATTCAGAAATAACAGAAAAACTGAACCATCTTTCAACCAGAAAAAGATTTCCATATTGAAGAAGATGACTTTTAGCAAGGAAGATATAAATTGCAGGGGGAATAGATGTAAGAAACTAAGGTAATCATATAATGAAAAACTAATGCATTGTTCATGAAGTGGTATTAAAATGGAGTTAATGGTAGAACTCAGGTACAAAATATAAATAACTGAATGGAAAAGATTTAAATCAAAGCTTGTGACTTGCATCAAAAAGCACAGACCTATTGAAATGATGTGATGAAAGGAAATTTAATTTCAGTTTAGATGCTCTAGAACAAAAGAAATTCCCAGCTTGAATAATAATGTTATTAATGATAACAGCTTTCACGGAAAATTTACTTTTTTCCAACTTATTCTGAGTACAAACTCAAGTTAAGGTCCCATGCCCAGCACTAGATAGCCAAATGCAAAACAAATCTAGTGGTATTCTTTTTGCTGTTTTTTGTTGTTGTTGTTGTTGTTGTTGTTGTTGTTGTTGTTGTTGATTTGTCTCACTGAGTTCCCCTCCATAGATATTTGCTTAAAGAGTATGCTTTCCAATTTTGTTTTAATCCATTTTTGGCGTGTGAGTCTCGGCATTCATATGTCTTTCTTGTGTTTTTCCTTGGCTCTTTTTGTTTGCTTGTTTTATCCTATTCTTGTTTGTATATATATATTTTTCTTAGATGCCTATTATTTTAATGAAAGAGAAAAATATAAAGTGTGAATTTGAGTGGGTGAAAAAGTGAGGAAGATCTGGGAGGAGTTAGAGGATGGGAAACTGTAATTGAAATATATTGTATAAAAATTAAGTTTTAATAAAAAAGATAAAAATGAAAAGACAATATTGTCTGACAGGAATTACTGAGAAAAATATAGAAAATTCTAGTACATTTTCAGAATAATGTAATTATAGATACAGTTAGCTCCAATACAGAATTCAACGGCAGATTACTACTCAGAGTATCAAGAGTTGGAGAGCTGAGGAAATGGCTCAGTGCAGCACACTGCACAGGGCTAATTATTCCACACACTGTAGAGACTAGACGACTTCTTCCCCCCCCCCCCCCCCCCGCTTGGGTCCATTTATTTGTAATATCTTTTTCTAATCTTTTACCTTGAGTTCATGTTTTTAGAATTATTTTTATTTTTTCTTTTTTAACATATAGATTTATATTATTAAACATATATACTATAAAATACCTACAGCAAATGAACTCTGGTGCCCCCTATTTAACCACTTCCCCTTGGTGGGGAGGCCATGTAGCACTCAGAGGAAAACAAGGATGAGACCTGATAGTCTGTGATCATATAGTGGAGGAGGAGGTTCCCTTCTATCACAGACCTGCGGGAGGGAAATAGGGTGAAAGAGGGAAGGAGGGAAAACAGGAAGATGCAAGTGAGGGGGGAACAATTGAGATGTAATCTGAAAAAAAATATTTAAATATGTCTAGATAGATGCTTTAAGTTGATAAAGATGCACCAAGATAGGAAAGATGTTTTCTTCAAGATTGCCAAATACAAATAGCCAAAATACTATGAATGTAATATTTATATAAATCAAGACTAGACTTCTTATAAGAGTTCATCTTCTTTCATAGGTGTGAGTTTTGCCTCAGCCTCCGATGCTGTTCTGCCAAGTCTTCCTTTTCTTCTCAAGCCCTTCTTTGACAAGCATGAACTGCCAAGTACCTTCCTGAACAAAATGAGGCTACTCATAGGGAGCTGGCCTTGTCTGCAGAACTCTCTGTGCTCTAGGACAGAATCCTGCAAATCAGCCCTCAGCTCTCCCTAGACCATCTACTCTGTTTCCTCAGCTTGGTGAGATCCCAGGGTTCCATGCCAAAGTCTGAAACCTTTTATCAAGGCAGAAGCTGATGCTGGGTTGGCTCGAGGCTCCTCTCTATTGCTTTCCTTCTCAGGGTGCCACAATTTCTTTTTCTTTTTTTGGCCTAAGTTTAGGTGTGGGAAGGGAAGGAAACTATTTTATTTATTTACATTGTCTGTGCTGTTAGGTTGTTTCTAGTAAATTTATATAAACCTGTTTCCTATTATTACATTCATCAGAGCTTTCATTAGGTTGGGCATATTTTTCACGTGGGAGGAGAGAGAGAGAGAGAGAGAGAGAGAGAGAGAGAGAGAGAGAGAGGGAGGGAGGGAGGGAGGGAGGGAGGGAGGGAGGGAGGGAGGGAGGGAGGGAGGGAGAGAGAAAGCGTTTCTTTTGATTTTTCTCTGGTCTTTTCCCCTAGTGTCTGTTATTTTCCTCTATTCACCTTGCCCTCATGTCTTATCACATCTGGCAACAATTCCCATAGCAGGAAAGTCTTGATTTAAGGGATGCAGTGTCAAAGTTTCAAGGGCACATATATTTTTCTGAATGTTTTTCATTCTGAATTGAGCTTATCACTCACCTTTTCCCAAACGTCTTGTTTCCTGACTTGTATTCATTAAACAGATGAAACCCTTTCTCTTTGGATATTGTGTGTTTATGATATTGTACTTATATTTTATTCAAACATTTGAATTAGTTTGCTGCTTTTCTTGGAATAGAGTTGAATTTGATATATATATATTTTTTCTCATTTTCCCTCTGCAATGCTCCGTATTTTAAAAGACATTTCATGAAAGTTTCAAACTTTCTGGCCCTTTTAAGTCTTTCATGTCAAATGCATCTATTCATTGTCCTTATTCACTATTATTTCAGTAATTAGGATCTGTTCTCAAGGATGAGGTATTTTCTTCTGTAAAAGAATATATTTGACATTATGATAGCTTATGAAATAGTAAATCTTTGTGGAGAGATTCTACCCAAAATTGACTCTATTGTCATTAATTCAGCTTTTGTGAAGAAATTGTCCAGTGTCACTCACCATTCTCAACCATTTATAGCTTTTCCCTCAGTAATATGCAGCAGTAGCACTGGGGAATTCCTGCCTTTTGGTTGTTGACTATGGACAACATTATCCAGCACTAACTGATTTCTTGTTGGGCCTTTGGTGGTCTGTTCAAATACACCTTTATTATGAGACTCATTAAGATCAATTTCTCATTAAACAACCAAACAACAATACTGTAATCAGCATGTTCTTGTATTTTTATCCCATGTTGATTTGCTTGATTTTCAGAATTTGTTGCAGTATAATTTAAAAATACTCAAATTTAACTTTATTTTAGTAAAATTGTATTAAAAATTAGTTTATTAAAATAAAACAGAAATTGAAAAGGCAAAAAGATAATCAATATCTAAAAGGCAATACAAATAACATATAAAAAAGTCTAATGAAGATAATGTAATATACAACAGAAAAAAAGACTTGTTTATCTATTGAAGGCAATAGAATAATGTTAAATTTTTGAAGTCATAGGCTTGTGTATAATGAAACTCAGCATTATAGAAAAGTGCTCAACAGTTTTCAAAATCCAGAAAAGCCATAAATTATTAGAGAAGAAAAATAAAGCTTATCAACATATATTAAATTTGTAATATTTATATAATTCTAATAATAAATTAGAAATAAAACCTTATGTATGTAAGAACTGTATTAATATAAGAAGATTGATATCACATGTTCTAAGAACAATCTACAGTTTACAGAGGCAAAAGTGGTAGTGATTACAAATAAATCCAAACAGATTTTACCTCTACTTAAGTACAACCTTATTAATAATAGTCTGTCTTAAAACATATAACGTAACTACTGTTATTGAACAACATTAAAAATGAATAATTTTCTTAAGGTTAGTTACATTTTCTTCTTCATCTTCTATTCCTTATTTCTTCCTTTCGGGCTCTTGTTGCTTTCTCTTACTTATACTTGCTAGTCATTTTTTCCTCTCCTTGCTAGTCCTTCCTCCTCCTCCCTGAGGAAGGTTTTCCTCTTCATCCTCCACTGTTTCTTCTCTCTTTCTGTCTCTATTTTCCTGAAATCATTATACACATTTCTTTCAAATGTAAAAGAATTAATTGATTGTATTTATTTGTTCATTTTGAAGTGATTCAGACCTAATAAGCAGAAGAAGATGTTTATACTGCTTTACTGCTGGCCTCTAACTTCCTGCTTTTATCTTGGTTGACAGTGTGAATGGAGCCTATGAACAGTGTTGATAAAGAGAAACAGCTGTTAGTCGTAAATGACAGAGTGGCCCTAACATTGTGCCTTTCTTAATTGCATAGTTCAAGTCTTAATTTCGTTTTTTAAGGCTTTCAAATATATAACAGTAATTACCAGATGACCAGGCATGATAATCCATGACAAGTAATCAATTATGAATTCTACTATAAACATTGCAAAGCTGCTTTCTTCTCCAAAAGAAGGCAGAAAACCAAATTCTTGGTAGAAAGGCTTGCTCCAAACATTGCGGAGGAAGAACAGTTAACTTGAATTTCTCTAGATGATTTTAGAAATTAGATTTTAGAAAGCATAATGTGAATAAGAGTAACAAATGGGCAGAGATTTCCGGTGAGCAATCAAGTTTGTCTGACTGCTTGATGCTGGTAGAGAATTTCAATATTCAGACACCCTGCAGGAAACCAGTTGTCTGAATAAAGGGGTGTGGCTATAGGGGCGTGGCTGGTACGTAACCAATGAGATTGGATAAAATGAACTGACACTAATATTTCACTATCTACAAGACACATGGTAGCAACATGACAGCAATAATAAATGGTATTATTCTGATTGCCCCTCCAGCAGGTGAAATACCCGTGTAGAAATCGACTTGAAAAGAAGCATGTTAAATATTTTGTGGAATTTTCTAAAATTTTACTCAAGAGTCTATAGAAGAAATATTCCTGCCTGATCCTTGGTCTCATTGCATAGATCTATGAGGCTTTTACAGACAAACATATTGAAGTACAGTTAATCAATTGATGGGATTCTTTCTGATCTTCATGAGTGCATGAGAACTGGATTATGCCAGGAGGTTTGTTAAGTTTCCCTGAAGACTTCTCTGAGAAATGATAGTGGTAGTTTCTTATGGCATGTTGGGTTCAATTGCTGATGAGGATCCTGAGAGCATCACACTTAGGAAAAACAACAACAACAACAACAACAACAACAACACTACCAGCCTCCTAACAGAGGACTATCAGAAGCAGAAAATCTATGATAACACATGTGAGAGCAGATGTGAGTGATATAACTGAAAGAAAAATTTTCTGCTAGAATGACCTGGGCCTATCATATTAGCCCTATAGCATTGAACGTATCCTTGTGCTCGCTTATAATACTTGACTGTATCAATTGAATGCTATATAAATAAAGTGCAACCCAGAGTAAGATAGAAAAATATATCCTAAGGCGTTGCTGGGGATGTATTAATGGCATTCTTACAGTAGCTTATATGGTATGATGCTTAATTTTCTTATGTTTCCTCACCCAGTGTGTTCCAAGAAATAATGTCACATATTACATCTGGAATGTCTTAGAGAATGTCTAAAAATGAACTAATACAGAAAGTTACTTGATGAATATAAAAAGTACCATCAAATCCTCTGGGGTCCTGGTAGAACAAGATAGTAGGGAGAAACAGATGATGCTCTCATACTGAAATGAGAAACCAATCGTGCCTCTCTTTGAATGCCAGTTCTTTTTGAACTTCTGTCCGTGGGCACAAATATACGTTTTGCATATTAAATATCCAATATATATATATATATATATATATATATATATATATATATATATATATATAGTATGAAGGTACTTTTAAAAACACATCCTATTATATACCCAACATATAGACTACTATCTGTATGTATACATATGTCCTAAATAGTTTGAATATGAGTTTACAGGTCTGAGTGCAGCAGATTTATTTTTAAAATGAAAAAAAAATAACTTCATAGAAAAAAGGATGGGTTTAAAGAGTTCAATATTTTAGTTTGTGAAAGTGATTAAAAATAACTAGCTTAAACAAGAAGCTGAATTATCAAATTCAAATCTAAACATCAGCATCAAGTTTTGATGCGACTATGGTATTTTGTGTGAAGAATTAGTTCTGCTTATAGAATGTCCATTTTATGTTTAGCAGCATATTTTAAGAGTGTGTTCAAAAAGTAGTTGGAAGAAAAGACAGTGGTTAGAAGCAGAAATTAACAATTTTAAAGGAAAAAATGAAGCTGAAAATTATGATATTTCAACACTGATGAACTATAGTCTTCAAATAATAAGTACAATAATTTCTATTGGAAGTACACATAGCCTAAATCACTTTGCAAAGAAATAAAGGCACCTAAAGAAGAAAACCTGTAAGACAATCAGACATCATTGTCTTCCCTTACGTTCTAGCTTGGACAGTATATATAAAGGATTGTTCAAATTCTTCCAGTCCTAACATTTGCCATTTTTGATAAACCAGACTTTGGTGAATTGGAACCAAATCAATACTGTGTGTGTATGTGTGTGTGTGTGTGTGTGTGTGTGTGTGTACTTACACAAATGCAGTTGAATGTTACAATAAATGTGGTTAGTGTTGATGGTGCACTATGTAAATAATTTTATGACTTATTTCTTTAAAAATCAAATTACAGCTAAGTGTGGTGGCACATACCATTAATTCCAGCATTTTCAAGGTAGAAGCATCCAGATCATTTGAGTTCAAGGCCAGCCTAGTCTACATAATGGGTTCTCGAGCATCCAGAGCCACATAATGAGACCTTGTCTCATAAAAATCCAAAATAGAAAACGAAATCAACCAACCAGCCAACCAACCAATCACTACCAACAACCACAACAAAAACAAACAAAAAAGAAAACAAAAAACCCAAATCTAATGACTTATTTTATATTTCATGGTTATTATGTTTGAATCATCAGCCCTACATGTCTTATTTTTTCTTGTACCACCAGACCTTGAGCACATATATAAATATTAAAATGAAGGAGAATGAGAGAAACTATTCCTTATCTTGGCATATAGTTGTCTGCCCTTGTGTGTACAGTACTTCAAGGCGAAGGACTTGATTCCCACTCAGGCTTGAGACAACAGGCTGCACTGATCGGATGAGTCTAAGAGAGACCTCTACTGGCTACAGCTGCAACAACAAAAACTTTCTTAGAAAAAATGTTTTCTATACATTAGTAGCATCAGTCACCATAGTATAAATATGTTAAATTGATTTTGATATCATTGCTAACTCCTAGTAACTAATCTATATCTACGATTCAATTCTTCTCTGAATCACGTTATTGACATCTAGTTATTGCCATTGACATCTGACTTTTCATCCTCTTATACAGTAATATGAAGTCTTCTTGACAGCACAGGCAATGCTTCATAATCTCATGCTATATGTTTCCAATATATCTAGAGTTACTTCCCTCTGTGCCTCTGTTTTATGAGTAGGAAATGGAAACTGTGCTACTCCTACCTTCATCCTTGATCTGACTTGTGCTGTTACTAGATCAATTTACCTACATGTTTTTTTTATTTTTAACTCACAAATATAGTCTATCATTTTTTCTTCTTCATCATTGTCCTAACATCATTCTAACATCATGATGTTAAGTCTTCATCATTGTCCTTTTAGTGTGTTTACTATGTTTTATCTTTGTTGTTAGTAAAGCTTAGTGGGTAATTAAAACTCATTTGTGTTCTCTTTATCTTCAATCATATTATTCCATTATCATAAAAATCCTGAACATTCTATTTCATTAAATTTTCTGTAAATGAAACCAGGAAACAACATAGTCTATGTAAGTTCTCCAACACTGACCTCAAACTTTAGCCCTAGTGAATAGATGATATGAATTTTACATAAAACTCCTGAAGACTCCATGGAAATATTAGCAAAACTGGTAAGTAATTTGTTAAAATAGAAAAACACAGTGTCAGAACATACTGATTAGTAATTTTTCTACACACCTGAATTTGCTTATAAATTGTGAATGAAATTCTATTAACATCAGGTACAAAATACTAAATACCTAGGAAAAGTTGAACACAGAAGTGAAATCTCTGTACAGTAAAGAACACTAAACTATGCGACAATGACCTGTTTTCATAGATTGGATGAATTACTACTGTCAAAACCCTGAAACGATGCAGAGCTTCTGAGGCTTCAGGTAATTTCTACCAATGCACCAGCCACACAGAAGTTTTCAAAGCTATAACAGGTGGTAGAGAGGAAATACTTCACAATTTTGGGCAAACACTTGTTTTCTGGATAAGAAAGCAAATGCTAGGAAATGAAGGCAATCCCAAGTAAAGGCAGCAGTACTGTAGTCTTCAAAATATCAAATATGAAGATATAATAAAATGGTCATCATAGCACAATATTGGAATAAAAGCAAAGCCACTATAACACTATAGTGGTACTAAGGATGAAACAAAACACTATAGAGGTACTAAGGGTGAAACCACACAATTGTAAACAACAGTTTCCTGACAAAATGTCAATCACACACAATATAAGAAGACCACAAATAAATAATGGATTGAGAACTAGATATTCACATGCAGAAAATTCATACTTGACCCATACCTCTCACCTTGTAAAAAAAATCAGCAGAAAATGCATCTGAGGCCTAAATGTAAGTCTTGAAGATGAAACTCCCAGAGGAACTTCAAGACAATAGTCAAGGAAATTTATTTCTCAAGAGAAACCCAAGCAGAAAAATAACAAAGAAAAAATAGAGAAGTTGGATTAAATCCAAATAGAAATGTATACAGTACTAAGGAAACAATCAATAATGAGGAGATAGCTTACAGGATGTGAGAAGCTATTTGTCATCATCCATCTGAAAAAGTGCTAATACACAAAATAGTTTTTAAAAACTAAATGAGAAAAACAGTCAAGCCAATCGAAAATGAGCCTATGATTTGAGCAAGCCAACTTTCAAATGGATAAAATATAAACGGTCAACAAATGTAAGGAAAGATAGATTATCATAGGGGCCAATACCTTGCAATCCATTGAACCTTGATTGGTTATCCAATACAAAGTAGTCAACCCTGAATTCATGTGTGAGTGTGTGTGTGTGTGTGTGTGTGTGTGTGTGTGTGTGTGTGTGTCTGTATGTCTGTGTGTGTCTATGTCAGCGCACACCTGTGTACAACAATATTAAAGAAAAAGAGACTATCAGTTTGAGAGTGGAATTAATGGGAGGCTTTCAAGGGAAGAAACATGGGAGGGGCTAGATAGAGGGAAGGGGATGGGAGAAGTAACTGAATTAGTTTGTTGTGATGCAACACCATGAAAAAACAAGTAGGGGAGGAAAGGATTTTTTTCACTAACAGTTATTTGTAGCAGTTCATCCTCCAAAGGAGTGAGAGGTCTGGAACCTAGAGGCAGGAGCTAATGCATAGGCCACGGAAGGATGTCCGTTACTGGGTTACTCCCCAGTGATTTCCGCAGACTGATTTCTTATAGAACCAACGATACCACCACCCACAATGGGCTGGGCGGTCCACCATAATCACTGAAGCAAACGCCCTGCAGAAGATCTTATGGAGGCAAGATCTTATTCAATTGAAAACCCCTCTTCTTTAATGACTCTAGCTTGTGTCAAGGTGATATAAAACCAGCCAGCACAGTAATATAATGAGATTTTAATTTAAAAATGTAAAAATTTAAATTTAAAAAGAATGGTTGCTGTCTTTGTCAGAAAACGAAAATCAAAAGTACATTCTCATTCTATCTAGAATAGCTACTATAATAATTTCTGGTTAGAATGTGTATGGAAAGGAATTCATGCATAAACTATTGAGTTCCACGTACACAGGCTCAAGGATCACAGCCTCTTCTATATTCAGTCATCTGCTTATAATAGTCTCCCCTCTCCAGAATCATCTTCCTGACCTTGTATCTATTCTTGGAGCTGAAATGCAACAATACTTTTTAACAAGTATGAATTATGTTTTACCTGTAAATTATTATATATTTGTAATAAATAGCTCAAAAATATAATGAAAACTTTCCACTCAGTTCCTTCCAATGAGAAAGCTTTGCATGGTTACAGCAGCTTAGGATGTGGAATATTTCCAGCAGTGTGATAAAACACCTGAGAAAAAAAAAGTTAATGTGGGAAAATGTATTTTAATTCAGAATGTCAGATGATGGTTTATTGACTGTACTGCTCTACTTAGGTGAGGCCAATCATTATGACATACAACACATCATGGGACAAACATATTCCCATTTTGACACCAGGATAGAGGAGATGGGGATTGCAGAGAGAAGGGAGGAGGAAAATATAGTGGGAGAGGGAGAATCAGGAAGAGGGCAGGGGAAGGGGGAGATGAAGGAGAGAGCGATAGAGAGGCCACAGATGAACTCAGGATTTGTGAGTCTTTCCCAGGTCATTTCTGCAGTGATCTGTGTCATACAAATAGGCCCTAGCCACTAATTTTATTTCATACCAGTAATGTCTTCAGACCATATATCTACCATTGGATTAATGCAATAAATTGAGAGCCTTTATATTCCAATCGCCTGCCTCCTTGTGGCTCTCATATGGAACCAAAGATCAATTTTGGGGTATACCTTCTCCATCTGAAAGAAGCACACGGAAACAGAACATTATGATCCAGAATTCCTCTGTTTTGTTGCTTCGGTTGGTGCAGTTTTGTTCACCGGTGACTCGTCAGTTGTCACCTCTTCTGTTTACAGGTTTGTGCATCTTCCTGTTGATGAGATGCCTAATCCTTTGGTAAAACAACATGTCCCTAGCTCCACTTATATACTGCAAAAGCTGATCTTGGTTGTCAACTTGGCACACCTAGGGACAGCGAAATACAGTTAAGAAATTGCCTGAGCTGGGCAGTGGTGGTGCACACCTTTAATCCCAGCACTCAGGAGGCAGAGACAAGTGGATCTCTGTGAGTACGAGGCCAGCCTGATCTACAGAGTGATTCCAGGATAGACAAGGCAACACAAAGAAAGCCTGTCTTGAAAAACCTAAATGAATAAAATAAATAAATAAATAAATAAATTGCCTGGACTAGATGGTCGGTGAATGAGTCTGTGTGGTACGTCCTTGAATGTTGATTGATGTTCAAGGGCCTAGCTCACTACGCAGAACTCTGGCCTTTGGCAGGGGAACCAGGGTTGTATAGAAAGGTTGCTTAATGTGAACCTGAAAGCAAACTAAGGTATTGGGTGAGTTCAGCCACAGTTTCTGCTCCAGTTACTCTTGAATTCCTGCCCTAGATTGCCACATAGATGGACTGTTAACCTGGAAGGTAAGCTAAATAAACCCTTTCCTCCTTCAAGTTGTTTTTGGTCACTATTTTTTCATGGTAAAGAAAAGCAATTGAGAATATATATATATATTCTCTACATACAGCATGTAGTGCAATATATATATATTGCACTACATACAGCAAATATATACAGCAAATATATATATAAATATATATATATATATATTTTTTTTTCTCAGCTATTGGTTCAGCCATTTGTCCAAGGAACCTGATTTCTCTTATTGGAGAATGTGGTACAACTTGAAATCTGAAAACTAGGAATAGCACTACTCATAATAATAAATTAATTTCTTTTCACTTAAGTAAATCTCTTAATTTCCTGTCAAATTGCTATTTCAACAAGTTTTTTCATTTCTTTGCTGTGCATATTTCACTCTATATGTACATTATAATGTTTTCACCCTTCATCTGCTGAAGTGGATTCACAATGTTTTGAGTGTGGGTATGTGACAAATAAAGCTAGTGTGAATATCTATCTCCCCTAATTGGCCTAGAGGAGAGCCTAGGAGAGCCTGGAGGAATGTCTTACAGATGGATGCACCACCCCAGCCTTCATTCCAAACAGCAACGTGCCAGCTATTGAGCGTATCTGTGCACTTGTCAGATTTGATATGATTCTTTGTTTTCCAATACCTTTTATTAAATGGATTATAGAAAATAAGTTAGAGGAAGAAGGATGGCACCAAGTATAGATAATACAATGTTTATGTATTATTTTCTAAGCTGTGTATGTTAAAACTTGAAAAACAAGTACACAGTAGAATCAACAACATGCTAGCATCTCCTCCTCCTCCTCCTCCTCTTGTATGACAGTCCATACTTTATATTTTTCTGATGTCATTGGCTGATTAAGTGAGGTACTGTTAGGTTTTACCAGTTCACTGTTCATGTCCCCAGATAACTAACACTTTGTAATAATATTACTATGTGTTTAGTTGATAAACATCACTTATCATTAGTTTTCCTAAAATTCCATAATAGAGAATTAGATTTTATTTTTTAGGTTTCCTTTTTTATATTTATTTTTATTTATTTTTTACATGATTTTTCGGAGTATAATAAGAAACTTAAAAAAATAAATATAGGAAGTTCACTTTCTTTAATGTTGTACAAAAAAATGTATGAGTAGAACCAAAAGTTAATAAACACTGTCACATGTTTACTCCAATATCTGGTTCATATTAACTCGTCAAACAGGAAGAAATATATTTTTATACATAAGCACAATGCACTACATACAGCAAATAGAACCATGAAATAATCAGCAATTATATAAATGTTATATTCATAGTGATTTGGTTATTGAGAATTTAATTTTTTGTCTCCAGTAATCATTCCTAGTAATGACATAAAACACTCAATAAGTATTTTAAATTATTTTATAAATATATCTTTATGAACTACATCTTTCAAAGAAGGGTCTTCATTCATTTTAAATTTCCACTGTTTTATTTATAAAATAGATAATTGATTCAAATCAATTCAGTGAGTTTAGACATTGAGTTTAAGAGCTATAAATGTCACAGCTATAAAGAGGAGATATTTTTTTTTGTCAAACTCGATACACTTAAAGAGACAATTTTCAGAGTTGTCAACAAAATATATTATCTAACTATAGTTGTTAAAAACAGAGTTAAGCATGATTCTTTCTTTTAAAAAATCTTTGTTTTTTACCTACCATTAACAAAGATACTCAAATGCCTTCATTAACTGAATCTCTCTTTTCAGGGTACATTAGAATGTAAGTATCCTTGAAGGGATTTCATAATTCTTTCTATATGATATTCATTTAGAAGTTAAAATTAGAGACATAAGAAGTAAATATCCTATTATGCAATAAACATGTATTTATTTGAGGTAATATTAAAATGGAATAAAATAAAACACAATGGTTCTGAATTTAATTGTTGTTAAGCTCTACTTTTATTGAAAATTTACTCTAAAAAAAAAAAAAAAAGAAAAATTACTCAAATACTGAGATCAATACAAGTTAAGCTCAGTGTATTTTTAAAAGCAATTTCATGACACAAATTTATTTTCAAATTTATGGATAGATCAATAGAAATTAAATTATGATACATGATCTGGGGCAAGCTATGAATTAAAATCTAGTATTCTTGATTTCACTTATCTAGTAACATAATATGATAAATCACATTCAACATAAACATTACTAAATAGCATGTATTCACCTACCGATAGCCAAAAATAATAATGCAATAGTCTAAAATCATGGTTTTTAATAAATTTCTTTAAATATACTTCAATTAAGAAATTACTAAACAGCTTGCTATAGCACTTTCAAAGCATTGGAAGTAAACCTTGTAGTATAATTGAGTTATATGAGTACAATCACTCATATTAGAGTAGAAATATCTATCTATCTATCTATCTATCTATCTAATGTGTGTGAAGAGTAATCTTTCATTTGAATTCTATACCACTGTATCTAGAATTAAGCTTATCTTGCATCATTATACAAAATTCTATTCCAGTGAATTAAAAAATATCTTGTGAGTGACAATCGAGGCATTAAGTTGAGGAGTAGATTCACTAATCTACTTTTTGTTCTATCTCCCCTATATATTTCTATATTCCCCCTTCTTTCTTTTCAACCTATTTCTCCAAACAGGATGTCAATGTCTAGTATTCTGCGAGGAATGCATCCTGTCAGGTCTGATCCAGTGTCCGTGTCTGGTTCTTTTTTTCTGAAATAATATAATTTCTCACAAGCATTATACAAGGTTACAGAGAGTCTTGGGTGACTATTCAGGTAGCAAAATGTCTCTGTCATCTTTTCATTTGGAAAGCTCCTACCCTGCACTCCTGGCATACTCAGATAATCAAGTCTATTCCTTCTCAAGTCTCTGAGGGAGTTGAAGACCAGGTAGCTTAGTTTTACAACGAAACTTAATTGTTTAGGGGTTAAGATGTTTTTAGGTCTAGATAGGTGTTCCAAGTTGATCATGACAAGATGTGATGGGTATTGATTTACATTCAGAAATTTAGATGCACTAAAATTGGAAATATGTCTTCTTCAAGGCTGTCAAATACAAATAGACCAAACACTAAGAATGTAGCATTTATATAATTCCTGATTGTGTCACGGTTCTTCTAGCCATAGGTAAGCTATTGTATATATGTGTAATAATATAATATATAATTAAAATAATATAAAAATAAACATTAAAAAGAAAATAAACACTCAGAGGAAGGACAGCAGGTTACCAAGAAGAGACTTGATATCCTATGAGCATATACAGGGGGAGGTAATCCCCCTCAGGGAGGGGAATAAGGAGAAAATGGGAGGGAGGGAAGAATGGGAGGATACAAGGGATGGGATAACCATTGAGATGTAACAAGAATAAATTAAAAAAAATAAATTAAAAAACAAAATAAATAAATAAATAAATAAAAATTAAAAAAAAATTCTTTGGACTAGACTGGCCTGTGAGCATGAGTGTGTGGCATGTCCTTGACTGCTGATTGATGTGCAATGGTCTAGAGTATAAATAATATAGAATACTCTTCAAATTAAATATATATAGCATATATACTATGCAACTATTATATGTACTATATAGTTATAGTTATACAATTATTAGCATAATGATATACATTTAAGGAATTATTTTTGCTGTTTTCAATCATGTGTATCTAATTGTATCATTGTTTGTGTATAAATACTGAGTGCAGGTGACCAAGGAGGTCAGAAGCATTGCACCCCCTTGGTGTTGAAGTTATTGTAAATTGTCATCCACTTGAGATAGTTGCTCAGAATCAAACTCCAGTCCTTTGCAACAGCAGAGCCATCTCTTAAAGGTGATCTCTCTAGCCTTCCAAGTTTACTCTCTACGTAACACAAGAAACAACACAAGAGAAGTAGAAAAGAGTGAGTTTTATAGTCTAACATAATTCAAATCAGGTTGCCATATGTCTAAGTAGATGTCTATTTAGCCTTTTTATTCTTAATTCTGTCCTGGTTGGAGTACTGACAGAGTCAGTTGTCTTTGAAAGTGCCTGCTTTTCTTTAGTTTTAGCCACACATTGGAAAGCTGCTCAAATACAAGTTATATGGTTAGATTATGTTTAGCTTATATTTTGCAGTAAGTATGCAGTTCCTATATGCAGCCTGATAAGAAGAAGCATGTCTTCCTGTCCTGGTTCTTCTGGGAAGATAATGGCGTCTAGGTTGACAGGACAACACTGATGCTTGGGAAAGAATGATTTTAGCATGCCGGAGTGCACAATTCCCTTTGGGAATCATGCCTGAGAGTGTTGCCCAGGGATGAAACTTTCTTTCTCAAGAACTGTTATCATTCAAATTTAATTCTTGGTGCTGAGGAAACATCACAACCAGAAGTGACTTAAGGAGGAAAAGTTTATTTTAGCTTCTGCTTCAAGAAGGGATGTCCACAGTGCAGGACACACAGCAGCACAGTAGCAGGAAGCTGAGAGACACACACATCCTCCAGCAAGGCTCCGCTTCTCAAATGCTCCATAACCTCCCCAAATAGTGGACCGGTTGCTCACTTGATTTATGATGCTATATTAAATAAGAGTTGTAGTGTGAAGCACTGAAGTATGTGTCTCTTCTCAACTCTGTACTCACTGGCAGATTTTCAAGTTCTAACGAAGACTGAGAACAAAGCAACCTTATTCAAGAAATTAGTAAGTAAAAAAAAAAGAAAAGAAAAGAAAACTAAAGCTTGCGTCTTATGTTTTGGGCACATGTCTTTGGAGTAGTAACAATATGTCTGTGAGTCATAGAATCTCTTCAACACTGGCATCTTCGGAGATGAAATACTCCCTCCAGACTTTAGAATCTCGGGGAAATCGAAAGCTCTCATTGAAGAAAATGGAACAATGAAAAACAATAAAGCAGGAAGAATGAGGACCTGTGGTCTGAAATTGATGTTAACTTTATTAAATATTCATAGGCTACTAATCTCTTTTTAAGTGAGGTGTGAACATGCATCTGAGTGACATAAAACTAATTTACATGGCTTGCAGGCTCCTAGAATTGATTTTATTCTTGAAGCATTTTCTACCACAGAATCAAAATTATGTGAGTGACACACAGGAACTCACTGCTAAAATATATATAACCAGAGAAGTCTAGTCAAATATACCTTTAAATAATAGGCTTGAATGCATGATACTAAGACAATTACCGTGATTCTGAGAGTGAAAAATCTGGTTAACATGTTGGAATGGTTTTAGCATATTCAATGTTATTCCTGTTTTCAAAGAATTTGTCTAAACCTTGTGATCAAAGGGTTAACGCTCCTTCCAGGCATGGCTGTGTTTAGTGGAAGATATTCAAATGCATCAGAGCCAAGAGAGATAAGTAGAAGAGGCTGGACATTTGCCCAGATTTTCCAATTTTCAAATCCTTAGGGGGGGAACAACTTCTATTTTTTCCTTTTTCTCCTGGGCTATTTTTTATAATCACCACGCTTTTTACTGAGCTTTTTTAGGAAGGAAAAACATCATACAAGGCATTGCATGTCTGTTTCTTACCATAGTCTCCCACTCACCATCACTATTTTCCATTTTCTTATAAACATTTGATAAAAGGTCAACTTGTGTGTATTTTACAGCACAGAATAAAAGAAAAAATCAGTATGCTGGAGAAAAAAACATCATGGTAGCTAAATAAATGCTCAAATGTTAGGAGCTGTGACATCATCAGGATTGCTGCTTAAAAGGGACAAAAACAGAGCAACATAGGTAGAAAAAGAAAAAAAATGAAACATCTCCATCAATTATTAAAATGAATTATCGGATCAATTGTAACACAGCATTGTCTTAAGCCATAGGTTAAGAAGGTATAAAGAGATGAACTGAAGGTCCACACGGTTATTTAAACAGTGAGTTTAATATATAGTAAATGTGATGTCTTGTACTGAAGACATGGTGTTAAATCTGCTTTCAAGACAAGTGTGATCATAGCGATAAATATGAAGTTTGAATGTTTCCTTAAATATACCTTACAACAGTATATGCATTCTGATTTCAATAGAAGACCCACAAAACATCGCTTTTATAAACTAGCTCAAGATTAAATTTTAAATTATTATGTGTGCGGTGTTTTTCCTCCATGTATGCATGTACAATGTGTGCCAACCTGGAGTCTGTGGATCACAAGAGAGAATCCGTGGGACTGGAGTTACAGATGGTTGTAAAGCACCATGCGACTTCTAGGATTTTAATCGGGGAAACATGGAAGACACAAACAGTGCTTCTGGCTGCTCAGCCATCTTTCTATTCCCTGAAAGGTTTCGTGTGTGTGTGTGTGTGTGTGTGTGTGTGTGTGTGTGTGTGTGTGTGTGTGTGTTGCTTGAAAAGACAACAAGAAAGCTTCAAGTTTGGTAGAGTTAAAAGACTCCTGAAAAGCTGCCACAGGTGAGTGCAGGAAATTAGGGACCCAAACCTGGGTTCCTTTGAAGATCAGCTTCTACCCTTAATTGCACAGCCATCTCTCCAGTCCCCCAGAGAATAGTAGCAATATACTGAAACAAGTGTCTTCAACACATGGTGGAGGGATCATTTTAGTCAGATTAAGGCACAGAAATTAGAGCCATTCTCTAAGCTGCTGCATTCAAGAGTGAAAGAAAAAAAGAGATGGATACAGCTGGTTTGTTTTCATTTCCTATCATCTATTTAGCAGGAGAAACCAGAATATAAAGGTCTACCTGTGGCAGACAGGACAAATGAAAGAAAATTAATCTCAACGCTGTCATAAACAGAAAAAAATCACCTGTCAGTCTCCCTTTCTTCATACATGTTTATGGATTATATTTGTTTCTAATTTTGTGATACAGTCGGGCTGCTGTGGTGATAACTTGGGGCTTCTTAGAGTCTAGCTTTCATTTTTCTATTCTTTTTCACTCACCTGTGGAAAATACTTGCTAGTGAAATAATTATTGTTTGGAAACATCAAAAGAAATGGAGTGGGGATTGTGTAGGATAGGTAAAGCAGAGCAGTGAAGAATAATGAAAGATTTTACTTCTTTTCTAAGTCAATAAACCACTTTTACTGGAAGAAAACGAAAGGAATGTCTATAGAAAAACTTTTCTGTTCAGCACATGAAATAGATTCATTTGATGTATCCTTTGCTTTATCTACATAATGTCAATCATGGCCCATCCAAAAAAGACAAACACGTTTGGAATAAAAATGGAATCAACACTGTGTTCAAATTGAAACAATAAGTAACTAGTCTTCATACACCCAAATGCAGTCTAGCATCAGTCTGAAGTGGAACCTTCTTGTCCACACACTGCCTTGGTACTTCTTGACATGAAAATCAAGTGTTCTGTCATACACTTCTGTTTGAAGACTATTAAATCAAACATAGTTGTTTGGCTTTTGTTGGTTTCAATCTTCTCTGGGGCGTCTTCCTCCTTTTTTTTTCGTTCCTTATTGCTCTGTTTTTATAGACTGGTTGTCTAAAACAGAATAAATACATATCACTAATAGCAAACAATTTGAAATCATTAGCAACCTATATTTAATTAAAGTTGCTTATATATTGTACAAGTGTGTGGACATATATGCCATAGCAAACATGAGGTCAGGGGACACATTGTTGTAATCAGTTCTCCCTTGTGGCTGTATCTCAAGTATCTTCAACTAGGACAAGTCATTTCCAAAGCATGAAACTAATTGAATCTCCTCCAAGTCACTCTATATGTCCAGCCTCTCATGAGGTCATTTTCCTTATACTACTTTCAATATTACTTACTGCATTCTAATACTCTACTCTTCCACGGTGTTACCTTTTTCTATTTCAATGAGCTCCACTGAAGAAAGATATTTGTATATTTTGTTCTAAGATGTCTTTCAATAGTCTAAAACAAATCCCTGGTAGACAGTCAGCAAAGATGTTTAAAAAAATAAATCACTTGGATCCATTGCTGCTGATAAAGCATGAGCTTGAGCACCACGTAATTCTAAGAAGAACATATCCAGGCAAGAAGCTTAACTGACACTATTTTCTTCAAGCATATATTGATTTGCATGGGAAGCAAAATATAGATAATATATAAAATATGGAAAAACGTTGAGAATTTAAAGATTGGTAAAACTTGGCAAGCGGAGGATAAAAATGGAGACAGAGTTATATAAAATTAGAATTCTGTGCTGGGCTGCATATTAAGTTTAGTATTCCAGGAAAACAGGATGGCTAGTGTAATAGTCCCTTGTATGGTTAAACAGGCAAGCAGGACAGTGGCAAAAAATACTTCAGGGGTAGCCAGATCTGCAATACAAGTCTATAAACCAGAGTCATGTACTGTAGGTGAGACTCCATATAGGTCATGTAATTGAGTATGGTTTATAGTGAATAATTTAGCAACAGTGTAAGGCTGCTATGAATGTGGTTGAGCATATGTCATTTTTATGTGGTGGAGCATCTTCTGGTTATACTCCAAGGAGTGGAATAGCTACTTTTATAGAAAGTTGATTAATTATAGAAAATGAAAGCATAATATTTTTTCTTTGACATTTTGTGCATACAAGAATCAAATTAGTCCATGTCTATGAATTACATTGCATAAGAATATTTGATTTTAAGTTGTCTTGTTCTAGTTACTGGCTTGATTTCCACAGGGAGTTCTTAAGTGAGCTGAGGTTTAGATGAAGATAGAACTTCAAACACATTCTGGGATGGCCCTAAATACCCTTTTACTATTCTGTACCATTCATTTAATTGACTGGGCATTCTCAACACTGACAATTATAAAAGCAAAATATTCAAGACTGAACTTGTAGAGAGTACATTCTGCAGCATCAATTATTCAGCTGAGATTTAATTCTTAGGCTGAAAATAAACAAACATTTCAAATGTATTGACATGTATATTTGCCCTCATCTTTAATAGTTAAGTTTAATGTCTGTCAAATAGTTATTTAAGATTTCTTTCTTATCCATTACCAATGACTGTTTGACTTGCATACCTATTTTAATAGCTGTATTCCTAAGGTTCTATAACAATTTCTCAGGCAAAATGGTTCACAGCTGGAGAAGTTTAGAAAGCTCTATGATTATATGCCAGATAGTAAATGATTTTGCCTTTCATTCTGGATGAAATACAGAAACACATGATGTTTTGGGTGAGTAGATGTTTTTGTTATATTTTTTACATAACTATATTTCATTTATTTATTTTTCCATTATTAATTAATTTACTTACTTTACATCATGATTGGAACTTCCCCTTTACTCCTCTGCTCTGAGTCCCTCCCTCTCATGTCACTTTACCCTATGCTCCCTCCCTTTCTCTTCAGAAAAGAGAGAACTTCCATGGATATCAACTTACCTTGGTATATCAATTTATAGCAGGACTGGGTACATTCTCTCTCTGTCTGTCTCTGTCTCTCTCTGTCTGTCTCTGTCTCTCTCTCTCTCTCTCTTTCCTGTTCTTTCTTTTTGTCTTAGATATTTTATTTAAGTTTTGGCATATACATTTATATTATTACACATAAATAAAAAATACATACAGGAAGAAAACCATGAAACAATCAGGGATTATATGAATATTACATTCATGGTGGTTTTGCTAATTGTATTTGGCAACCATGTACAAAACATCTTTCCTATCTTGGTGTAACTCTAACAGTGCAAGTGAAAGGCCTGCATAACAAAAACTTCAGGCCTTTAGAGAAAAAGTGAAGCAGATATCAGAAGATGGAAAGATCTCCCTCATGATTAAACCCATATGGCTAACATAGCAAAAATGGCCATCTCACCAAAAGCAATCTACAGATTCAATGCAATTACCATCATAATTCCAAGACAATTCTTTACAGACCCTTGAAAGAAAAACTCTCAACTTTGTGTGGAAAAGCAAAATCAAGGATAACTAAAAACAAATCATGTACAATAAAACAACTTTTGAAAGTACCACCATCCCTACTTTCAAGCTGTACTACAGAACAATAGTAATATAAACTCCATGGTATTGGCATAAAAATAGACAGGTTGATCCATGGAGTTGAGTTGAAGGCCCAGAAGTGAACATACACACACAGCTGAAGACACCTGGTTTTTTGAAAAAAAGAATCCAAAAACATACAATGGAACAAAGAAAGTATCTTCAACAAATGGTGCTGGTCTATTAGAAGTCTGCATATAGAAGATTGCAAATAGATAAATAGCTATTACTGCACATAAAGTAAACCCAAGTAGATCAGAGATCGCCACATAAGCTGATAGAAAAAAAAAGTGGGAAAAAATGTAAATGCATTCGCGCAGGAGACAACTTCCTGACTAGAACACCAGCAATTCAGGTACTAAGATCAACAATTAATAAATGGGACTTCACGAAGTTGAAAAGTTTATATAAGGCAAAGGACACTGTTAATAGGATGAAATGGCAACCTACATTCTTGGTAAAGATCTTCACCGACTCTACATCTGACAGAGGGCTAATATCCCAAATATATGAAGAACTCAAGAAATTAGGCACCAACAAACCAAACAGCCCAATTTTAAAAATCGAGTACAGACCTAAACAAAGAATTATCAATAAAGGAATCTTCAATAGCCAGGAAGCACTTAAGGAAATGTCCAACAGCCTTAGTCATCAGGGAAATGCAAATCAAAATGACTCAGATTCTGTCTTAAACCTGTCAGAATGCTAAGGTCAAAAAGCCAAGTGACAGTTCATGCTAATGTAGATGTGGAGCAAGAACATTCCTCCGTTGTTGTTGGGAGTGAAAACTTGCACAACCACTTTGGAAATCAATCTGGTGCTTTCTTAGAAAGCTGGGAATAGTTCTACCTCAGGACCCACTCCTGGGCAAACACCCAAAAGAGGCTCCACCATACCACAAGGACACTGGCTCAACTATGTTCATTGCAACTTTATTCCTAATAGTCAGAAAGTGAAAACAACCAAGATGTCCACCCACTGACACATGGATAAATAAAATATGGGATATTGCTCAGCTATTTAAAACAAGGACATCAAGAAGTTTGCAGGCAAATGGATGGAATAAAAAAAGATCATCATGAGTGAGGTTTTGCTCTTTCAGTGTTTCTGACTGCAGTTGTACCAAGAAGTAACAAGGTCAGAGGTAGAAGCTTTGATTCTAGGAGGTATCTGTGAGGAGGAATAATGTGATTTCAGGTCAAAAATGGACTGTGCAGATTCTGTAAAATTGCAGTGGCCTCGCGAGGGAATATGAGGTCAGTTTAGGACATTCTGATATGGTAATAAAGGGAGTTCCTAGGCACACACTGAATAGAAACTGATTTTTTTTTCTGGTACCACTTATGTTGTTCAGGAGCTGTCCACTCAACATATCCAGACTATGGAAACTTTTTTAAAAATATAGGTGTCTTAGTCCGTGTCTTATTGCCGTGAAGAGACATTATAACCATGACAACTGGAATAAAAAGAAAGTATTTAATTGGTACTTGCTTACAGTTTCAGATACTTACTTATGGTGGGGAACATGGTGGCAGGCAGTTTCACATCTGGTTCTGAAGGCAGCAGTACAAGAAAGACAGAAAGAGGAAGAAAGAGAGATAGATGGTGGGGAGGGGAAGGAGGAAGTAAGAGATGGAAAGACAGGGGAATGAAGGGATAGAAAGAAGGGAGGGATGGAGAGAAGGAGGGAGGGAGGGAGGGAGGGAGGGAGAGAGAGAGAGAGAGAGAGAGAGAGAGAGAGAGAGAGAGAGAGAGAGAGAGAGAGAGACTGAGCATCTGAAGGTCATAGAGTTGTCTCTTCCTCCAACTAGGCCACACCTACTGCAACAAGGCTGTGTTTCTAATCCCTCTCAAGTAGCACCACTGCCTAATGGACAAGCATTCTAAGCATTCATATATATGATCCTATGGAGGCCACTTTTTATCAAATAACCACAATAAGAGGTATGATGAAATATTAAGAAATACTTATAGTCTACAGTATGACAGGCAGAGTAACTCTTTGAAGATGACAGTTAAATGCTTTTTTCACTTTTATTCTTTACTGAGGGTTTTATAGAAATGCAACACATTAGAAAATAATCATTTAAAATAATAAAGCCACATTTCATATAATTTCTACAGCCTCTGGAAATTATAAAAAATGGGCCATTTTTTTCAGTGTGATACTTTTAAATTATAATTATTATATTAGCCTTCTGGTAATAAGTTAGGTATCTTAGAAACTAGTAAACAAATGAATCAGACACACAAAGGCAATGCCTTCGTTAACCCAGAAAATATATGCAGTGCATCTATGCCTGAGTACCCCTTTATTCTCTTCATGATTTATCATGAAAATCTAAGTTGACAGTTTTATGTATGGAATGCAAATCTGACTCACTTTATCAATCTCATGCATATTAATATGTGTGCATGGTAATTCATGTTGCTTGTGGAATGGCCTTTAGACATTGTTTCAGTGATATGCAATTTAGTGGTGGATATTGGAAGGGATACATTTCATGGCTTGTTTTTATTAAACTAGGAAACTATGAAAGTTTACTGGGTGATTGTCATGCTATGATATTCTGATCCGTGACCAAAACCGACAGGTAAGATGTACTGTATGTGTGTGTGTGTGTGTGTGCGCATGTGTCTGCTTGTATGTACATGCACAATCTGTGTAAATCTATATAAATATATAAATCTATATAATATATAAATGTAATTTTTCTTGGAAAATCAATACTATTATTGAAGCAAGAGAACCAATGTGGAAGAGTAATTGTTACCAATTGAAGGCATGCATTTTCATAAAGTTGCAGATATTATATGAATTATGGTAATTATGACCACCAAGTGAGTGTTAGTTTTCTAATATAATTATGTGAGAAAATAAAACTTAATAATTTCTAATTATTCTTCCTACACAAGTCAAACACCATTATCAGCTATAATTTGTTATAGAGAGGAAACACATCTGTCTCATCCTCACAGATATATTTTAAAGACCAGATCTTGCAATTAGCAGTTAAAGAAGACACACATCTAGACCCTATATACAGGCTTTATTAGTCCTTTGTGAGACATTTGATATAATTGTGAAGCTTCAGATTCTTCAGCTGTGAATAATAATAATGTCTATTTTTTCCTAATAGTAATACTTTGCATAACTATAGAAAAGAAACAATTTGGTTACCATTGACTACCACCACATGGATGTAAGTTTCTACCTAGCCTTTGTTACCCATCATCACCTGAGCAAACCATTGAGTGCAAGACAAAAACCAGCACTACTCCTTGGCCTCTGCATCAACTCCTGCCTCCGAGTTCCTGCCTTATTTGAGTTCCTCTCTTGGCATTTTTTGATGATGAATAGCCATGTGCAAGTATAAACTAAATAAACCCTTTCCTCCCCAAGTTGCTTTGGTCATGGTGTCTCCTCATCACAGTAGGAACACTAAGACAGTGGTCCTTACGTTGCAGCTGAAAATAATGATGGAGGGAAACCTCTGAGAAACGTAGCAGAATAGCATGCCAATCCTAAAATACAGTGAAACACTTATACCATCTGTGGTCTCAAACGCTGTATGAGAAGAGGGACAGTACTCAAATGTGAAGCTGAAGACTGTAATGGAGAGCTTCTACACTCATTAGGAATTAGTGATGCAATATGGAGTCCCTGCTTTGTCCTGTAGTACAAAGGCACGTCTTCCCAAGCTCAAGCTAAAGAGTATAGTTTACAAATGAACCTAGGCTCTATTCAGGTGTAAAGTCAAAGTCCAAGGTAACCGTTGGTACCTATAGCAGAGCAGGAACAAATGAACTGTGAGGCACGAGAGAGCTTTATTCATAATTGATTTTGGCCACAGACCCTGGTTTTCATTTGTTCGAGGGAGCTAGGAGAACAATAGCCAAGAAGATGTAAGGGACATCTCAAGAGTCAGGAGTGTGGCATCTTCCACTGGGGGAGATTGGAAATCTAGAATGCCCCTTAAAATCAGGGAATGGTGGTGACATACACAAAGAGGTAGGAGCCCAAGGACCCTGAACTGTATGAGTCACTCCTTGAGCTACCTGACTCTGACAAAGCCCCATAAGAGAAATATAGAGTCTCCCATGTTCTTAATTAAAGTATGACTAATGTGGACATGCTGTCTTCCCAGGCACAAGAGACCTTTCCTACTTGTATTCCCCTCTCTTCAGTTCCAAAAAAGAAAACTCCCTCCAACCCACAACATATGAAAATAATCAAAAAAATGAGACTAGACTTCTTCTTCCTGGAGGAAATCACCTCCCCGCCCCCCCCCAACACACACACACATGTAGGTCCTACTTTCCCCCTCTCTCCCTCTGGAAGCTAGTGCTTCACTCAGGTGTGCCTTGTGTTCTTCTCAGACCCACTCTTTCCTTAATTCTCATCAGTAAGCCTATATTATCACTAATAGAGTTTCCTGCTCTGCTTTCCTATGTAAAAAGTTAAAAAAGAAAGTTGAGCCCTCTCCTTCCTTTCAGATACGTATGTGTAGAGAAACTGAACAGTTTCAAGAGAGTTAAAATGGACTATATTAGATAGGTATTTGTGTGATTTGTTGAAATGTACAAGATCTTCCTGAGATTTAATTCAGAAGAGTAAAACAGTCCGCACGAGGCACCAAAAGAGTAAATAGTGATGAACAATTAGATTCCCCTGACTGCACTCTACCACATCCAATTATTCAATAGACAATTTTATAAATTGCATTAAGATCTTAATTGGAATATAATTGATTCTATTGGGAACATTGTTGGTTAAATTAGGTTTTTTTTATTTTTCTAAAATTAAAGATCAGTTTTTTTTCAGTAAGAACAATTTAGCAAATTAACCTCAATGATGGCATCATGAATGACTGTGAATGGCTCTGCAACGGACATTCCAGTGTGTGCATCTTTCTCCATCTTTTAGCAGTGTAACAACTCAAAATTTTTGAGAACTGTTGCTAATGGACCTGAATATTTCACAGAGACAGAGTTGGAAATAGATTTTTATTCCTGCTGGAGGTTGCTATCAGTTTTTTCTGCTCTTTCTGAGGAAGATATTATTTTGCTTCACATAATCAAGTTTATTTTAATATTCCTGATTGTTGCCTATGAATCTCTCAATTTGCCTTTGAGTGTCCTGTGATATTACACATCTTGAATTATTTATTAGTTAAGTAAAGGCTGTGCTGATTATAAACCTTATATGTGTTCTGTAATCTTCAGAGTCTTCAACATTTTAGTGAGCTGCCCAATGAGTTGCACAGCACAACATCTGCTAAGGGAATTATTTCATCCCACTGGTCTGCTCATACACTACTGGCTCCAGAGACGCTTATGAAACTCAGGAATTTTGGTGTGTTTGTTTCATTTCCTTCTCTGTTGACTATGTGCCTTTTTTGGTGTTTTTTTTTCTTATTTTGTCCAAGATATTCCAACCATATGATAACAGGAAATGAGAACTTGGCCACAGTCTACTTGCTGATTACTGTAGATGCATCACAGAGCCGTCTTCTGTTGCATGAGAGGTGAGAGCAAAGAAAGCTTCTTATTCTCTTATAATGATACAGGAGAGAAAGGAGATTGCCAGTATCTGTGTCTCTGTTTATTCTTTACTTGAGGCTTAATCTATATTTACTAGAGCTATCAGCATTCAATCTAATATTTTTGTCTGTAATCTAGAAAAACGTTTATCTCTCATAGTGAGAAGCTAAAGTATTTTACTGTTTTGAAAGCATCAATGTTTTGCACTACAAAGCATGATAAATTGTACTAGTTCTGTTATGACTGCCTTACATAGATTTCATAGAACAGGAATGTAAGCAAGTTCAATATTCCTAGATTCTAGAAAAAATATTACCTTTGTTATTCCAATTATCAAGAAAACTTACAGGAAATAGCTCATAAAATTTCAAAAATTAGATTAATTAGTAACCTTTGACAGACAAATCATATTGAGTGATATATTTTAAATGTTAATGCAGTCTTATTCATGTTAAATATAATGTAGTATATACATTATTCTAATTTGATGTATTTCCCAAACTTGCTAAATTTTACTGATAAATGGAGCAAAGATTTATTTATGCTGTTTAGGCTTAAGAAAAAAAATAAACTTGTTCTACTTTATATCAGAATTTTATCTTTTCTTAGGTTTATGGCAATCACATTTGGTCATATGTTTTTGTTCTTTAATTTTTAAAAATATTTTGTGGTTCTGTGAATGTGCGTGCAGTGCTTATGTATGTGCATGTGCAGAATGGAAAGGCAACAGATCCTTCCAGAGCTGGAGTTACACAGGTGACTGTGAGCTGCTCCACATGGTTGGTGGGGCTTATACTCTGGTCTCTCCGGCCTTCAATGTGTTTACTTTGTTGAAGATGTGATCTTTTTTCCATTGTATGGTTTTGGTTTCCTTGTCAAAAACCAAGTGTTCCTAGGTTTGTGGGTTTATTTTTAGGTCTTTGATTCGATTCCATTGGTCAACCAGCCTATTTCTATGCCAGTACCATGCTGTTTTTATTACTGTTGCTCTATAGTACAGCTGGAGATCAGGGATGGAGATCCCTCTGGAAGATCCTTTATTATACAGGATTGTTTTAACGATCCTGGGGTTTTTGTCTTTCTATATGAAGTTAAGAATTGATGTCTCAAGGTCTGTAAAGAATTGTGTAGGTATTTTTGAGTCTGGATATTACTTTTGGTAAGATGGCCATTTTTACTATGTTGATTCTCCCAATCTACAAGCATGGGAGATATTTCCCTCTTCTCATATCTTCTTCAGTTCCTTTCTTCAGATACTTGAAGGTTTTTTTCATACAAGTCTTTCACTTGCTTGTTAAGAGGTATACCAAGATAATTTATATTATTTGTGGATATTGTGAAGGCTGTCGTTTCCCTAATTTCTTTCTCAGCCAGTTTGTCGTTTGTATACAGAACGACTACCGATTATTTTGATTTGATCTTGTATTGGGCCATTTTGCTGAATGAGGGAGTTTATCAACTGTAGGAGTTCTTTGGTGGGATTTTGGGTGTCACTTATGCACACTATCATATCATCTGAGATTCTTTGGCTTCCTCATTTCCTATGTGCATCCCCTTGATCTCTTTTTGTTGTCTTATTGGTGTAACTAGTACTTCAAGTACTGCATTGCAGAGATATGGAGAGACTAGAAAGCCTAGTTCAGTCCTCGATTTTAGTGGAATTTCTTTGTGTTTCTCTCCATTTAATTTGAAGTTGGCTATTGGCTTATTGTATATAGCCTTAATTGTGTTTTGGCATGTGCCTTTTATCCCTGATTATTCCTGGACTTTTAACATGAATGGGTGTTGGATTTTTGTCAAATGCTTTTTCAGCATCTAAGGAGGTGATCCTGTGTTTCTTTTCTTTCAGTTTGTTTATATGGTCGATTACATTGATGGATATCCATATATCACCCATGGCCTGTAAGAGTATCTTTCATTTGCCAGATGTAGTGATTGGATGTCTTTTTCATTTTAAAATTTATTTTTATTGTGTGTGTGTGTGTGTTGTGTGTGCGTGTGTGTGCGTCTCTCTGTGCACATGTATGTGACTCACACATGTGGGCATTGTGAAACACCTTAGAAGACCTAGTCCTCTCTTTCCACCATGAGATTTCTGGGGACAGAACTCTGGCTTGGCAGCAAGCACTTTTACCCCAGAGGCATTTCATTTGCTTGATTCAGTTAATGATTCATTCATCATTTCCTCCATGGTTTCACACACTCAAGTATTTAGCATTTGAAAAACATCACTTCTATAGAAAAGCTCTTAATTATATGCTAATATATGGAAAGACATGACGGTGTTTTCAATATTTACATATAATTAGCAGGGAAATACATAAAATATTAAAATGTTATGCGATCTATCTATATGTATGTATACATATTCATGCCCATTATAATGAAGTTATACAGTAAATGGAATGAGAGAAAAATCTTCTGAAGCCTTGAATAGTTACAAAAGGGGACAGAAATAGTGTATAATATCTGGATAGAGGGAGAACAAAACCCCAAAACTCTCTGGACAAAGAGATCATTTTGTGATAAAGAAGTAGATATTCAGTTAACTGCAGCTATAATATGTTGACTTTATATAAAATTTTTTTTCCATTATTTATTATAAACTTTGGGTTTTTGTCACTATTATTGTTCACTAAAATCTATTACAAATGTTTAGAATTTGCTTTCATGAAATTGAAGCAATTATTAAAACTCAACATAGGAAGACCATGGCAACTTGTAGTGTAATATGTTTTCCTTTTGTGACTGTAACTCTGTTTATGTATAAATGTGATGTGTAATTGTATAGATATACATGTGTATGTTAGTTGTTGTGAATATATATGAAAATAAAGGCAAGGTATTAACCTTGCTCTTTTAAGACCAGATCTTTCTTTGACTGGAAGCTCAGTCCTTAGACTAAGTAGATTAGCTGGAAAATCCACGTAATTTTACATGTCTCCAACTTGCCCCATGCTGGAATCAGAAGCTTCCATACGTTCAGACTTCCAAAGTTCCAGACGTTGGATTCAGATCCTTACTCCTGGATACAACCACTTTATTGGCTGAGATACCTCTGCAGCCTTGAATACAATATATGTTCTTAATCTTACAGATAAAATATTTGAGGTCGTCTGCTACCTTAATGCTCCTTCTTACTAAATGCTTTAGCCATGGAATACACTCCTGAATGCTTGGCAAGTACATGTCACCTTTTTCTGACTGTCATTCAGGCAGCACCTGCTGGTTTATTTCAGATTGGCTTCTTCTCATACTACCAACCACACATTTATCAGACACCAGACGGGGTTTCCTATAAAGCCAGCGTAGTCCAAGGCAGAAGCTGGAGAGTGAAATTCTAATCATTTGTGACCCCAGGACATTCCAAGTGTGACCTCTGTTAGAGTAATTAAAGTTATTTTTCTTCAAATAAATGACAGATAATATACAAGACATCTTCACGTTTCCAAAGAAATCGAGTTAAATGAAAAACAGGTGACACTTCCTAATGGATATAGGTCATCATGAAATTACCTACCACCTGCCATCTAAACAGAGAAAGAAGCAAAAAAAGAAAGGAAAATATAACAAATGTATAAAGAAATGTTTAAATGGAAGTATTAGCATGGGTCCAAAAGACATTTCTTTGTCCTTTGTGCTTGTAAACACAAAGTTAAGTTGCAGCTAGATTACCATGTTTAAAAGTGATCTGTACACTGTTAAAATCTTAGAGATTGTCGTAATATTTAAGAATGTATAATTTTTCATCTTTGTGTAAGTAAATTCAAAATGGTAATTTAAACTTTATGGTTTATTGGAGCAATCCTCTATAGTAATTCCAATAATTTCATACCGAGCTCACATGTGTGTTTGAATGAGGAGAGTTCCTTTTAAAAGGTGGTTATTGAGGATCAATTTGGAATGTTGACAAATATATTTTTGTTTAAGGATAAATGTGAATGAAATCAGTCACAAGCAATGGAGTTCTTGGGGCTGAAAGTTTAGGAGCATTTGCTGCTCTTGCAGAGGACCGGAGTCCGGTACTCAGCACCCATATCAAGAATTCCACAACTGCCTTTATGTCCAGTTCCAGGGACCTGAGATGACCTTCTATGGGCCACAGGCAGCACATACATGTACCACATACATGAAGACATATACACATACCCAGAAATAAAATAAAATTATTTAGACTGTCTTGTTTTCTCAGTTATTTTTAAATATATTTTATTAATTTATTCATATTACATCTCAATTGTTATCCCATCCCTTGTATCATCCCACTTCTCCCATTTTCCCCTTTCTCCCCTCCCCTATAACTGTGACTGAGAGGGACCTCTTCCCCCTGTATATGCTCATAGGGTATCAAGTCTCTTCTTGGTAACCTGCTATCCTTTCTCTGAGTGCCACCAGGTCTCCCCATCCAGGGGACGTGGTTAAGAATGGATTCTCTGTTTTTTTTTTTCCTGAGTCACATGTGTTTCATGCATCTGAGAGGCCAAGAGATCACATTTTACTGCTCAAATCTAACCACATAAAAACTTGATTTTAAGCTTGTGCATAAATGTTAAAAATATGTAGGTCATGCTGTATTTTATCCTAAAATAACAAAGTATTTGTAAAGACAAGCTGTTTTGCTACTATGGAAACATTCTTAGGTTAAAATATACAAAGGAAAATCCTCATGTGTTGACACAATGTCCTGTGTGGACTGATTTTCATCATCATGTTCACTCCCTTCTATACCATCTGTGTAATTCCTTAACTCAGTGCAATTCTTAGTCATGTTTCTCTTTAAATAACTATGTATTTGTCAGCAATTCAAGTTAACCCACAATTAACATTGTTGGAAATAAATGTTAAAATATAACTATTAACTATTGTTTAGCAAGAATCAAGATACAAAAAAAACCCCTGAGACACAATGTGGGTGTGGGAGACATTAGATTTGTGGTCTTTGAATAAACTAATATATACCAATTTTGCCTTGCTGTTCTATTATCCTTTTATCCAATCTCCCCTATTACTGTAGCAAGTGTGAAGACCCTGGAATCATTATGGAGTTAATAATGGCAGTTCATTAAATTGTGACTATTTAAAAAAAAAAAACAGCTCTTTTTGTTTTTTTAGTTTGTTGGTGGTGTGTGTGTGTGTGTGTGTGTGTGTGTGTGTGTGTGTGTGTGTGTGTGTACGGAGAGAACAGATATTCACTTAAAATTTCATTTTATCCTTTTGTCATTAAATTGTAGTCATATATGTCATGATTTTCCTCAGACTGGAGACAAGCTCACGTTAGTATCTGTGATAAAATCCTAGTCTGGTATGAACACTAAACGGAATGAGAAAAGTATTCTGGCAAGCTGCTCTTCAAGGCACTGAAACTTAATGATATATTTTAAGTGTTATAACATTTTGAAAGGACATTAGAGGTCAGAGTGAAACTCCCTCATTGTCAGATGCAGAGACAGTAGAACAATACATTTTAATAACTTGTTCAAGGTCATTTTAGCTTTTATTGGATATAAATTGTATATTTTAACCAGTTACCTGAGACTTATGTGAATAATGTTATTTCTCAAGAAATTTCAAGTTACGTATGAGATTAGTCATCATTTAAATGAGAGTGTGCAACCTTATCTAACAAAGAAATTAAATAAAGTGGTAATTAAGAGAAACAGCCGAGAGATTAAAGATTCCAATTTTTCCTCCTCATATTTACAACTCCAATGATAACATTTCCTGTGAGATATATTACAAATGTGTGTATGTGTGTGTGTGTGTGTGTGTGTGTGTGTGTGTGTGTGTGTTACAAAGTCTATAAGCACATTAATGAAAGAGAGAGAGAATGAAGGAGAGAGTCAATCAGGCCTGAAGTGCAGTCATGGGCATGGAGTCATCCAGGAAAGGAATTTGCCATCAAACCTGAAGACTTGAGTTTAATGACCAGAGTACTGAGCATGCCTGGGACCTGTGTGATGAGAGGCAAGTTACTTCTGACTTCCATTTGCATAATGTGGCATTTGCATGTGCACACTCAACAAAAAGATGTGCAAGCATGTGCACATATATGCACATGTATGTGAACTCACAAACACATATACATAGAAACAAAAACGTGCATATGCACAAACAAATGAACAATGTTGAAATTTTTAAGTGCAGTCCTTTGCTGAGCAGTGGTCTAATGTCTAGGTGGCTATGGAATCATAAGAATCAACAGACTCCTGCTCTTGTTAGCCACCACTGTGCAGATTAAACAGTTTGCCCATCTTATGGTGAGGAGAGATGTGTAGATCATGTGACTCTTTAGGTAGTTCCTCATGAATTTTCTGGGACTCCTTTTGATTCTTTCAATAGGAGAAGTGATAAACTTGAAAAGAGGAATGGAAATTCAGAGATGGCTGGCGTGGGGCAAACTTTTCATGGTTCCTAACACTTAAAATCTGCCTTTTGTTTCAGAGTCATAACAAGTTTAATAATAATAGTGGCAGGCTAATATAGGTCATTGGTCTGACATCAGTAAGATGGAAATTCTATCCACCACTGCATCCCACAAAGAAGCGACCTGATTACATTTGAGCAGGCACAGAAGGATAAATGGCACAAGGCCAGAAAAGAAAATTGTTATGGTAAATGAAATTCAGTGCATGTAGGTATAATTTTGTCATTGTGATAATAGCAAGAACATTGCCATTATTTCTTCTGCACATTGCACATTCACACTCAGACTATGACTTTTAAAGAAAAGTATGAAAATGACTCTGATCTGCAGTGAAGTTCATATCTTTTCATTAATCCCATGTAAGTCTCTGTGTATGAAGGTTGTCTTTATCAGGCCGGATGTACAGTAAAAGTTGCACTGGTGTATCTCAACAGCACAGGGTGGCAGCAAAAAAGGGGACATTGCATCATCATATTCCTTTTAAAAGGCTGTATTTCAAACTCTAAGAGAAGAAATGTTTAGACGTTGCACTTTGGACTCTCTACTTACAGAAAGATTACTCCTCATGAGAACTCAGTAGCCTGAGGAAGAAAGGACACAAATTTCATGTGTGTTTAAAGCACAGGGTCTCTGCCTGTTGAGCATTGACAATTTGGCTTTGATGCTAAGGCAAACTGACAAGGTTTTGCCAATTCCTGTTTCTTACACCTTATAAAATACATAAAAAATACCAACATATACATTCATAGGATGTATATATAGATATGTATATAGAACCCTCAGTTAGACAAAGACATTCTCATTTCCTGGCTGAAGATACCTAAGAGCTGCAGGAATGGTTATTAGTGATGATAGAACCCCCCACCCACCTCTCTTTCTCTCTTTAATTTTCAAGGCAGGATTTCTCTTGTATTCCTGGCTGTCCTCCTGGGTTTGTTTTGTAGACCAGGCTGCTTTCAAACTCAGAGAGATTTGCCTTCTTCTGGCTGGGATTAAGAGCATGCACCATCTCTCCTGACTTGCATCTTGATTTCTCTCCATAATAAGTTTCCATGCTTTACTGTTTCTTGTCTTTGTTCATTTAGTACAGGATCCTGTGAATCCCATTTGTTACTGGATGGGATATAAGCACAATTCTGCATCACTTCTTGCATAGCAGAGTGGCTTTGTTTTCTTCTTTATTATTTTCTTCTTTATTATTATTTTTTAATCTTTAGGATTCTCAAAGGACCTCTATCGAAATTGTATATTGATTACAATGACACATTGGATGTGAAGATTAAAAGTTTATACTCCTGTGCATTTGTCTGAGGAAATGATGCATCAGGCTTTGTGAGTTTTCAGAGCACAGGTCATCCTTGACCTATGAGGCCTTCTCTCTGACACCAAGGTCCTCCTTTCTAACTCTACAATATCCAACTTTTTTTTGACAATTGAGAGGAGAGACAGACAGACACACACACACACACACACACACACACACACAGAGAGAGAGAGAGAGAGAGAGAGAGAGAGAGAGAGAGAGAGAGAGAAAGAGAGAGAGAGAGAGAGAGAGACTTATATCCAGATCTGTTTAACATAAGTCACTCTTGCATAGCAGATATGAAACGTGAAAACAAGACATTAATTGCTCCTGTGAATTCAAGAAAGAGGCATTCTCAGATATCGGAAGACACATAATTGTGTCATTTTTTTCACTGATTAACAACAATACTATATATTAAGTTGGCTATATTTAAGTGAAATGATTAAATAAATAATTTCTCTGAAAGAATATCTATACAGAACAGATCTACATGAATGATACAGAGAATAGGAGCACTTTTAATTTTTCAGAAATTTGTTTTATTTTGTTTTGGAGTTATAATATAATTACATCTTTTTCCTTTCCTTTTCCTCCCTACAAATCTTCTCATCACTCTCTCAAATTAATGGCCTTTAAAAATCATTTGTTGCCTTAGGATTCTCAGTTGCCCCAAATTTTAAATAGAAAATGTTTATTTTTGTGGAGAGCAAGGGTTATTTATCAGTAAAGATATACTTCACTAAGGAAGAGAGAGCATTAGGTGGGGCAAAGTTTGGGGGTTTAATTTTGACTACACAGATAGTAATTTTGTGGTGATTTTTGGGTAGTGTACTTTGTTTCTATAGCTTTTAGTTATGTGAAACGTTCAACATCATACTAAGGCGAGCTTTGCTGCTTGCTTTCTTTTATTTTAAGAAAAATTCTCTTGTATCCTATTCTGGCCAGGAACTTCCTATGTAGCTGAGGATGACCTTGAACTTCTGATCTCTCTGCTCTCCTTAGAGTGCTGGGTTTCTGGGATGATGGAACTACTCCTGATTTTTTTAGTACTAGGGATCCAAAATAGGGATTCAAGGATGTTATACCTGAGCTCCAACCAAAGGCCACATTCCTAGATCCAAGTATCTTCCAATGTTTCTCTTTGTATATTTTCTTATGGTATATAATGCATAGCAGGCTGGCTTCAATTTGAGAAAGACCTACGTCTACTGATCCTCTTGAATTTACCTCTCAGGGACTGGGATGACAGGTGTGGACCATCTTATCGACCTTGTTTTTCAAATACAATGATTGCTTACATGCTCCTGTGCACATATTGTAGCAACTATATTTTGTCAATACCGATACCATATTCTTCTCAATTTAATAATAGGAAAATAGTAAAATGTCCACAGAATGAACACAGTGGAAATGGTTGAGGGATGTGTTACATTCGTAGTGTACAAAGCATTACATTTTGTTTGTCAATAATTTGTAGGTGAAGTGTTGAAGCTGCAAGACTTTCTTGACTATTAGTTTCAAGATCTGACCTCCCTTCGTCCTGTACAGTGTTCTACTGCATTCCTTTTTTTCTTCAGAATAAATAAAGAAAATATTACTTGAAGGCGAGACCTTGGCTGTGTCACTGTACCTCACAAAGCCAATTTCACACTTCTAGGTAAAGGCAATAAGCACAGCGCCTTTTCCTCGTGGAATTATCTGGAATATCTGCCAGGAAATTCAAGTTTAGCAAAAGCTATTTGCTTAGCAAGCCAGTTTGAATCTTATAACATGATGTCATTTTTTTCTACTGTCAGAACACCTTATTTCAAATGCTGTATATAATTTTCTTTCCTAAGAGGTCACCAAGGTTGGAATTTTCTCCATTATTGATTTTGACAAGCACAGGACATGTGGAGGTGGCATGTTTTCCCTCTGACTTTATAATATACAACATACTTTTGCAGTTTTGTTCCCTTGTCAGCTCATATATGAAATATTTCCTGATGTTTTTAGGCATCATTCTCCATCTCAAAAACTTGGCTCCTTTATCACCTGATAATCTACTATTGGGGATCACTTAAGTCACAGCTGTAAGCATTAACATGAAGACACAAATATTTGCTAAAAAGCTTTGCGTCTTTTATCGTTGGTAAGTTTTCAATAAGCCTAGTTAAATCACTGAGCAAAGATGAGTCTGAGAAATAACCATCCCCTAGGTGTGCATGTCTTTGGAATGTAGTCCATCAACAAATTAGTGTGAAAAAAGTGATATGTTAGCTAAATGAGAAGGTTGTATTTAAAAGAAAAATATCAACTATCAAAACGTGTATTTTAAATACAGCATTTTTTCCTCAACTCATCTGAGAGGGATAATGATCCCAAACCTCTAATTTTTCAGAAATGAAAACATGAAAAATTAACTTCACGGTTTTATATATAGTGCCTCAGGAAGCTGGCATGTACTTACCTAGCAAAGTTCTACACGATCATGCTCTTTCTAAGATGGTGACGATGGTGAATGTGTCCATGTAATGTTTTTTGGATAACAGATCTCTGGGCCTGTAATCTTAGCACTTAAGAACAGAAAATGGAGAATTGATGTGAAAGTTCAGTCCAGTCTGGTTCACATAGTGGTGTCAAGGGCTCAATTCCCAGAAACTCTTATACTGCATATAATCTTAAAACACAGGATGTGGAGTCAGGAGGATGTGAAGTTGAAAATCCTCCTCAGTTACCTAGCAAGTTTCAGGCAAGGCTGGGTTAGCTAACATTCCAGCTCCTTAAAAACCTGTTAGGCAGAAAAGGAAGTTGCATGTGAAGTTTTACATGTAAAATGTGCATATATTAATTTCTTGGGAAGAAAACAATTTCCCAAAACCTTGCGATTCAGAGTATTTAACAAGTTCAAGATTATCTTGTCTTCTATAATAGAAACAGGTAGAGTCACTGAGGTTTGTATAGGTGGGCATTTCATGTGAGCCTTGGGTGTAATTTTTATATTATTTTCCAGAAGAATTCTGCACAAGTGCTTACTCTTTGTTCTATTGTTTTGTTTGTAGTAAATTTCACATGAAAATATACATAGTCTTGCAATTTTGTAGGAAATCCTCTTGTGTATTGGAATACAGCGAGGCCCATAGTGGGCCATGCAGAAAAGTTTGATATTTTAGAGGAAAAAAAAAATACAGGAATTAAAACACTTGTTTTTGGCCACACAAACCATTTTTTTTCAACTTTCCTAATCTACCATAACTTTCTTCTTTCCATATTTACCCTCAAAGAGTCACTGCTATGTAGTTTTAGATTATGTTTTAGTTTTGTGTATTCTTTTACAGTTTTGTGTGTGTGTGTGTGTGTGTGTGTGTGTGTGTGTGTGTGTGTGTGTAAGAGGGGGAGAGGGAGAGGGAGGAGGCAAGGGGGGGTTGGATCTTAATATGCTGTGTACTGTTAATGCAGGCTTTTTCTAAATCACTCCCTCTAAATCTCATCTTACCTAACTCCCCGCTTCCTTACTTGTCTTCTTTCATTTCATTTGAAAAATAAATGTCATGTATTTGGTTTCATCTGGGGCTTCTAACACCGCATCTTTCTCTTTTGGAGAAGCAGGAATGTATCATAGTGTGTCACATGTGTTTGGTAGGCACAGTGCCATTGAGCCACATTTGCAGCCCACAACTTCCTCTTTCACTTATAATTTCAATGCTAGCATATTTTAGTTGTTGTATTAGTCCTGTCCAAAAAAAAAATCCTTGTAGTATATGACTAGAAAAACAGTTAAAATTGTAAGATTATGGTCAACATATGTCCGTATGTTACCTGTTTCTTGAGCCTGTATATGTATTTTTTTTTTACCAATGGGGGAATGCTAATCTAATTCCAAATGCTTGGTACAAAAGAAAACTGAAGATTTAGAAAATACAATGAAAAATATTAATGAAAATGCCTATATATGATGTAATCATTTTATTATTTTAGTTATCTATAATATGGAAATTAAAATATAACTCAAATTTTAATTTCAGTGGATATTTAGAAATTGTTAGAAATATATAGCTATAATGAGAGAGGAAAAATGGGGATAAAATCAGTTCTGGCTTAGTCAGCGGCAGCATGAAGTGGCTGATTGCACTGAGTTCTAGGTGAGAAAATATTCAAAGGAATGCTGGTGTTCAGCTGAGTCAATTTCTTCTTTCTCTGTCTCTCTCTGTCTCTCTCTGTGTGTCTCTGTCTCTGTGTCTCTGTGTCTGTCTCTTATTTATTTACTCAGAGAGATAACAATGAATGTACCTCAATTAAACCTCTCTGAATCCTGCCTTGGTGACACACCCAGACATATGCTTTCTGGGTGACGCAAATTCCTGTGAGGCTGACCATGCAGATGAACCCTCATACTAATAATACATCAAATAAAACTTATCAAAGTTACTTTAAAGATGTTAAAATATGTAAAAATGAAGAGCATTGAATCATTTTTGGCAGCAGGTTATTTGCTCCCTCCTGTGCTATCTGAGCTTGTGTATGTTCACAGAAAGCCATCACATAACGGTTGGCATGTAAGAGGTGCTTACTTGGTGCCCAGCATTTTCACTAAATTCACATAATAACCTACAATATTCGTAGAATTACTACCCGTGTGCGACATAGCAATGAGTTCAGAGAGACCAGGTTCACCGGCTAGTTACTGTGGAATCTGGGACAGGAATCACAGGCGTCCCTCCTCTGTGCAGACTGAAGGACATTATGATGAAAATGTAATTATTTGGAGATTTAAATAATAATCCTTCCCCAAATGAGAGGGCTGACACTGTCACTAACATTATGCAAATTCCCTGTGGCTCATATAATCACCTTTCTCTGATCCACAAAGGTGATATTCATTATAGCAGCTGAACTGTAACTACGAGAAACTTCTAAGTGTCTTGGGTTTCCTGACATTGGAAAACTGGTCCCTGTTGATTTTGTTTTAAGTTTGAACTTGCGCCCTTGAAGCTAGCTTGCTGCTTACTCTTGTCTCCCCTCTGCTTTGTTCTGTTATACCCTTATTTATGACTTTTAAGAATAAATTATCAATTCTTTTTAGTTTTATGCATATGGCCTGTGATACATTTTTCTGACACATGATCAAATGAAAGAAGAATTCAAAAAGGAGTTGGTGTCTTTCTTAATGATGTGTCCACCACATTAAATGGCAATGCAAATATAAACGTAATACACATATAAAAACATATAAACCATATACATAGAATAGAATATACAAACATAAATAAAATGGAATATGTAACATGGCCTATTAATATAATAATTTTATTTCAGGAAAAATTATTAGTATATGATTGTTACATTTTTCAGTCATAGTAGAAAATTTTTAAATTTTAATTTTTATGAATATTTCAGATTATATCCTGATTGTTATCCCTTCAATTGTATCTTTCCTTTCTCACCATCCTTCCTCCTTCCACCCTATTTGCTTCCTGTAGACCTCTGAAGAAGGGGACCTCCTCTCCCACCATATGTCCACAGTCTATCAGGTCTCATCTGGATAGCCTGCTTCTCCTACCTCTGTCTGCTCCCCTGGCCTCCCCACCAAGGGGAAGCAATTAAATCAGGGCCACCAAGTTCATGTCAGAGACAGTCCCAGCTCTCCCCACAAACTTTGGAGAATGTGTTGTCCATTGGCTAGATCTGAACACAGGTCTAGATTCTCTGAATGCATTGTCCTTGGATGGTGCAAGAGTTTGTCCAGGCCCCCCTCCCTGGGTCCAGATCTGCTACCCTTGATGGTCTCCTTGTGGGGCTCCTTAACCCTCTTGGTCCTCCCATAACTCATTCTTCCATAACCCTCTCAGAACTCTGCTCAGAGTCCAGCAGAGAGATCCAGTATTTGTACTGATGTTCAGTTGTGTGGAGTCTCTCAGAGGACATCTATGTTGGGCTAATATCCACTTATAAGTCATTATGTACCATGCATGTCTTTCAGGATCTGGAATACCTCTCTCAGGATGATCTTCTCTAGTTCCTTCCATGGCCTACAAATTTCAAGATTTTAGTGTTTTTAATAGCTGAGTCGTATTCCATTGTTTATGTACCACAGTTTCTTCATCCATTCTTTGGGTGAGGAACATCTAGGTTGTTTCCAGTTTCTGGCTGTTATGAATAAAGCTGCTATGATCATGGATGAGTGAATGTCATTGTTGTATGGTGGAGCATCTTTTGGATATATGCCCAGAAGCAGTATAGCTGGGTCTTGCAGTAGCACTATTCCTAATTTTCTGAGAATCAGCGAGACTGATTTCCAAAGTGGTTGTATAAGTTTGCACCCTCACCAGCAATGGAGGAGCATTCCCCATTCCCCACATCCTCACCAGCATTTGCTGTCACACATATTTTTTATCTTAGCCATTCTGATTTTCATTTTCTTGACAACTAAGGACATTGAGCATTTCTTTTGGTGTTTCTAGGCCATTCAATGTTCCTCTGTTGAAAATTCTGTTTAGCTCTGTACTCCATTTTTAATTGGATAATTTGGTTTGTTGGTGTTTAGTTTATTGAATTCCTTATATATTTTGGATATTAGCCCTTTGTCAGATATAAGGTTGATGAAGATATTTTTCCAATCTGTGGGCTGTCATTTTGTTCTGTTGACAGTGTGCTTTGCCTTACAGAAGCTTTTCAGTTTCATGAGGTACCATTAATTAATTGTTGATCTTAGAGCCTGAGCTATTGGTGTTCTGTTCAGGAAGTTGTCTCCAGTGTGAATGAATTTAAGGCTCTTCTCTACTCTTTCTTCTAACAGATTTAGTATTTCTGGTTTAATGATGAGGCTTGTTTGTTTATTTGTTTATTTCCCTTCTTTTTCTTCTTCTTCTTCTTCTTCTTCTTCTTCTTCTTCTTCTTCTTCTTCTTCTTCTTCTTCTTCTTCTAATATATTTACTTTATGTAAGAGAGTGCTCTATACGTATGTATACATATCTGCATGCCAGAGAAGGACATTATAGGGTATAGATGGTTGTGAGCCACCATGTGGTTGTTAGGATTGACTCAGGACCTCTGAAAGACCAGACTGTGCTATTAACCACTGAATCATCTCTCTAGTCCCTTATGTTGAAGTCTTTAATCCACTTGGACTTGAGTTTTGTGCAGGGTGATGGATATGGACCTATTTGTATTTTTCTACATATAGACATGCAGTTAGACTATCATCATTTGTTAAAGATGCTATCTTTTTTCCATTGTATGATTTTGGCTTCTTTGTCAAAAATTGAGTGTCCACAGTTGTGTTAGGTATTTTTTTTTCTTCCATTTGATTCCATTGATCAACCATCCTATTTTTATGTAAGTACAAGGTGGGTTTTATTATTCTAGCTCTATAGTACAGCTTGAGATCAGGGTTGGGTAGTCCTCTGGAATATCTTTTATTGTACAGGATTTTTGTTTGTTTGTTTGTTTTGTTTTGTTTTAGCTATTCTGGGTTCTTTTGTTTTTCCATATGAAGTTGAGAATTGATCTTTCAATTCTGTAAGGAATTGTGTAGGTATTTTGATAGTGATTACATTGAATTTTCATATTGTTTTTTGGTAAGATGACCAGTTTTACTATATTGATCCTCCCAATCCACAAGCATTAGAGATATTTCCATCTTCTGAAATCTTCTGATACATTGATGTATTTCCTTATATTAAACTACCCCTGCATGCCTGGGATGAAATCTACTTGGTCATGGTGATATCTTGGTCATCAGGATATCTTTGATGTGTTATTGTATTCAGTTTGCAAATATTTTATTGAGTATTTTTGTTTTACTGTTCTTAAGAGAAATTGAGGAAGTCCCCCTCAGTCACAGTCATAGGGGAGGGGAGTAAGGGGAAAATGGGAAGGAGGGAGGAATGGGAGGATACAAGGGATGGGATAACCATTGAGATGTAATAAGAATAAATTAATAAAATAAAATTAAAAAATTAAAAAAAGAAATTGGTTTGAAATTCTGTTTCTTTGTTGGGTCTTTGTGTGATTCAGGTATCAAGATAACTGTGTCCTTATCAAATGAGTTTGGTAATGTTCCTACTGTTTCTATTTAGTGTAACAATTTGAAAAGCATTGGTATTAGCTCTTTCTTGAATGTCTGGTAGATAACGGAGCTGAATCCACTTGGCCTTGGACATTTTTTTTGGCAGTGAGACTTTTGATGTCTGCTTCTATTTCTTCAGGAGATATAGGACTATTTAATTTGTTTACCTGATCTTGATTTAATTTTGGTAAGGGGAATCTATCAAGAGAATTGTCCATTTCATTTAGATTTTCCAATTTTGTGGTAAGACCTAATGATTCTTTGGATTTCCTCAGCGTCCGTCCTCTAGTCATTTCTGATTTTGTTGATTTGGATAGTGTCTTTCTGCCTTTTAGTTACTTTGGCTAAGAATTTGTCCACCTTGTTGATTTTCTCAAAGAACCAACTCTTGGTTTCATTGATTCTTTGAATTATTCTCCTTGTCTCTAATTTATTGATTTCTTCCCACAATCTGATTATATCAGGCTGAACTGGAGACTGCAAAACAAAAATGTCTGGTTTTCTAACACAGATGACACTGCATGATCTGGAACACAAGTGGATCCAGCATCAGGTCACCTGGACAATCCACGCATAGTTTCTGGGTCCATGCAGACAGGGCATAGGCTCCATGGTCTAGCCACAGGACTCATGTGTTGTACAGCACTTGAGCTCTTTGTCTCAGATAGAACTGTGGGCTACAAAGCACCAGTGTCTGGGTCTTCTAGCCCAAATGAGACCCCACAATCTGGAACACAAGTGGATCTGACTTCAGGTCACAGCAAAAAATTTTAAAAGCACAAATATAAATAATCACATTGACATGATTACCTAAGAAGTTGGGAAAGGGGAAAGGATATATATATGTTCACTGCTCAATATATTTTGTCATAACACTCAACTATTATATGTAGGACATATATAGAATTGTATTAAAATGAATCTTAGTAAAAAACTCATGATTTTGTATCCAATGAACCTGTATTTTTGGTATAATGTTCTTTTGGACTGTGTACAGTTTACCCTTCTTCATTCATATGCTGATTTGTCTTTCCTACTATCTGGTTTCAATCCAGACATTGCATTGTGATGTTTATTCCAAGTATCTCAGGTCTTAAGTTTGTGTCAGCATGTTCCCATTTCTTCCCTCTTGCCAATAAAAGCCAACTAGACAATACTGAACAAGGCAGGGAAGAAGGTGAGACATCCTAGTCCAGTAAGAGGAGGAGAAAGAGCAGGAAAGAGAGATATGACGTATGTAGAGATGACTGGAAAACATGAGGAGAAATGAACCATACCTATGATATGTGTGAAAAATAAGCATAATATGGAAATCTGAATGGGAGGGAGCTAGTATAGGTTTAGGATGGAGTAATCATTGCTCAGTATTGTGCTCCAGGCTAATTAAGTAAATCCTACTCTCGCTGTGTGGATATTTGGGTCTGTACTTGGTTAAGGAACAACCACTGATAATTTTAAAATAAATCATGATTAAATATTAATAATCATTCAAAGAAGTATGCTCTAAATGTAATACAGAAAGCCATGAATAGTGTAGGTGATACAATTATCACACATTGTGTCTAATATCATTATGGGATGCTAAATATGGCATGGGGCAGTTACACATTTCCAGTAACATTTCATGGTAAACCACTCTGGGACTAAGATTTAAAATAGCTAGTGATGAACATCTTTTAATTTTTCATTACATAATGAAATGGATAGCTATAGATATATTCCTTAAATCAGCATTGAATATGTGCATACACACACATGCATGAGCGTATGAGAGTGTGTGTGCACATACACACATATATATATGTGTACATGGGATATTTATATGTATCTGTCTATCTATCTATCTATCTATCTATCTATCTATCTATCTATCACCTATCTAACATCTGTATACCTAAACACACAAATACACCCTAAATAGTCTGTTTAGTGCTACATACACACATACATACCAAAACACACACATTGTCATTAATAATATGTGTGTGAGAGAGATCTCTATCATCTCTCTATATCTATCTATCTATCTATCTATCTATCTATCTATCTATCTATCTTCTATCACCTATCACCTAATTAGGACACAAACACATCCTAATTAGTCTGTTGAATACATATGTATATACATACACACATATGTTATTGTCAACTTTTTATTAGACAATCAATAGGTGTGTTATTCCCTGGGGAAGACTAATTCTCTTGTTCTGGATGTTCCTAAGTTGCTTGTAGTTCTCTCCAGGGCTCCAGGGCTTCACAATATTCACAATATTCACATTAATCACATTAGCATGTTTAACGTTGTTGCCTCTGTTTCATCTACATGACCATCTAAACATGGACAAAATAATTGCATTCATAGGCATCTTTACAGCGATGGAAAGCTCTTGCTTTTAAATCACCAGAAACTTCCCTCTGTCTCAGTTTCCTGGTAAGTGAAGGCTTTCGTGGGACATGCCCGTTGGGCTAATATGCAGATATAAGTGAGTATATACCATTTGAGTCTTTCTGCTTCTGGGTTAACTCACTCATTATGATCATTTCTAGCTCAATCCATTTGTCCACAAATTTTGGGAATTCCTTGTTTTTAATAGCTGAATAGTATTCCATAGTGTATATGTACCACAGTTTCTTTATCCATTCTTCTATTGAGGGACACTTAGGCTGTTTCCATGTTCTAGTGGGACTCTAGATGAGAGAATCATGGGAGAATGGCAAAGTAGAAGGATCCAGAGGGTCCTAGAAACCTACAAATAGAACATTATGATAGGCAGATTTGGGCCCAGGGGTCCCGCTCAAACTAAGGCACCAGCCAAGGACAATACAGGTGGTAAACCTTAAACCCCTACCCAGATCTAGACAATGGACAGAACACTCTCCTCAGTAGAGTGGAGAGTGGGATATGACTTTCTCACATACTCTGGTGCCTCACCTTTGACCATGTCCCCTGGAGGGGGAGACCTGGTGGCACTCAGAGGAAGGACAGCAGGTTACCAAGAAGAGACTTGATACCCTATGAACATATACAGGGGGAGGTAATCCCCCTCAGGAACAGTCATAGGGGAGGGGAATAAGGGGAAAATGGGAGGGAGGGAAGAATGGGAGGATACAAGGGATGGGATAACCATTGAGATGTAACAAGGATAAATTAATAAAGGAGAAAAAAGAAAAGAAAAGAAAAGAAATACTTCAAAAAAGAAAAAAAAATCACCAGAAACTTAAAGAAGAAATTGAAAGGGAAGTTTTCACAGGCACCCACCCGTGTGCTGTAATTATTCTGAGTCTTGTTAAGTACTGCATTCTTGTATGTTTAGAAAATTATTAAGTATTAGTTACCAGTGGATGAGATTTCAATCATTGATTATGGCTCTACTGGTGCATTAAGTGCAAGGGGAAGTTTGCAAGTAGCTTGTGACTTATTTTTAAGATTCCAGGTGTTCGGTTCATCTGCATCTGAATGTGACTCCACACAAGCATGCTGGTTGATTTGCCAGAGTAGATGAGGTCCCGCAGCTCTATAGCTTGTACTTTCTTCAGAAATCCAACGCAAGCCAGATTATTTATTCAGGATGACATTAAGATGCTCACTCGGCACAGGAATAAGCACATTGATGATGTTAAAATTCCAGCACTTCATTTGCTGCTGAACACTGACGCTTAAATACAGCAGATAGCTATGTGACATTTCCCATGCATTTTCCATTTCAATGTTTGATTATACCTTTCTATTTGTGGTAAGTTACTTCTGCAAGACTTCCCAGATTTAATTTAAATTTTTAAATATTTTACTTCTAAGTTTCTAAATACATTACCCATGCAGATTTGAGCCTCGCTTAGCTTTTATCAG